>NC_141092.1:21795132-22040132 GCF_041138505.1 Cibotium barometz
CTCTCCTATAGATAGCATACCTCTCCCTCTCGCTTTTTTGCCAACAAGCCCTTCTTCTTCCATCGCACATAGCCTACTCCCGGATGTTGCAGGAGACTACCATGCTTCCAACCTCACCATGCGGCGTCTATTCCTAGTCCAAAGCATGCCACTTGTGAATCTTCCCCTCATGATCAAGTGGTTCCATTATTTGATTCTCGAGGCGGCTCATTCATGTAAGATCATCTACAGCATGCACTGACCACGTGTCCATGCTTAGTCATCACCTTCCAAAATTATACACTTAGCTTTAAGCTTCAATTCATGCACCAACCTACTAGGCACACTCCCCATCTTAACAACCTCTTGTTTACATGCCACATCAAATACAATCTTGTAGGCACACAGGTCCACGCTAAGCTTGAAGATGTATTTTGTAAGTCATCTTCTGTAGCCAACATTTATGCCATCTCAGAGCATCCAACACCGAGCCAAATCCCTTGAAACACCTGCTAAACTATTGTCTCGGGGTCACAAGTGGATCAACAAAAAAACTCCCAATAGCATGTTTGGTAGGATGCTGACATGATAGATCTTCGTCAGTGATTCTACAGCTGAACTACACCAGCTACTAGTCCACCACCACCACTGAGTTATGGAAAACTTATTTTGCCAGCTGTTATATACACATTATGTGTGCATATACTAGGAGGCTAACCCACATTAGGCTTGTGAGCATGGGAGCATGGGAACAAGCTCTAGTGGAGCATGGGTTAGGACTAACCTTAAGGGTTAAGGTTAGGGTCCGGCATCCAAGGGTCACACATGGGAAATGGAAAGTCAAGAGTCACTTGAGGGCCCTCCTATATAATAGGGACATGGGGCACACTCAAGGGAGGCTTGGGGGCTTGGAGGCTTATGCTATGGTCTCTTGTGTAGAGATTCATATCTACTCACCTACCATTTCACACTATAGCTACATGCTATTGGATTGTGTTATACCTCTTGATGATGGTATGGGACATCAAGGTAGAGGTATGATGTATTTCATTTATGATTCATGTGTGCACCCCCCCTTGGGCTCGGGGGTGGCTGGGTGGATGAGTTTATGCCTGATTTATGCACTCACATTATAGACCACATTCACATAGTACTTGAGTAGTTATGTTGTATTTCCCTTATCTTTTAGTAGAACCCTTTTGTTGAAAAGAAGAAGATTAATTTTTAGCCTCTCATCTTGTGTGTTCTCTTATAGGGTTTATGTGAGTGTGTATGTGCTTGCAAGATCTCAAGCTCTCTTCCTTTCTGCATCTTTTCAATTTTCAGATAACTCTACCGAAGAGAGAAAGATAATGTCTTAAGAATTTGTGAGTGTGTATGTGCTTGCAAGATCTCAAGCTCTCTTCCTTTCTGCATCTTTTCAATTTTCAGATAACTCTACCGAAGAGAGAAAGATAATGTCTTAAGAATTTGTTGTGTATGTGAGGACAAATATGTTGCTATTCTAGAACAAGCTCATGCACGAGTCGTCGGAGGATATGTCAAATGTTGTGAGAATGCTAGCGCTTCACCACCATTCCCCCACAAAATGATAGAATGTCTTTATAGCCAATTATGTCTGTAAGACCTTTTGCCAAATGGGGCATTAACTTCATATTACCCATTAATCTTGCTATACAACCACACAAGCACGATACATCATCATGTGGCTACTGATTATGTGACCAAGTGGGCTGAGACTAAAGCCACATTAAAAGTGGATACGAGAACGATCACCAAGTTTATTTATGAGCACATCATCACTAGATTCAGATGTCCTTTCTTTCATTTATGAGCACATCATCACTAGATTTGGATGTCCTCTGGAGGTAATTAGTAAATAAGAGACCGATTTCTTAAGTAATGTGGTAGAGTTTCTCTTAAAAGAACTAATGGTAATATATCACAAGTCTTCCCCATATTATCCACAAGCAAACGGACAAGCTTACAAAGATAGTTGAAGCTCTCATCCACATTATGGGCTTACAAAACCGTCAATAAAACTTTGATTGGAACTTCGATTAGGACTATTCCATATAACCTAGTCTTTAGACTTGATACTACACTTTTGGTGAAATGGGCAACAATAAAATGGGCGGGCACAATGAGTTGTCTAAATGACATTCAGAGCTTGAGAAACTTGATGAAGTAAGGCTACACTCAGTGTGGTGGGCATGTATGCCAAGAAAAAGAGATTTAAAAATAGGTGGTTTGAGGCCAATATCAAAATAAGATGTTCAAAGAAGGGGACCTAGTCCTATTTTATAACCTCAAGAAAAACAAAAGGAAATTTTTTTCCATTGTGGATTCACCACACACCAACTTATATAATGCACCCCATCTATCTATTTGGGATGGGATCGAGATTTCCCTCACAATGTGCAGGGCCCCCATTGTAGCAGATATATTACAAGATACCAAGCATGTCGCATTAGTGAAAATTTTTAACATTGAAGTAAGCATTGCATTGCATTGAAGTAAGCATTGCATTGCATTTTCACTATTGGAAGTTGGACAACGATTGATTCTCTATAGATAGTCAAAGAGTGTGTAGGATCGGAACAAGTGTAACTACCATGAAACAATAAGCAATTGTGGGTTGTATGCCTGGGTAGTTAATGCACTAATTTCTTTGAAAGTGGATACATTGCACATTGCTACATTAGCACTATGGTCTAAGGATCTAGGCCAGACCTCTAGGGGAAAAGAAAGTTCTAGAAACCAATGCCAAACCATACGCCATTATGAACCTTAGTGAAGCCAGTGATGATAGCTACATAGACAAAGAGAGCTTTGTTAGTGGTGGGGGGTAGCATCTAGGATCCCCTCACCCATCTTAACTATGTCTAGTTGTGTTCCCACACAAGAGTGCAGGAAGCTTGCACTTGAGAACTAGCACTTGAGAACAAGCCTTGGACAAAATCAACATGTTGTCAATCTTGGAGTTACCACAATGGGGCATGGACCTCAAAAGATGTTGTGAGACCATGGCCACTTGCAACCAAAAGATAGAGCATGTGACCATTAGCTCTTTTGAGAATGAGGTAGAGAAACACGTTATTAGAATCACAATAGACTTAATCTGGTAAGTGTTAAATCTATCAATAATGACCAAGGATTGGGACAAGAAGATTAGCACCCTGTCCGAGAAGAGTGAGTGAAGACCACTTAGCAAAAGCCTTACTGGAGTGATTATCTTGCCACAATTGGTGATGCCCTATAGGATATATTATGGCTACCTGTTATTTTATAAACCATATAGGGTCAACCATTCAAGAAGATGTAAGCATCTTGACAAGGTTCAACAAAGCCTTAGAGTCCCATAACCCCTAGCAAGTGCAAAGAAGAACTTTGCGGGGCTCATCCATTACGAAGTAGTGAGGACATGCAAATTAAAGAACCCTGAGGAGCCTTCCTTACCTTGAAATTACACCTCTACTAAACAAGATTCTCTATCACGGCATGCCACAAAGAGGTTGCCCCCACCGTTGTTGCAAAGGTTGTCTGGCTTGACTCTAACGGAGGAATAGAAGCCCCAGCAAATCCCCATAGATGAATAGGAGCCTAGCCAAAAGAGAGAACATGAAGGCACACAAGAATTAGAGAGGCTATAGAAAAGAAGAAGAAAGTTGTTTATCACCATCAAATGAACAAGGCCAAATGATGAAATAATCAGGCTAGGAGATAAATACTAACACAGAAGGGGTAAAGACAGATAAGAAGGGGAGGACACCACGAAAGAAGTAGTTACATTGCATAAGAGACCAAGGAGTAGAAGCAAGAAGACACCCAAGAAGGGGGCATGATCCCAACTCAATGATATGATCAGTTCAAAAGGCTTTCCAAAGAGGCAAAAAATATTTCTAATAGAGAAGGCAGTCCCCTCCACTTTAGAGCCAAAAGTGGCACATGCTTATGTAGAATCCATCATTTTTAGTACTCTCAAATTATTGCAAACCCACACTTCCAAAATAAAACAGTATGGAGCATAGCTCCACGAAGCCCAAACAATAATAAGCAAGTTAGAAAGAGAGAATCAACACATTTAGGGCTCAAAGGATTTGCTAAAGGCCAAGTATTAACAACTCATAAATTCTTATACCCAATAGCAGGCCATGCTTTCTCTATAGGAACACAAAAAGTTGACACCTTACAGAGCCACTTGGACAGGGCCAATGTGTTATCTAAAAAAAGAGAAGACCAACAGAAAGATCAATATAGAGCTAAACAAGGCTTGAGGCACTGTAGCAAGGCTAAATATTCAATTAGAAACAGTGTAAAGGGATCTTGACAGCACAAATGTGAGCATGAAAGCTAATTTGGATGCGAAACATGAACATATCATAAGATTCGAGGCTGAGATGGCAGTGCTAAAGCTAAAAGAAGTTAGAAGCCCCTTAACACCCTCCTCTCCATCCTCAGAGCGAGATGCTAACAAAGAGGCCGTGTTAAGCCAAATAGCCTCTAAACTCCTAGAGCTTGTGCACCAACACCACACTGCCTAGCAAGGTATCTGAAATTGGTCTTATGTCATAATATATGATTGGTAGTGCCTCTATCATTGCACTTAGCTTAGAGATCTTAAATAAGTACGTGCCTGTGCTAATAACAATGTTGGTCTTCTAAGGGTCAATATCTTTGTAGGACCCGATGGACATAACACATGTTACATAGCTTGTTTCTGCCTGTTTGACAATGCAACCCCACAAAAGCTAGATCAAGAGCAGAAGATAGAGCTGCAAGAAGAAGTGTACATACACTAAGTACCCTTTCAAGCTAAACAATGCTCTAAAGACATTGAATGGCTTGCAAGCAGGGGTAAAAGACTAGCTATCACAGGGTACTAGAATCTTAGCATACTTAAGTACTTAGCTTATCCTCCATAACTATTTGTAATGCTTTATCTAATTATTTGCAAACAAATGGAGAAGCAAGAGAAGAAAATGTATACTTTTTTGACACATAGCATGTTACATACCTCGATTGTCTAGATCTTGATGAGCATAACGATCTTGATGACTTATTGATGAAGATTGAACATGAGCCACCAAAGAAGGACAAAGATTCAAAGGAAGGTGATAAGAAGAAGAGACCAAAGGAGGTAAGTAAAAATGCCGATGACGATGACTCTAAGAAGGACGATGGTAGGGGGGCCAAAACCAGAGAACAAAGATGACACCGAGGAAGCCGAGGACACGCTTGACTCTGGTTAGCAAAGCAAACAAGAGCACAAGATAGATGACCCACATAAGGACAAAGGTAAAGAGAAAGTGGAAGAAGAAGATGACACCCTTCCAAAAATGCTAACAAATACTTATCCGTTTGCCAAACACACAGAAGAAGGGATCCAAAAAATGCTAACAAATACTTATCCGTTTGCCAAACACACAGAAGAAGGGATCCAAAAAGATAGCCAAACCCAATGAGGACTCGTGGTTGGAGATGACACATTGGAACATCCCTCTCACTGGAAACCCATGGAGGAGGATGTTTATGATCTCCCACCTAATCATGTCAGTTTTTTGCAAGCGGTAAAAAAACATCACCAGATATAACAAATTCATTTATGCAATTAATATCCATCATAAGCCGACAGTGGCCACCTCGCACATATACTGAATGGACATGCCATTATTGAAGGCTTATCTAGAAGTGCGATGGAAAGAGTGGTGAGAAAACAATGCATAGCACATGAGGGTGGGTTTCACACAACCCACAAAGGAGAATTTCTACAAAGGCCACCTTTATAGAGACACTTTCATATATATATATATATACCCCTACTACCCAAAGGATTGAGCCATGATGCATGCCAATACCTAGGATCTACATCTGGAGTGAGTACTCAAAAGCTCTAATACAACCTTTGTCAACTTAACCACAACCACATCCCAACCTTTCTTTTTGTGTGGAAGGCTCATGATGAAATCTATAGAAATATAAGTCCATTTCCCCTCAAGAATAGGCAAAGGTTGAAGAAACCCACAGAACTTATCTGTTGGGTTCTTATTAAATTGATAAGGCGTACATCTTATGACAAAAGCATGTATGTCCTTTTCCCATCCCTTTCCAATAGAAACTCTTCCTTATCTTGTCAAAGGTCCAGAATATTCTCAAGTGTCCCACCATTGGTGGAGAATACATTTTTTCCATTACCCTTTGATGTAGGCATAAGGTAGACTGTATCTTTGTAGTAAATGAGGCAATTTTATAGCATGAAATGAGGCAAATCTTCATGAGAACCATTTGCGACACCTCTTCATCCAAGAGATATTCATTCCTCTTGAACGTTTATGACCCAATCATTGTGTACTTCTTCGAAAATGGTCGATAAAGAACATGTCCACATTAGACACGAGATCTTGAAATACTTTTTGAAGAATAATACAAAACTCACAAAAATACAACAAAGACCAAACCATGGAAATGTAATTAAATTAACAAGATGAGCATAAATTGAAACAAAAATCAGAAAATAGAGTGGACACATCACTTTGTACACAGTATTAGGTCCAATCTCCCCCCCAAGAAGTCTCAGTATCCTCCCACTTTTGGGTATTTATTCTTTATTCATAAAAATAACCCACATGCCAAAAATAGTTGCATGCTTATAAAAATAGGAGTTGCTTTAACCTAATGCTAAGATAAATTCTTCCTATCTAAACCACTAAAGCAAAAATACATAAATTCACGTGCAACAAATCAATAAGTCCACGCCCAAGTATAACAAAGTGGGCCAAAATCTCGTAGTAGATACTACGACCAAATACCAAAAAATGAGTAAAACCTTCTCGATAATAGCTCACACCATATCACCGCCATCACATCCCAGCCATACCAGCTTACGAGCAGAAAGCTCGTCAATCTCACCAACCTACACAGGTTGTCCATTCAAACACATTACACATTAGCAAACGCATGCTAAAGTTACGCGACAACACATAAGTATTAAATCCAACACTTAGTTCCAACCATCCCTAATTTCATATGTCCTACACATGGAATATTCGGAATCATCCAAGTGCCATGCATAGTAGTAATTAGGCGTCCCCAATTAACCACAGAAGGAAGGACAAACAAACAGTAGCATCCCTCCTGTCAGGATAACAACTATCCTCAATTGCGTCATATCAACTGGCATGTGTTTGAAAGTAAGATTGGATGAGGTCGGGATAGGCATGCTAATGTTACATGACAGCACATAAGCATTAAATCCAACACTTAGTTCCAGCCATCCCTAATTTCATATGTCCTACATATGGAATATTCGGAATCACCCAAGTGTCATTCTACAAACATAGTGGTAATTAGGCGTTCCTAGTTAACCATAGAAAGATGGATGGTTAATTAGGCGTTCCCAATTAACCATAGAAAGATGGATGAACAAACTGTAAGAACATTCTTGATAGAGCATCAACCACCATATTATCCTTACAAGCCCTTTGTAGGTGATCTCAAAACTATAATTTTGCAAGGTTATCAACCACCACCTTCTTTACTTATTAGGAGATAGATTCGGTTAAGGGAGGAAATACTTCAACACACGATGACCACTTCTCAAAAAATGACTATTATAAAGTTAATGATGCCACTTCTTGGTGGCATAGCGATCTCTCGATCATACACATCCATACACATCTCCTTCTCATCCAATTTGCGTCTCTTACCAATGACCCCATGGTCTTCATACAAAACTATCCAATTCCTCTTCCACAAGCATCGACTCTCATGGTAAAGGGTTTACTGAAATCAGGGCACACCAAAATAGGGGTTGAAGTGAGCATTCTATTAAGCTCCTCAAAACTCTTGTTTGCCATGGCATCTCAAAAGAAGGCTTCTTTCTTACCAATGACCCCATGGTCTTCATACAAAACTATCCAATTCCTCTTCCACAAGCATCGACTCTCACGGTAAAGGGTTTACTGAAATCAGGGCACACCAAAATAGGGGTTGAAGTGAGCATTCTATTAAGCTCCTCAGAACTCTTGTTTGCCATGGCATCTCAAAAGAAGGCTTCTTTCTTGAGCGTATCTGTAAGAGGGGCTGCAATTTCTGCAGATCTCTTAATAGACCTCCTATAGAATGATGATAATCCCAAGAAACCCCTCAATTGTCACATTGGTGGGTATAGGGTGCTTGTTCACACATTCCACCTTTTCGGGGTCCACTTTAATGCCCGCTTTGCGCTTCTCCCCTTTGCTACATATGAGGATGTCATCAAAGAATACTGAGACAAACTTATAGAGGAAGGGCTAAAGCACCTTATTCATCAATGCTTGGAATGTGGCAGGTGCATTGCATAAGCCAAATGGCATATCCATGAAATGATATAACCCCCTTTCCATTCAAAAAGTTGTCTTGAATTCAAAAGCAAGAAGATGATTAGTCTTTGTTTAGTAAAAGTGGTTAGTTACTTGATTAAGCTCATCGATGTTGAGCTGCATTTCGGACTTTTTTTATTAATATTCAGCCTTTAGCCTTGGTCCCTTAGCCCGATGTCCACACCATTTATTCATGTCCCATGTCCTTTATCCTGAGCTCATATGCTTATTAACATGACGATGTTAGAGACACTCATGGCAGCGCATTAAAAAAAAAAAATTGTGACGAGACACTGTACTTTGGGGAGCCGTCCGGACAAGAATTGCTGTATCAATCTTGGGGTTGGGCGGCCTCAAACAGATTCTATGTAAAGGGCTAGGGTTGCGGCAGGAGTTTTTTTAGCATCATCTCAAAAGCAGCTGCTGTGCTCTTCACTTTGTTGCGCGGGGAGCTTCGCCATGAAGGTAGGCCTTCGATCTCCGTCGAGAGAGAGAGAGAGAAAGCTTCCGATCTTCTGTTTTTCTTAATGTTAGAAGCTATGATGAGGGAGTTCGATAGTGTTTTTCCTCTTCTAGCCGTTTGTTTAAACGCTGGGTTTTTCGCCATTGATCGAATGACATAACTTAGCGTCTCTTCTGAGTTGATTGGCTTGCATAGAGAGCGTCTGATGTTGTTGGGTATGTCTTGCAAGGAATGCGTGTTTTGTTTGTAGGGTTTTTTTAAGAATTTCCCAGGTGCGGGTGCATAAGAATGTTTTGAAGCTGATTTTAGGAGTCTTACGGGGGTTTGCCCCCCTTATGCAGGAACTTCCTTTATGTCATAGTAACATGGGATCTGTTTCTAGGATTTAAGGTGGCCAGCAAATGCATTTTCCTGCACACCTCTTCCAAACTGGTCGTCACATTGCATGTAAGAACTAGGGAACGGCCGCCTGTCTGGAGGAGGTCACCTCTGGGGGCGAGCCATTCTCAAAGCAAATGGCTGACCACAGCATCTCTTTTCATTAAGGTTGCAGGGAGGGGTAAGAGGTGCTGAAGTTGACATTCAAGGCGACTCTGCAACCTTTGCAATGTTGTCTGCAAATTCTGGAATCACGTACTGTTTCTACACGTCTGCATTTTTTTGATTGTGCTCTCCTCCCTAACTTAACAGTGACCTTCATGTGCTGCATGGGAGTATATAATATTGATTTCTCCAGCGTCAGTAATGGGATGTTAACTTATCTATCCCTCCCTTTCCCTTTCTCTGTTATGTTAGTGTTTGATCCTGCCATGGTTTGACTTTTTCTAGGATACATAGTCTCGCAATTAAAGGATTTGAAGTAGTCCATGACCATATTTTCAATCTCAGTACAGCCCAATCCTGATTACCTCTATACAGCCTCAGCTGTCCCCAAGACATTATTCAAGCATGGATTAACCTTTTTACTGGGGCTACTTGCAGCTCAACATTGCAAATCCAACTACTGGGTGCCAGAAGAAAGTGGAAATTGAAGACGATCAGAAGCTGTGAGTCACCATTTTCCTCAATTAACCCTAAAGCTTTATGGGGTTCTATGTCAAATGGTCGCCTTATACAGTTATACTCACCAAGTTAACAATGCTGTAGATTTCAGTGAACTGAAAGCATGCCCTTCTCCTTTTCAGGCGAGCTTTCTATGACAAGCGTCTGGCCCAAGAAGTGCTTGGGGATGCCCTGGGTGAGGTATATCTGCATGTAACCTTTCATATTTAAGGATGGTTGTGATGGCTTGAGTGAGTTCAGAAAGTTTTTTTCACCCATCAATGTCTGTTTAATATTGTAAACAAGTGTGTTTTTTTGAACAGGAGTTCAAAGGATATGTATTCAAAATCATGGGAGGTTGTGACAAGCAGGGATTTCCCATGAAGCAAGGAGTGCTAATCCCTGGCCGAGCTAGACTCCTAATGCACAGAGGTACTGTTTGTTGTCTGTCTTTGCTTGCTTCAATGCTAACATGTCAGCACACGGCACAGAAAGTATATTCTTGTTATCACGCCACACGATACCAAGGCTATTCTTCAGGGATAATGTAAATTAATTTTTATGAGATATTGTAAGGCAGGAAATGAGTATATAGAAAACTGTCTGGCATGTGGAGCAATTATTGCAACGCTATGGCGGGGTTTTTCTGTTGAAGCTGGACTGTTGATGTTACAGGTACCACCTGCTTCCGAGGATTTGGCAGGCGCAAGGGGGAACGAAGGCGCAAGTCTGTTAGAGGATGCATTGTGAGCCCTGATTTGTCTGTCTTAAATCTTGTTATTGTAAAGCAGGGTGCGTACATCATGCTGCTTCTCGCATTAGTGTCTGAATTGTTTTCATCTGATCTCAAGCTGGAGTGGCTTTGCAAGTCAGTGCTTTTCCATGTTTCTTCTTCCAGGTGAACAGGACCTGCCTGGTCTGACAGACACTGAGAAACCAAGGATGAGGGGTCCTAAAAGGGCCAGCAAGATTCGTAAGCTCTTTAATTTGTCCAAGGAAGATGATGTCAGGAAGTATGTGAACACATATCGGCGCACATTCACATCATCCACAGGTGATTGTGCAACTGTCAGATAGGACTTCCTGTCATAATTTTTTAACAAGGGCTTAATTAATGAAAGTGCTCTTTGTGGCATTGCAGGGAAGAAACGCAGCAAGGCCCCCAAGATCCAAAGGCTTGTCACACCGGTTACTCTGCAGAGGAAGCGCCGCAGAATTGCTGAGAAAAAGAAAAGAGTTGCTAAAGCCAAGAATGAAGCAGCTGAGTATCAGAAGTTGCTGGCAACGCGCTTGAAAGAGCAGCGTGAGCACAGAAGTGAGAGTTTGGCTAAGAAGCGGGCATCCCGCCTCTCTGTAGCCTCCAAGGCTTCTACTTAAGATATTAGTGTCACAATTTTGCAAGTGATAGGAGCTGATTTTGAACTTAAGGTTTTAGATCCAAATTTCTATGCTGATATATGCCAACAAGGTCTGAAGACATCAGAGTGCTGATTTAATTGTGGGTTTAAGTAATGGGTTTCTTACTTTACATTAGAGATCTAAATAGCTTGGTGTGTTATTTGTTTGCCATCCTAATGTTTGTGGAAGGCTAGAAAAAGCTCTACTAAAAAGACTCCTCTGTTGTCGCCAATCAATTTAGTTTTGTTTGTTTGGTGATGTAAGTTGAGCTTTTGTTCCCAGTAAGATCTTTACCTAATTTTAACCTAGACTGCTTTTTGAGTATGTTGTGAGAACTGGCTTCAGGCACCCATGAAGTTGCGAGCTTAATTTGATTGCACTAAGGCCTAGAATTTGTAGAAAATAATGCAGCTATGAACTCGAGTACCTATGAACTCAATGCAGCTGATCTTCATGATCTGGTCGAGACAGAACAACGGTGGAACCCGCTTGGCTTGAGGCAGAGTTCCCCTAGGAAGATCACCTAGCTACATGGTCAGCCTTAATGTCTTATGTTGCGAGATGCAGACCTTGTCAGGCCATCTGCCCCGCACCCTTTTTGTAGATAATAATCACTGGTAAATGATTCTTAGTTCATAATTGGCGGTTGTTTTGAAGTGGAGTTTTTCATTTATCTAAGTTTGCACTTTGCAAGTTTTGAATGAGGATATCTCAAGCCTCGTCGTCCAACCACACCATCACTTCAGGTTTTGTAACACACTACCCTTCCCTCGCCTCGGCATGTTGGCTATCTCTTCCAACCCTATTGAGGACCTGAAGCCTCGTGGATAGAGATGATCACCCTCCTAACATCAACCTCAGCAGACTTGCGAGGAGGTCACTAAAGATGAGTGGGTACTCAAGGGTACCTTGCTAAGCCAAGGAAGGTTCGATGCCCAAGTAAAGACATGGCAACTGTTTATTCCAAAGTCTATCTTTGAGCACAAAGCTAATGACTCTCAAGTAGAGATGTACTCAACTTGAGCCTCATTGGATCTCAATGAAGTTGGTAGGAGTCCATGACTTCTCGAGGGGAACCTTTTATTTGGGTGTCTCAAAAACCTTTCTGCGTGCACAACTCCTTGAGCCAAAAAGATTGAAGTAACGATCTTAGCACCTTGAAGTTACGATCGTAGCACACAACACCACCATAGAAGTTGTAACACACTCCAATGGATCTTGATCGAGGCTCAACCTCTACAATTGTGTATCAAGATTAAAGAAAATCGTGTCTCATGCCTTTGCAAACACACCCTCGAACGTCAAATCAAAGGGGTTGTGGAAACCCAAGGCCATGCGTTCAACGCCATTAAGAGTGGAGAGTAATGGTTGCATGAATCTGCTAACAACGCTATTGGAAGAAGCGCTATAGGAAGAAACCATGGACGTCTCACCAAGTCCATGTGTAGTGATTGCTTCCAACAATTTTAATCTCAAATGAGTTCTTGGGTGCCAAGTAATCCAAAGAGTCATATAGTAACATCGATGTGAATAAATCATTACAGTGAGTACATGGGTTCTAAACTTCAAAGTGTGGAATGGTCTAGCTAAATTGTAGAGTGTTACAATTGATAAAAGGATTGCAGTGTTGCAATTGACAAAAGAATAATATCTTAGAGAACACACACGATAACATTTAACTAAGTTGTGGCACTCTGATTAAGTTTACTCTCAAATTGATTCAAGTTGTTTGGAATTTTTAAAATTATTCCTTTATAAGTTAAATGTGTACTTAGTGTATTCTCTTTTAGGAGAGATTTTCTTTTTCTGTGATGGAGTGACAAGGGTCGAGCATTAGACAATTTTAAAATTGGGGTGTTTTGAATTACCACGACATCAAAGTCAACCCAAATACTTTGTGTTTGCCTCTTCTCCTTTCATCATGATGAACTAGACCAAAGTTTTAGTGCTTGAATGACCTCTTCCTTCACTTTTCTTCTTATTATTGAGTTCAATCAAAGCATCCTCTACTCTTTGAATATACTTTCAAGCTTGCTATATCAAATGTTAAGCAAGCACTCATGGTTGCCAATCCCTTATTTGTTACTTCCACATCCATACGGCCATCATTTGACTATGCTTTAAAATCTTTTTGTATCTTAAACCTTGTATCAAAGATGTAACATCCTCAAACACAATTGAAATAGCTTGGAAATTATTATTGGTATATGTTTTATTATATTTTTGAAACACTAATTGTAAAAAATATAATTAATTAATTGTGTGCAAAAATCAACTTAATAAATGGAATGTGAGAATGTGCACAAGGTTATTTTATGTGAGAATGTGCACAAGGTTATTTTATGTGAGTGCACAAGGTTATTTTATGAGTAAAGGTCCATTAATATTTATCTCATTGGATAAAGGCTTTGTCATGTATAAGCCTTAGAAACTTTCACAAGGTTATTTATATGTACAACAAAAGTCCAAAAGTGAAAAAGCAAGTCTAAATTTATACGCACAACTATTATTAGCTCCTTGGGCTATATATTGAATACAATTCTTAAAATACTCATGTTGTGGAAGTGGGAGCTACACGCATGAGGGGAGATTGCACCTAATAGTGTGTTGATGGTGATGTCACTCTATTTTTCTTGTTCTATGCTACGTCTTAATCTTGTCAATTTGATTCAACTCTATGGTTTAATTCTTAATGTTGTATATGTGATTTTGTTTAATTTTTCAAGAAGTACGTGAGGTCCCGTGACAGTGGTATCAGAGCTATGGATACTTGGATTTGAAGAATAGGAAGAAACTCAGAAAAATCCAGAGGATAAAGAAGAAAAAAGCTTAAGAACTCTTGGACAAAGCTTGAAAGGTTTATGGAAAATTTCTGAGCCATCGAATCAAGATTTGGATCAAGGGATGAGGTTTTAATTATGTTACGGTTTGTCCGTCCGTTCCTCTATGGTTGATTGGATATGCCTAATTACCACTATCTTCATAGCATGACACTTTGGTGATTCCGAATATTCTATGTGTAGGACATATGAATTTAGGGATGGTTGGAACTGAGTCTTAGATTTAATGCTTATGTGCTGTTGTGTAATTTTAGCATGTGTTGCTAATGTGTAATGTGTTTGAATGGACAACTTGTAGGTTGGTGAGATTAACGAGTTTTGTGCTCGTAAGTTGGTATGACAGACATAATGACAGTGATTTGGCGTGAGCAATTAATGGGAAGGTTTTCTTTTAGTATTTTGGCATTGGCAAGATAGCCAATGATTTTGGTATTTTGGTTGTGGTATTTACTATAAGATATTTTATATTTTGGTTGCCCCTCACTTTTGCTATACATAGGCATCACGTGACGCCTGTTAATTTAGTTGCACGTGAACTAGCCCTTACAGGTTTATATGTATTTTTCCTTAGTGATTTGGATAGGAAGGATTTATTTAAGCTTTTGATAAAAGTAACTTCTATTTTTTGTAAAAGGGTAAGTCCATGCAAGAGAGTGCAACTATTTTTGGCATGTGGGCTATTTTTGTTTAATAAAGACATAAATATCCAAGAAGTAGGAGTATGTCGATACTTCTTGTTGGGGGGAGATAGATTGCACCTAATACTCTCTCAAGTGATTATTATTAATTTTGGTTTTGACAGGAAATTGGATCTTGGGGAGACACATCACTACTAACTATCAAATTGATTAAGTTACTTAGACTTCAACAATTATCTTGATCAAGATAGCATAAAATAAAAATTAAGATCACATGAGAGAGTATTGGGTGCAATCTATTCCCTCCTCCCAAGAAGTGTTGGCATACTTCCACTTCTTGGGTATTTATGTCTTTATTAACAAAAATAGCCCACATGCCAAAAATAGTTACATGCTCTGTATGAAATTGCCCTTTACAAAAAATAAGAGTTACTTTTACCAAAAGCTTAAATGAATTCTTCTTATCTAAATCACTAAGGAAAAAATACATATAAACTCTCAAGGGCTAGTTCACGTGCAACCAAATTAATAGGTCCACGTCCATGTATAACAAAAGTGGACGGCTAACAAAATACAAAAATATCTCGTGGTAAATACCACATCCAAAATGCCAAAATCATCGGCTATCCCGTCAATGCCAAAATACTAAAAGGAAAACTTTTCCGATAATTGCTCACACCAAATCACTGCTATCATGTCCTAGCTATATTGGCTTACAAGCAGAAAACTCGTCAATCTCACCAACCTACAAGTTGTCCATTCAAACACATTACACATTAGCAACACATGCTAAAATTACACAACAACACATAAGTACTAAATCTAACACTTAGTTCCAACTATCCCTAAATTCATATGTCCTATACATAGAATATTCGAAATCACCCCCGTGTCATGCTACAAACATAGTAGTAATTAGGCATCTCCAATTAACCATAGAGGGACGTAAAAACAAACCGTAACATTCCTCCTACTTGGGATAGCAATTGTTCTCAGTTGTGTCATATCAACTGGCTTGTGTTTGAAAGTAAGATTGAATGAAGTCGGGATAGACGTGGAAAAATTACTCGGGCATTCATCCAGCATTCTCTTTGGGATGATTTTTAAAGGTCAAAAGGTATCTATTATACACTAACTATACGAGTGGTAGTAACCTCATGGAGCTTCAGGTTGAAGTTCTTCTACGTGGTCAACAAGAATAGGCATTCCTCATACACAGGATGTGTAGGAAGTGGTTTCTTATATAAGGTCTCATACGTTAAGGTCTCAAAAGATTGATATGGAAAGAATTATGAATTCTCCAAGGAGAAGGAAGTGAAAGTCGATATACTAGGTCATTGATTTTTTGAGTAATTTGAAAAGGACCATAATAACAAGGAGCTAAGTTAATGATAGGGCTAGTCTCAATACTTTTAAGACGTCTCTTTTCAATACGAAGCAAAATATATTGACTTACTTGAAAAACCATGTGCTTTCTTTTCTTATTAGCCTGTTTAGTGTATTGCTCTTATGCTTTGGAAATAGCATTATGAACATGATCATGAATGGAAATAACATCAATGGTGAATTGATATGTAGCTTCAATAGTGTGTGACAAACAAGTGATAGGAGTAGGTAAAACTTTGCCATACACAATTGTGAAAGGTGCTTTTCCAGTGGATGAATGTGGTGTGCTATTGTATGCAAATTGCAAAATATGGATATACTCATCCCATTGTTTAGGTTGTGATAAACATATGCACAAAGTAAATCCAATATTGTGCTATTTATCACTTCAGTTTGACTATTAGATTCAGAATGAAATGCAGTGGAAAAATCCAATTTAGTGCATAGATTATCAGACAGTGTAGTCCAAAAAGCACTACAAATCTTAGAATCTCGATTAGAAACAATCACTTGTTGTAAGCCATGATGTGTGAAAATCTGTTTAACAAACAAGAGCGCAGCTTTATGTCCGGTAAGAGTATTTTTGCTAGAAAGGAACTGGAAGAGGCATAAGCAAACCGAATTTCTTACCCTTTGTAACTTTTCACTTTTTAGCAAACATCACATTCAAAAACAAATCTAGCTACATCAGGTTTCATATAGGCCAATAGAATTCACTAGATACGGTTTGAAAATGTAGATGAAACACCTCGATGCCTCGCATAAGGTGGCTGATGTAACTCCTCTAGAATAGAACATCTAAAGGGTTGAGTAATGCATAACCTTTTCTGGAAGAAAAGATATCCATCATCGTAGGAATACTCAGCAAAAGGGTTCTAATTATTTTCTCTCAATCTAGACCAAATTTCACTAAAGTTAGGGTCGTGGTCGTAAGTCTCACACATAGAGTCAAAAGATGTATTCTCAATCACAGAAATATTTGAATGGTAGGTCTCGTACTTTAAAGCGTCATCAACTATGTTTTCTTTACTAGGTTGGTATTGAATAATAGACTGAAAACTTTGAATAAAACCTATCCATTTGAAAAGAGTAGCTTCTTCCAGAGTGAGATTGAGTATTTGGGACATATAGTTTCTGCTAAGGAAATTCATGTTGATCTCCCAAGAAAATAGAAACTATTGTGTCATGGCCGTGACCTAAGAATCTTCATGAGTTAGGATCTTTTCTAGGGCCGTGTAGCTATTATTGCAAGTTTGTCCGTAATTTTGCATATAAGGCACATTATCATAACTTCTCAAGAAAACCAAACCTTATAAAATGGACTAAACTTCAAGAGAAGTCTTTTGTTGCATTAAATATGTACTTACTCATGCTCATGTGTTACAATTACTTGATTTTTCTCGTCTTTTCTTTGTGGTTGTAACCGATGCTAGTGGCAAGGGTATCGATGTTGTGTTAATGCAAGATGGTCATCCTACTGCTTTCAAGAGTATCGTGCTGAAAGTAAGTATAGTACTTATAACAAAGAGTAGTCTGCTATTAGAAATTTGAAAATATTATTTGATGAGCTCAGAGTTTCTTATAAAACCTTATTAGCAGAGTATTGAACATTTACTTTCTCAACCACTTATCTCCAATAGACATATTAAATGGGCAGCTTTTATTCAAAATTTTCAGCCTATTATTCAATACCAACTTAGTAAAGAAAACGTAGTTGTTGACTCTTTGAGTAGAAGACCTACCATTCAAAATATTTCAGTGAAAGAATACATCTTTTGACTCTTATGCGTGAGTGAGACTTACGACTAAGACCCTGACTTTAGTGACATTTGGTCTAGATTGAGAGAAAATAATTGGAACCCTTTTGTTGAGTATTCCTACGTGATGATGGATATCTTTTCTTCTAGAGGAGCTACATCAACCACCTTATGTGGGGCATCGAGGTGTTTCATCTACATTTCAAACCATATCTAGTGAATTCTATTGGCCTAAAATGAAACCTGATGTAGTTAGATTTGTTTCTAAATGTGATATTTTTCAAAAAGTGAAAAGTTACAAGGGTAAGAAATTCGGTTTGCTTATGCCTCTTTTAGTTCTAACGCTTCTTGGGAGTAGATTTCTATGGATTTCACTGGTTTTTCCATGACTGAAAGCCATAATGATATGATTTGGACTATTGTTGATAGATTTAGCAAATAGGTATATTTTCTTTCTTGCAAAAAGACTTACCACACATCAAGCTACACAGTTGTTTGTTAAACATATTTTCACACATCATGGCTTACCACAAGTGATTATTTTTTATCGAGATTCTAAGTTTTGCAGTGTTTTTTGGACTACATTGTTTGATAATCTAGGCACTAAAGTGGATTTTTTTTCTCTGGATTTCATCCTGAATCTAATGGTTAAAACTAAAGTGACAAATAGTACAATATTGGATTTACTTCGTGCAGACCATCACAACTTGAACAATGGGATGAGTATATCCATATTTTACAATTTGCATAATAACACACCACATTCATCCCACCGGAAAAACACCTTTTGCAATTGTGTATGGCAAAGTTTTACCTACTCCTATCACTCATTTGTCACACATTATTGAAACTACAAATTAATTCACCATTGATTTTACTTCCATTCATGATCATGTTCATAATGTTATTTCCAAAGCACAAGAGCAATACACTAAATAGGCTAGTAAGAAAAGAAAGCACATGGTTTTTCAAGTAGGTCAGTAAGTTTTGCTTCGTATTGAAAAGAGACATCTTGAAAGTGTTGAGACTAATCCTGTCATTAAGTTAGCTCCTTGTTTTTATGGTCCTTTTCAAATTACTCAAAAAATTAATGACCTAGCATATCAGCTTTCACTTCCTTCTCATTGGAGAATTCACAATTCTTTCCATATCAGTCTTTTGAGACCTTATAAGAGACCACTTTCTACACATCCTGTGTATGAGAAAGTGCCTATTCTTGTTGACCAGGTAGAAGAGCTTCAACCTGAAGCTATTATTGACCATGAGACCACTACCATTTACATAGGTATTGTGTATAATAGATACCTTTTGACCTTTAAAAATTATCCCAGAGAGAATACTCGACTGGTTTTTTTGAGTCTAACCCAATCTCATCCAATCTTACTTTCAAACATAGGCCAGTTGATATGACGCAACTGAAGACAGTTGCTATCCTAGGCAAGAGGGATGTTATGGTTTGTTTGTCCATCCCTCTCTGTGGTTAATTGGGGATGCCTGATTACCACTATGTTTGTAGCATGGCACTTGGGTGATTCTGAATATTCCATGTGTAGGACATATAGATTTAGGGATGGCTAGAGCTAAGTGTTAGATTTAATGCTTATGTACTGTTAGCATGTGTTGCTAATGTGTAATGTGTTTGAATGGACAACTTGTAAGTTGGTGAGATTGATGAGTTTTGTGCTCGTAAGCCCGTATGGCTGGATATGTTGGCGGTGATTTGGCATGAGCAATTACCGGGAAGGTTTTCTTTTTAGAATTTTGGCATTGGTGGCGGGGTAGCTAATGAGTTTGGTATTTTGGTTGTGGTATTTACTATGAGCTATTTTTGTATTATGTTAGCCGCCCATTTTTGTTGTACATAGACGTGTACCTATTAATAGGAAGGATTTTTTCTTAGTGATTTGCATAGGAAGGATTTATTTAAGCTTTTAGGAAAAGCAACTCCTATTTTTGTAAAGGGCAAGCCCATCCAAGAGCGTGTAACTATTATTTACATGTGGGTATTTACATGTGGGCTATTTAACAAAGACACACCCAAGAAGAGTGTAACATACCCATTGTAAATAACAATGTACTTGCTTCAGAGTTGAAAAATATAACTTAGTTTGTCATTTTTACGATAAAAAAACTTCTATTTTTGGAAAATGAGCCATTTTTGCTTAGAAATTTGTAATTTTGAATCCAAATTTGAAATCTACGCGTAATTTTACGCTTAAAATAGTTTTTTCTGAACTAAAAACAGGCACCCGGAATGGGTTTAATTAAGCTTTTAAGCCTTTAATCTACGAACTTCCGACCAAAAATAGTAACTATCCAGGCGTCTAATCAACGAACGGAATACGCCCCCATGGTCACGGGGCAAGGCCGGACATTTCCGTCAAAAAATATTTTTTGACCCCTCGGACGACGGCGGGCGGCCGGCGTGGGCCCCACCACGGGCGCCGCCCGTGAAAAAAACCGACAATCCGCCCGGGACACCCAAGCGTGTACACGACCTAGACGCACCCTCCAGCACACCCCTACACGTACCCCCTCCTCCCAGAGCCCTCTATCCACAGGTGTCGCGCTCTCTCTCTCTTGGGGACACCTCCACCCCCATGTGTCACACTTTCTCTCTCCTCGAGACACCTCCACCCCCAGGTGTCTCACGCCCACACCCTCTCCCGGAAACCTGCACCACCCAGGTGTCACCTTCCCGCACCCGGACGTCCACCCTCCAGCACCTATAAAAGGACCCTCCCAGCCCCCTTCTCCAGACAAGCCCCCAGCAAGCCCCTACGCGCAAGCCCTCTCTCAAGCTCTAGGACATGTCCTACACTCTTCTCCCCCCCCGTGTGAATAGACTTAAAGTGTGCCTCTCCTCCAACCCTTGCCTTACTCTTCCCTAGGCCTCCCTAGACGTACACTCTTCTCAAGAGCTCTCCAAGTTAAGGACACCCTCTCAATTCCCCCCCCCATATGCGGCGACTTAAACTTAGGCTAAGAGGTCGTTCCTGCCCATAAGCCCAACAAGCTTTTCCTACCCCAAACGGACTCCGTTTTCGAATCCGTTTGAACCAGTAGAATTCTCTCTTTTCTCTCCACGCTCCCAACCTCTTATATTCACCTCGTTTTCTCTCTATCCTCTTAAAACTCTAGTGCTCCTATGGCGCCGAAACGCCGTCGAATTGAAGAACCACGCGCTGCCCAAGGAGGGAATGAAGCAAATCGCGTCCCTGCAATCGACTTCACCCCTCTTGAAGTGAATAGGCATGAAAACGATAACCAGGTTGGTCATTTAACAAGTTTAAGTAAAAATTCTCTCTTATGAAGCTTAATGCAAAGATTCGAAATAATAGGAAAGAAACCAAGGTTAAACCCCTAGTATAGATGGCCTAAAGTACCTTATGGTTACTCTTAAGTAAAGTTATAGGAAAATAATCTTGCTTTTGAATCATTGTCTTTCCAAAACGATGGTTTTTGTTAATGTGTGAATTCATTGAATAAAGGCTATGTCTTTTTTCTATTGGATATACTGCTTGTTTATTGCTAACATGCAGGTACAGCTTCTCCCCCCCTTAGCTAACTCCGTGCTTGCCTGTGTAGACGGGCGGAGGATATAGCGAGGCTGGGAGTCGGCCCAGGGCAATCCCCTCCTATGCCACTGGGAATTGGTTTTCACCACCAGGGTGATGTATATATGCTGCCTAGTTCTGTGGGTCCAGGCTAGTGCGGTGACTTAACCCCCACCTCATGAGGAGACGTCCCCTCCGAAGAGCGAGAGGGTTTGGTACAAGCGTCAGTACCTGAGGGGGTGACATGACGGCTTGGCCCTCGTCGGCTGGCTGACGACGAGGGGAGACGGTCCGTGAGGTTTACCCAGCTGGTTGAGGCTGGAAGATCGAATTCTAGATCATCGATGTGGTTGTGGTTGTGGTTGTGACTGTGATTGGATTGTGGTTATGGTTATGGTTTGGACATGAAGTTGGATTGGGATATCGGCCCGGTTTCAGGGTCTTTTGTAAATATTTTTCACTGTAAGTATGCTCGTTGATTTCAATGTTGTGCTAAGGAAGATTTTCTTTAAGGAATCAAGTGTAATTAATTAACAAAGGAATTTGTTTTTAAGTGTTTCACAGTGTGGTAGGACTTAATTAGGAAACAATTGAACGGGTGAGTGTGTGGAAAGTGGGAGAATGGATGCCCTGACGGTACCATTCTAAGGATGGGTGGACCCGATCAGTCGGGTAGCTTTCTACTAGTCGTAACCTACGATATTTAGGGAATAGTAGAGTCACGAACAAGACTTGTTTTAGGGGACCGAGCCAGCGGCCGTGCCTCATGAATACGGGGGAAAAAGGCGTTGGCTTCCTTGAACCAAGTGTGGGTCTTGTTCCATCTCCACGCACATTTCGTGCTGGGGATTAGAATTTCCTTTAGGATGACTACGCTTCCCTTGCGAGATAGAGTTAGGTCCGTCCGTTTGCTCGTAACCTCGTATTTCTACGAGATCGAGGTATCGTCAATCGGAAAATAACATGAGACTTGACCGCCTATCAAAAGGATTCCCCCGCCCTACGGGTCGGGGGCCTTACACGTGGTATCAGAGCAGGTTTAGACTTGGGAGATTTTATATTGTATTCTCTTGTTGCTCTAGGAATTCTTGTTAAACTAATCTAGTTACGGCTGGATGCAGGAGGATGAGATGGATCCCTATTCTCGCTTCCTGGTATTCCAATGCATGTTCATGACTGCTTGTCGCTCTTCCGAATTCGAGTTCCGTGACACTATGATGCACATTGTAGACAAGCTAACCCTTCCTCTTTACACTCGCATCGAAAGGGGATGGAACAGAACTGAGTATTGGCATCGTTGATCTACCTATTTCATCATTCGAGCTGAGCACGTCGGCAATCTCACCAACGACTTGAGGCGGATCCGATATGCCGAGATGTTGCGGATGGTTCGCCTGTTCTGGTTTATTGGCACTCCTCGTAACACCTATGTCACTATCGATGGGAATCGCATGCTGCAGAATCGTTGGGTTTATGATAAGGTGACTCAAGTTGTATCCCCTGATAGAGTAGCCGTTACCCGTCTTTCTAGACGAGGTTTACCTCCCCTACCAGAGACTTATCGAGTTCTTGAAACCATGGGAGAACCCCCCTACTTTTTCAATGCTACCACCGCAGATCTTTATTAGGTTCCCTAGAGGACTACCATGTAAATAAATAAGATTGGATTTAGTCCAATCCTTGTAAATGGCTTGGTTTACTTGTAAATATTAAAGCTTGGAATAAAAGGTTTTGATTTTCACACTCATTGTCTTGTGTGTATTAAACCGCCTAAGTGACATGATTCTAAATTTAGCTTCTTATTGATAACCAGGATCGTCAACTTCTTGCTCCCAATGCATTATATACAGATACACAGGAGAAGAAGCTTCTCCTCAAACAAATGCAACCTCCCTCATTTAATGGGGCAGGTTCAAAGATTGAAAGGGATGCAGAAGTTTGGATAGAAGCCATGGACGATTACTTTTCGGCTGCTGGTACAGGAATTGGGAATCAATCCATGCTTGCCAGATTCCGTCTTACTGGGGACGCCAAACTTTGGTGGAAGCAATGGTGTCGGGATAAGGGCGTCACTGAAGATACCCAAACCTGGAGTGACATTAAGCAAGCTGTGAAGGGCGGTTATCTTCCCCCATCTCATGAATCTATTAAGATGAACGAGTTCTTCAGCCTCAAGCAGCTTAGCTTAACCTTGGAGGAATACTACTCAAAATTTGTCACACTTGGCAAATATGCTCCACCTATGTCGATCACTCAACAAGTGGCCCGATTTTGCCAAGGGCTGAATGAACCTTTGGATTCTCGCCTTGAAGCAATGAGGCCAACTACCTTGCAAGATGCTCTTACCCGAGCCAAACCTCTGGCTAAAGAAGTAAAGAGTGGTCAAGCAAAAAAGAGAGTCTATCCTGAGTCTAACCCAAGGGGGCGCCTTCAGAGGAATTACCAATCGAATTTCCGCCACAACACTATTGGTCAGTACCCCAATAATTTTGTCCCCCGCAGTTATGCTAATTCCACTTCAGAATCCTATGGGGACCAAAGGTGCTTTTATTGCAATGAAGTTGGCCACTTCCGGAATGAATGCCCCAAACTTGCAAGACCCTCTCTCAATCCTAGTGTCACTGCTGCTCCACAAGGCGGCCGGGTAGTTCAAGGTCGTGGGATTCCTAATAACCGCCAGGCTAGACGAGGTGGTGGTGGACATGGTAGAGGTCGTGGAGTGACTGCCCGTGTCTGCTCTATGATTGGTGAACTGACTTTAGAGATGGAAGAAGAAGAGCAAGCCACCATTCATGCAGCTATAGAACATCAAGGACCTAATCAGCAGTTTTCTGTTATCCAAGCTCCGGCTACTTATCAAGGTAGATCTTTCCAGCTTTTGGTTGATTGTGGTAGTACGCATTCATTTCTTTCTCCAAAATGCTTGCGTAAGTTACAGTTAGATCAAAAACCAGCCCAAGCAATGATTGTTGAGTTAGCTAGTGGAAAAGAAGAAGTATCCCGACATTGTGTGGGAGATCTTGAATTTGAATTGGATGGTGAATCAACCCATGGGTATTTTAGAAGCTTACCATTAGGGATTTATGATGGAATCCTTGGTATGGATTGGTTAATTGCAAACAATGCTGACATTCACTGTGCTGAAGGAAGCATCACCTTTAAGAATAGTCAAGGACAGGTAGTATCAGCCCAGGGAAAAACAGGTAAACCCAAATTTCATTTGGTCAAAGCTAATCGTCTTCTTAAGGGAGTGCGCAAGGGCCAACAGATCTTCCTTGTCAAACTCAACAAGGTAGAAGAAAGCAACTCAGATTTAGAACCCTCTTGGCTCCAGGAGTTTTCAGATATCTTTCCAGAGGAACTTACAAAACTACCCCCATCTCGAGAAGTAGATCATGGGATTGAGTTAATCCCTGGTGCTGAATCAGTTTCAAGGAGACCTTACAAAATGTCTCTTCCCGAAGCCATAGAGCTCAAGGAACAACTTAGGCAGCTCATTGAGCAAGGATTCATTCGCCCTAGTAATTCCCCATGGGGAGTGCCTGTTCTTTTCCAGAGAAAGAAGGATGGCTCGCTTCGGCTTTGTATTGACTACCGAGGCCTAAACAAGGTCACTGTCAAAAACAAATACCCCATTCCTCGCATCGACGAACTTCTTGACAGACTTTATGGATCCAAAGTTTTCTCCAAGATGGATTTAAGGTCTGGCTACTATCAAATTAGGATCAAGGAATCAGATATCTCTAAAACCGCCTTCAATACCCGCTATGGCCACTATGAATTTACAGTCATGCCATTCGGATTAACCAATGCTCCCGCCACCTTCAACCGCCTGATGCAGGATATCTTCCGACCCTACTTGGATGAATTTGTCCTTGTCTTCTTTGATGACATCTTGGTCTATTCTCAGTCAAAAGAGGAACATGAGGAAAGTATTACAAATACTGCGCGAACATAAGCTCTATGCCAAGAAAAGCAAATGTACCTTCTTCACTTCCCAAATTGAATATCTAGGGTTCATTGTCTCCTCAAAGGGCATCTCAGTAGACCCTGCCAAAGTCAAGGATATATTGGAATGGCCACCCCCTAGGACAGTCAAAGAAATCCGTGGGTTTCTAGGCATCACAGGATGGTATAGAATCTTCATCAAGGATTATGCCAAGATAGCCGCACCCTTAACTGATCTCCTCAAGAAGGAATGTAAGATAGTATGGTTACCAATCCACCAAATCAGTTTTAGCCAACTTAAAGCTATCCTCACCTCAGCACCAGTTCTGAAGCTCCCTGACTTCACCAAAGAGTTTGAGGTTGTCACTGATGCTAGTGGCCTTGCACTTGGTGGTGTCTTAATTCAAGAAGGAAGGCCCGTGGCTTACACTTCTCGTAAGCTTAAATCCTATGAAGTCAATTATGCCACCCATGATTTGGAACTCCTTGCAGTTGTTCATTGTTTCAAGTTATGGAGACACTATCTCCTAGGCCATAAGTTTTTGCTTGTAACTGACCACTAGAGTTTAAAGTGGATCTTCACCCAGCCCAATCTCAACATGAGGCAAAGAAGGTGGATTGAGATTCTGCAAGAGTTTGATTTTGATATCAAATTTCGTTCTGGAAAGGATAATGTTGTAGCTGATGCCCTCAGTCGCAAATCCTTCCTAAGTGCAATCTCTATGCCAAATAACCCCATCCTAGAGAAGGTAAAGCAGGTTTCACTTCATGAAGCTAGTAAGCCTGGTTTACAAGGAGGCACCCACAGAAAAGGAAAATATATTGATCAAGGGATACACCCTCGATGATGAATGCCTCTACTTCATGCATAGGTTATGTATTCCCAAAGATCTTGCACTAAAGAAAATGATCTTGTATGAAGCTCATGATAGCCCCGTAGAGCAGGACACCCAGGTTATGCAAAAACCTTGAATGCCTTAAGGAGAAGTTATTTTTGGCCTGGAATGAAGAGAGATATCCTTCAATACATCAGACAATGCCTTTCATGTCAAAGGATTAAAGCTGAAAGAATCAAAATGCCCGGGAAACTCCAACCTCTGGACATTCCTCAGATGAAGTGGGAATGTATCAGTATGGATTTTGTCACAAGTCTTCCCACAACACAAGGAGGGTATGATTCTATTTTAGTAGTTGTGGATATGCTTACCAAAGTCACCCATATTATCCCAGTAAAGAAGACATTTAAATCTTCTGATATTGCCCGCCTTTTCATCAAGGAAATCTTTAGGCTTCATGGATTGCCGAAAAGAATAGTCAGTGACCGGGACTCTGACTTCACTTCAAAGTTCTGGACATCATTATTCCAGGCTATTGGAACACAACTTTGTTTCAGTACAGCTTACCACCCAGAAACAGATGGTCAAACTGAGAGAGTTAATCAGGTTATAGAAGACATCCTGAGAGCCTATTGTGGGCGTGAACCAAAGAAGTGGATTCAGTATCTCCCTCTAGTGGAATTCTCTTACAATACATCCTATCACCAAAGCATAGGGATGTCACCATTCAAAGCTCTTTATGGTCAGGAGTGTTTATCTCCCTTAAATTTCTCTGACCCCACACTAAAGGTTGAAGCCTCCAAGATAATGCTTGAAGAAATGGAAGAGCAAACCAAAGCTATTCGTAAGGATATTAAAGCCGCCCAGGGTCGACAGAAGCATTATGCTGATACCAAAAGATCTGAAAGAATTTTTCAGCAAGGAGACAAAGTTTTTCTTCGAGTGCGGCCAAAGAGAAGTTCTTTATCTCTTGGAAAATTTAGGAAACTGAGTCCAAGGTATTGTGGGCCTTATGAAGTCATCAAATGTTTGGGAAAACATGCCTACAAACTTCACCTCCCAACCCACCTCAAAATCCATGATGTATTCCATGTAAGCTTACTAAAGCCATATGTGCCTCATCCTGATCATGTTCTTGATGATGAACAAATTGTAATGCCAACTCAGGGAGTCCTTGAAATGAGACCTAATAGAATCATCGACTCTAGAGAAAGAGTGCTTCGCAATAGAATCCTTAGGGAACATTTAGTGGAATGGAAAGATTACCCTGAGGAGGATGCCACTTGGGAGGAAGAGTCAACCCTCCAAAAGAATTACCCAGAGTTCGTGCCGAGATGAGGACATCTCGAGTTCTTTTAGTAGGGAAGGATGTAACATACCCATTGTAAATAACAATGTACTTGCTTCAGAGTTGAAAAATATAACTTAGTTTATCATTTTTACGATCAAAAAACTTCTATTTTTGGAAAATGAGCCATTTTTGCTTAGAAATTTGTAATTTTGAATCCAAATTTGAAATCTACGCGTAATTTTACGCTTAAAATAGTTGTTTCTGAACTAAAAACAGGCACCCGGAATGGGTTTAATTAAGCTTTTAAGCCTTTAATCTGCGAACTTCCGACCAAAAATAGTAACTATCCAGGCGTCTAATCAACGAACGGAATACGCCCCCATGGTCACGGGGCAAGGCCGGACATTTCCGTCAAAAAATATTTTTTGACCCCCCAGACGACGGCGGGCGGCCGGCGTGGACCCCACCACGGGCGCCGCCCGTGAAAAAAACCGACAATCCGCCCGGGACACCCAAGCGTGTACACGACCTAGACGCACCCTCCAGCACACCCCTACACGTACCCCCTCCTCCCAGAACCCTCTATCCATAGGTGTCGCGCTCTCTCTCTCTTGGGGACACCTCCACCCCCATGTGTCACACTTTCTCTCTCCTCGAGACACCTCCACCCCCAGGTGTCTCACGCCCACACCCTCTCCCGGACACCTACACCACCCAGGTGTCACCTTCCCGCACCCGGACGTCCACCCTCCAGCACCTATAAAAGGACCCTCCCAGCCCCCTTCTCCAGACAAGCCCCCAGCAAGCCCCTACGCGCAAGCCCTCTCTCAAGCTCTAGGACATGTCCTACACTCTTCTCCCCCCCCCTCTCACCCATATTATCCCAGTAAAGAAGACATTTAAATCTTCTGATATTGCCCGCCTTTTCATCAAGGAAATCTTTAGGCTTCATGGATTGCCAAAAAGAATAGTCAGTGACCGGGACTCTGACTTCACTTCAAAGTTCTGGACATCATTATTCCAGGCTATTGGAACACAACTTTGTTTCAGTACAGCTTACCACCCAGAAACAGATGGTCAAACTGAGAGAGTTAATCAGGTTATAGAAGACATCCTGAGAGCCTATTGTGGGCGTGAACCAAAGAAGTGGATTCAGTATCTCCCTCTAGTGGAATTCTCTTACAATACATCCTATCACCAAAGCATAGGGATGTCACCATTCAAAGCTCTTTATGGTCAAGAGTGTTTATCTCCCTTAAATTTCTCTGACCCCACACTAAAGGTTGAAGCCTCCAGGATAATGCTTGAAGAAATGGAAGAACAAACCAAAGCTATTCGTAAGGATATTAAAGCCGCCCAGGATCGACAGAAGCATTATGCTGATACCAAAAGATCTGAAAGAATTTTTCGGCAAGGAGACAAAGTTTTTCTTCGAGTGCGGCCAAAGAGAAGTTCTTTATCTCTTGGAAAATTTAGGAAACTGAGTCCAAGGTATTGTGGGCCTTATGAAGTCATCAAATGTTTGGGAAAACATGCCTACAAACTTCACCTCCCAACCCACCTCAAAATCCATGATGTATTCCATGTAAGCTTACTAAAGCCATATGTGCCTCATCCTGATCATGTTCTTGATGATGAACAAATTGTAATGCAAACTCAGGGAGTCCTTGAAATGAGACCTAATAGAATCATCGACTCTAGAGAAAGAGTGCTTCGCAATAGAATCCTTAGGGAACATTTAGTGGAATGGAAAGATTACCCTGAGGAGGATGCCACTTGGGAGGAAGAGTCAACCCTCCAAAAGAATTACCCAGAGTTCGTGCCGAGATGAGGACATCTCGAGTTCTTTTAGTAGGGAAGGATGTAACATACCCATTGTAAATAACAATGTACTTGCTTCAGAGTTGAAAAATATAACTTAGTTTGTCATTTTTACGATCAAAAAACTTCTATTTTTGGAAAATGAGCCATTTTTGCTTAGAAATTTGTAATTTTGAATCCAAATTTGAAATCTACGCGTAATTTTACGCTTAAAATAGTTGTTTCTGAACTAAAAACAGGCACCCGGAATGGGTTTAATTAAGCTTTTAAGCCTTTAATTTGCGAACTTCCGACCAAAAATAGTAACTATCCAGGCGTCTAATCAACGAACGGAATACGCCCCCATGGTCACGGGGCAAGGCCGGACATTTCCGTCAAAAAATATTTTTTGACCCCCCGGACGACGGCGGGCGGCCGGCGTGGGCCCCACCACGGGCGCCGCCCGTGAAAAAAACCGACAATCCGCCCGGGACACCCAAGCGTGTACACGACCTAGACGCACCCTCCAGCACACCCCTACACGTACCCCCTCCTCCCAGAACCCTCTATCCACAGGTGTCGCGCTCTCTCTCTCTTGGGGACACCTCCACCCCCATGTGTCACACTTTCTCTCTCCTCGAGACACCTCCACCCCCAGGTGTCTCACGCCCACACCCTCTCCCGGACACCTACACCACCCAGGTGTCACCTTCCCGCACCCGGACGTCCACCCTCCAGCACCTATAAAAGGACCCTCCCAGCCCCCTTCTCCAGACAAGCCCCCAGCAAGCCCCTACGCGCAAGCCCTCTCTCAAGCTCTAGGACATGTCCTACACTCTTCTCCCCCCCGTGTGAATAGACTTAAAGTGTGCCTCTCCTCCAACCCTTGCCTTACTCTTCCCTAGGCCTCCCTAGACGTACACTCTTCTCAAGAGCTCTCCAAGTTAAGGACACCCTCTCAATTCCCCCCCCCCCCATATGCGGCGACTTAAACTTAGGCTAAGAGGTCGTTCCTGCCCATAAGCCCAACAAGCTTTTCCTACCCCAAACGGACTCCGTTTTCGAATCCGTTTGAACCAGTAAAATTCTCTCTTTTCTCTCCACGCTCCCAACCTCTTATATTCACCTCGTTTTCTCTCTATCCTCTTAAAACTCTAGTGCTCCTATGGCGCCGAAACGCCGTCGAATTGAAGAACCACGCGCTGCCCAAGGAGGGAATGAAGCAAATCGCGTCCCTGCAATCGACTCGCCCCTCTTGAAGTGAATAGGCATGAAAACGATAACCAGGTTGGTCATTTAACAAGTTTAAGTAAAAATTCTCTCTTATGAAGCTTAATGCAAAGATTCGAAATAATAGGAAAGAAACCAAGGTTAAACCCCTAGTATAGATGGCCTAAAGTACCTTATGGTTACTCTTAAGTAAAGTTATAGGAAAATAATCTTGCTTTTGAATCATTGTCTTTCCAAAACGATGGTTTTTGTTAATGTGTGAATTCATTGAATAAAGGCTATGTCTTTTTTCTATTGGATATACTGCTTGTTTATTGCTAACATGCAGGTACAGCTTCTCCCCCCCTTAGCTAACTCCGTGCTTGCCTGTGTAGACGGGCGGAGGATATAGCGAGGCCGGGAGTCGGCCCAGGGCAATCCCCTCCTATGCCACTGGGAATTGGTTTTCACCACCAGGGTGATGTATATATGCTGCCTAGTTCTGTGGGTCCAGGCTAGTGCGGTGACTTAACCCCCACCTCATGAGGAGACGTCCCCTCCGAAGAGCGAGAGGGTTTGGTACAAGCGTCAGTACCTGAGGGGGTGACAGGACGGCTTGGCCCTCGTCGGCTGGCTGACGACGAGGGGAGACGGTCCGTGAGGTTTACCCAGCTGGTTGAGGCTGGAAGATCGAATTCTAGATCATCGATGTGGTTGTGGTTGTGGTTGTGACTGTGATTGGATTGTGGTTATGGTTATGGTTTGGACATGAAGTTGGATTGGGATATCGGCCCGGTTTCAGGGTCTTTTGTAAATATTTTTCACTGTAAGTATGCTCGTTGATTTCAATGTTGTGCTAAGGAAGATTTTCTTTAAGGAATCAAGTGTAATTAATTAACAAAGAAATTTGTTTTTAAGTGTTTCACAGTGTGGTAGGACTTAATTAGGAAACAATTGAACGGGTGAGTGTGTGGAAAGTGGGAGAATGGATGCCCTGACGGTACCATTCTAAGGATGGGTGGACCCGATCAGTCGGGTAGCTTTCTACTAGTCGTAACCTACGATATTTAGGGAATAGTAGAGTCACGAACAAGACTTGTTTTAGGGGACCGAGCCAGCGGCCGTGCCTCATGAATACGGGGGAAAAAGGTGTTGGCTTCCTTGAACCAAGTGTGGGTCTTGTTCCATCTCCACGCACATTTCGTGCTGGGGATTAGAATTTCCTTTAGGATGACTACGCTTCCCTTGCGAGATAGAGTTAGGTCCGTCCGTTTGCTCGTAACCTCGTATTTCTATGAGATCGAGGTGTCGTCAAATCGGAAAATAACATGAGACTTGACCGCCTATCAAAAGGATTCCCCCGCCCTACGGGTCGGCGGGGGCCTTACAAAGAGTATGCCAACTCTTCTTGGGAGGGGGGATAGATTCCACCCAACGGTGTGTTGAAGATAATGTCTACTCTATCTCATTTTTTTATTTTATGCTCAATCTTGTCAATTTGATTCAAGTCTATGGTTTATTCCTTGATGTATTTGTGAGTTTGATTAATTTCTTTAAGAAGTACATGAGGTCTTGTGTCAAAGCCACCTTTATGCATAAAACCACTCTTCTTGAATAGAGACCATCCTTCTTCTTCCCAAAATCACTTTCATGAATCTTAATCCTTATCATAATCCAACCGTATGGATGTAATCAATATATTGAAGATATCAGGGGCCTATTCTCACAATTGCTAAGCATTATGTCTCAAAATCCATAATGGAGGGTTCAAGATTTTCCTCCTCCTCCTTCAATTAGAAGGTGACAGTTTGTTTTCCTTCAATTAATTAGAAAATTAGTTTATCTAAGCTATTTAATTGCTTCTAAGCATTAATAATTAACGAATAGCACAAGCGTAGGCAGGTTCTTCCTTCTTCTTTCCATCGGTGGGACATCGCATAAGGCTGGCTGGTGACTTTTCTTCTTCGTTTTCTTTCACAAGCATGTAGCTCAAGTCGGGCAACCGTGAAGAAGCCTCCTCTTTTTATTTAAAATCTTAAAGCTTATTATAATTATAAGCTTTTAAAAGCTTACAACTCTTAAAATCTTTTATCTTTTTTTTACATAAGCTTTGAAAGCTTATATATCTTAAGCTTGAAGCCCATCATTGGTTACAAAAAAGAAAAAGAAAAAGGGAGGGAGCTTTACAAAAGAAAATTCAGCAACAAGTGGCTTACTTTACGGTGATTCTTTTATGAAATTTCACAACTCCTTTGAAGACTTCTTCCGCACATTATTGTTTGCATTATTTCGGCATCAAGGAGTTCTTATGCTAGTTATCTTCTACATTTTCAAGCTTTTGAAGATTTTCAGAATCATGGTTTTCTCTTGATTACTCAACATCAAGAAATTGTTTCTGCCACTTATCTTTTGACATATGAGCTCTACTTTGAATATTTTGCCAACTCTTCAAATTCAAGCGCATCGATGACACTTTATTACTCGATCGCACATCGAATGAGCTAAGTATTATTATTTTAGCAAATTTTCATTTCTACATTTAAAATTTGCAACCTTTATCTTTCTACATATCTCTTTCTTCATGAATCCTCTACTCCCTATCATTTAAGAGCAACTTCAGTCACTCCAAAATCAGATAAGTTTATTACTTTTACAATTTTTTTTTCCAGAAAGGAGACTTCTATTAAGTATGAATTTTTTTTACAAAATAGAGATTTCACACCAAGCAAGGTGGAGATCTCAACCAATCATGAGCCCTATGCTGTCAATAGGGTCCTGAATGAGAGGATGTGAAAAAGATACCAATGTCCCACTCTCTCATAAACTGGCCCCGCTTCTTCTCTGCATCAGTCCCCCTCGAAGATCCCTGGATTCTGGCGGCCCAGGTAGCCATAGTGGTGTGAATAATATCACTCCAAATCCTGCAAAGACACTGAAAAACAAGAACAGGAGTATCCTCAATGGCCTCAGTGCATCTATCCTTCCAGATATTCCAAGCTGAGATGCTAGCAATAATCTCCCAAGAGCTGTCTAACCTCTGTGTCGTTAGAGGGACAAAGTGTGAAAGTGGCAAATCCTGAAGACAACACTGCCGAGCAACTCCTTGACTAACCATAATGGCCAAGCTCCTATCAGTCCCCCCGAATCTCGGCTGAGGGGCCCAGACTTTTACAAATTTTAAATTACTGCTTCTCAAATTATTTAGCAAGAAAGGAAAAAAAAAGTCTTAAAATTTGATAACAAAGAAGAAGACTTCTACTATGACAACTGACTTTGACTCTTAAGGTAACATATTCATTTCATTTCATTATTTTTATAATAAATTTTATTTAAGACTTTTTTAAATTTCAAGGAGAGTATTTATGCATCAAAAGTAGAACTTCTTGGAACTGGCCCTTCTATCTTGAACTATGCTTTATCAAGTTTTCACTATGTATTAGTCTTGTGGTATGGAACACAAGATTAATCATGCAGGAAGGATTCTAATGCATATTTATCTCTAGATTTATGTGGGATAAATTTTGGCGGTATGGGACACTAGAATTTATCACACATAGAAGTCCTTGATACAATGTCTCTTTATCATAATTAGACAAGATACTAGAATTTGTATATTATAAGACAATGATCTCCTTTGCTCGCAATAAGCAAACGTGCAAACTGAGGTTAGTTGCTCATCCAGGAAGGAGGGATGTTACATAATGTAGAGAACACCAGGAGCTCCGAAACAGGAGATAGGGAGATTAAGAAGAAGAAGAACTGGTAGCTATGGGAAGGATGTCTCTCAAATACCCAAAGTTCAAGGGCAAGAGTGAAAAAGATCTAGATGCTCACATCTTCACCTTTGAGACCACCTTTGAGACCACCTTCTTGGCCACCCGAGGTGGAAAGGCCACTTGCTGGTATACTTAGTATGGTCTGGAGCACTTCCAGATGTTTGAAGAACTGAAGAAAGCTTTCCTGAAAAGATTCATGGAAGACAAGAGCACCACTGAAGTACTGGAAAAGCTACAAAGGCTGACTCCAAAAAAGAGGCCAACAAAAGACTATGCACCAGAGTGGCAAGAATTGCAACAAGAAGTAAGGCTACAAAGGGAGGCAAACACAACAAGAGCCGATGCAACAGTAAATATGGTGATAGTGAATTCTCCACAAAATATTTTAGATGCACTAGCTTTTAACCTCATCCATCTCTACGGATAATCCTTCTAAGGTGTCTGAGAATCCTGACCATAGGTAACCCCACAAAATTCTGGTCCTTGATCACTAAGAAGGGTATATCTAGCATATGTGTTCCAAATACCCAATCTCATAACCGCTACACTGGTATGTATAAAAAGAAACGCCCAAAAATAAATCTCTACACTGGCATCACCCAAGAAATCCATAGACCCCTCCACTAGCTCAATATTACCCAAGGATTTGATGAACCCCTACACTAGCACAACAACTAGAGCAACATAATAACCCCATTCTTTTGAGTTGTTGGGTCAAGACTCAAAGGAACCTCGTGTGAACTCCCCAACACAGGCGCTCCCCAACAGGTGACAAACACACGGCAACATAATAACCTCTGAGGTACCATCACAAGCAACATGTGTGCATCATGGCACCATATCATAAACAATAGGGGACTGGACCAATGTGGTCTCGCCCCTTGACGTTGGCGGTCTGGCTCATGGAGAAGAGACCCATGGCATTCTCCAACGAAGAGTCACACCTTCATGAAAATATTGCACTGCACTTGTGCCCGTTAGTTGACCGTGTTTCTAGCTAATGTTCCTTTTCATTACAAACGACACTCTATTCGATCAGAGTATGAATAAATCCCCATGTATGCGTGCTCATTTGGGCGCAAAGTGAATTCTAATGTGGTAGACACCGATAGTTGGTTGAGCCCCAAAGTGTAGTCTCGAAGGGTAGTCCCAACACCGTAGGAGAGATAAGAAGCGGGTGCGCGCACACACACACACACACACACACACACACACACACACACGTGCCTGCATTGGGAAGAAAGGGCCACAAACGAGCAAGAAGCCACACACAGACACACACACACCACATGAGTGCTGTGCGCACAAACACAGATGAGTGATATAAGAGCCACACACACACACACACACACACACACACACACACACACACACACACACCACGAGTGTGCGCACGTAGACATAGATGAACGTTGTAGCCTTTTATAGTAGCAACACACAATGGGCATTGTGGCAACAAGCAACAACAAGTAGAAAGTACTGGAAAGGCAACAAAGAAGGGTGGTAGAAGGTTGTAGGCACTGGAAAGGCGGCAATAGGTAGTATAGGCAATGTTGGAGAGGCAACAATGGGCGGTAAATGGTGTTGCACATCCGGTTCTCTCTCTCACAAATTTCTTCTCTCTCTCTCTCTCTCTCTCTCTCTCTCTCACACACACATACACACACACACGCGCGCGCGCGCGCGCGCTCTTGGTTGGGACTTTTGGATCATTATGTAATTGCACTATAATTTCTTGGAGTATACTTCAGTACTACCTTTGGGCTTTCATGAGAGCTGGCTCATGATCCTTCATTTAGGCTGCCCGAACTTTGTGCCTAACTTCTTGAGGACATTGAGACAAGAAAGTGGCAACTATAGGGCTTGGAGAAGAAGATCAAGAAAATGGCAAACTACAGGACTTGGAGATTGTTCTCCTTCATGTAAGATTCCTTTTGATATCATCAATAATTCATTTGGGGCTGATTTTGGTGATTTAGGATTTACTCCAAAATTAGGAATTCTGTCCATAATTTCTCAAAATTGATGAATTCTTATCTCCCTCTAGTTATACATGCTAGATCTTCAAGTTTTGGGCATGGGAGGTTTCTTGCTTTCTTCTAAAAATTGGGGTTTTCTCCCTTCTTTTTCACTAAATGTCATTACCACCATAAGCTTCTCTTCACTCTGATGTGCCTATCCAAGGATTTTTAATTGGAAACTTATAAGTACGTTAGGGTTTCTTGAAGATTCTTGATTTTTGGCAAAGAAATTAAGGTTTTTAGTCATTCTCATCAAATTTCTTTCATTATGGGACCAAGTTTACTTCTATTAGCCCTAATCCATGCTTATGTGTGCAGAACTCCATCAATTTCTTGAGAAATTTAGGGTTTCTCATAAATTAGGGCTTTAGGGATTCCTTTTAAATAAGCTTTTCATATGAGCATCTTTCATCAAGTTTAAATGCACTTAATCCATGCTTATGTATTAAATCTTTCATCATTTTCATGATAAAAATTAGGTTTTCTAACAAATTAGGATTTTTAGAATTTCTATTCATGATTTCCTTGCTCAAGATTGTTCATCATGCTTCATTACACCTATGTCTTAAGTATTGTGGAAAAATTGCAAGTGGAAGCTTCGTCTTCTTTGACCTGATTTTGAATTGGTGGGGAAGAGGAGATTGTTTGGGGATTCTCTATCAATTATTTTTGCATCAATTAAATCCTCTCCATGGTTGGCAAGCCAAATGGAGGCCAAGAAAGGTCTCCCACTCCATAGAAGATGTGGAATGTGAGGGAATGCAAGATCAAGAGCAAATCACCATCACCATGAAGGACACTATGGATGCATTGGAAGAGCATGGTGATGATTTGGAACAAGGATCAAGAGACATGATTTTGGATAAGTTGGACTCCCTTAATCAAAGCAATCAAGCCATGAGTGCCAACACACTCATAGGGATGGCAAGAAACCAACAAGGGAGCCTTTTCATAAGGCTACTATGAAGGCTACTCCACATGTTGGCTTCACGATAGATGCAAGGAAGTCTCATGTTGGAGTTTCAAATAGTGTTCCAATTCAGCCCGATCCTTTCACATTTGTATGAGAGACCATATAATGCTCCCAATGAATCTATGCATAATGGTTTTGGTGAAGTCATGAGGGTTGCAATGTATACCAACTCGAATTAGCCCATACATGTGGAACAAGATGTGTATGAGAATGATGCCATGTAATCCAATGAGCATATATATACACATGCAAAGGGTTGTCGATGGAGATCTTCCCCCTTATATTAAGACTGAATACAAGGACTTTGCCCAATTTTTATCATCCTACAATCAATGACAAAAGCATAAAGTGTAAGGTTCCCCCCCTTAAAGAAATAGGGGAAAACCATAAGATAGTCTACTAAGTCTAACTCAAAAATTTCTTACTCATTGACACTTTAACCATGTCAAGATATAAGGATACGATTTGTAGGTAAGATCTAGTTCTATCCTGCAACAAGGGGAGCATGGTCTTTTAAATGACTCTTAAAATTAGATCACTCATAGAGTGACTCACATGACCTTAAATTGGGCAACCTCTATTCTGCTTCCTAGAAACAATGCTTTTTTCCTTATCTTTGCCGCAAGGCACAGCCGCTGGCCTAGTTCTCTACAGTAGAGTTGCCTAGGAACCTACTTACCTAACATAGAACTTCTAATTAATTTGTTGAAAAACTACCCGACTAATCAGGTCCACCCATCCATAGGATGGTGCCATCAAGGCATTCCATCCTCCCACTTTCCACCCAACTCATGCATCAATTTTGTTTTCTAATTAGTCCTACCACGCTGTGTGACATATCTAGACAAGTTCCTTAACTAATAACCTTACACATTGTTCGTTTAAACAGCCTTTAACAATGATACAACAATGCTTACAAACAAAGGATTTAATAAAAGAAATAGATACAATGTTTAAAATTATCCATAGCCAAATCCAAGCTCTCTTATTCCTTTACTTTATTCTGCCGATGATCTAGAATTTGGCCTTCCAGACTCTATAGACTGGGCAACCCTACAGGACCATACACCTCATCATTGGTAGAGCTGGTGAGGACTCAAGCCGGCCTGTCGCCCTCTCAGGCTTCATCGCTTGATCCTCCTGCTCCTCAGAGGGATGTCTACATGCTAGGAAGGGCTTATTCACCGCACTAGCCTGGGCTTGCAAAACTAGGCAGCATTATATTACTCGCCTAAACCGACGAACCTCGTCTTCCCAATGGTAGGAGGGATACCTTGGGCTGACTCCGGGCCTTGCTAATGTCACTGCCCGACTACACAAGCACAGAAACGGGGTTAGCCTCAAAATGGGGAGAAGATGTACCTGTACTTTTTAACTTAATCAAGATAACAATTGCTAAACTAAATCATAGAATACAATATCAACATCACCTTCACAAGAAGACAACATTATCACAAAGATTTTGGTATTTTTCAAAGCAAGGATAGTGATATCTTTCTTCTTGATTAATTAATGCTAATATTAAAAATTTAATCAAAAATCTTTTTTTTAACAATGACCAAGTTAACCTCCTGGCCATTAATTCCTCGTGGGACTCCCAAGGGGAGAGATGGGGTCGCATTTGGAGCATTCCCTCTTTTCACCTTCTTGTAGCCCATGTCGCCGCCGCCGCGAACGTTAACGCTTCAGTCGGATCACAAATCGGGCTTGTTTGCTCACTTTATGAGCATAAAACTCCTAGGTGCAAACCATCTCTAAGAGCCAAAGAGCCCTTACTAAAGTCACTACAAATAGGGGGGCAAGGTGTCTTTAAATTGGAATTTGGGGCAAAAGGATGCACCTACAGGGATAGAGGGGGGAGGTCTCCCTTAAGTCTATTCGCAGGGCGGGGGGAGAGTAGCTAAGGACACCCTCTACTCAACACAAGTGTGAGATGATGGTTTTTTTTTTTTTTTTGTTGCATAGCTTATTTGGAGATGGGCTAAAAAGACTTGCTAGAAGATGGGCTAAAAAGACTTGCTAGAAGAGGGGCTACAGAGGGTTGTTGGGACAGTCCCGCATAGATGGTCGGGTATGAACTGTCGGGTACAGTCTCTACACAGTGTCGAGTATGGGCAGCACATGGTGTCAGGGTACTGGCCATGGGGGTAACAAGGGGTTTATATAGGAGGTGATACGGGTACGGGTGTAGGGAAAGGGAGAGCAATGCAAGGTGCAAAGAACGGTGTACGATGAAAGTACGCCGGCTTGTGGTTGCATGAGCCTGGGAAAGGGATGGTTCCTGTACGTGGGCAAAAGATGAGATATGCATGTACCTTCCGGGTCAATGGCAACATGGGCATCCACGTATCGGCCAGTGTGGACCATACGTTAGGTGGTCGGCCTTTGGTCCTTACGCGGTTGTTGTACGAGTGCCTAGGTATGTGAATGCCATCTTTTTGGGGCGGCGGCCCATAATTTAGAGCATCAACCTTGATATCCATGCCGAAGCGCCTGACGAGTTTGAAAATTTTTTTCAGCAAAAATGTTCGGGGTGTTTTCCTAGTCGTAGGGGTGCAGTCCATTTGTCAATCGGATACCCGGATGTGCATTTATTAAGGTTTAAAGTTTACTGATTTTAACTGAAAATAACTAAACATTTGCGTATAGGCTTAATCCGGTATCTGTTTTGAGTGCTGTGGAATCCTATTATGCTCTGCAATGGTGGAGGCACATGGTCAAGGAAGGCAACATGCCTCACTTTTGGGAAGAGTTGAAATATGAATATGGCTTTTACCTCACCACTAGTGTTTTGATAAGTACATAGGACAATGGTATTAGCTTGCACAAAAGTGAGATGATGAAAGAATACATCAAGAACTTCACGAAGCTTTCCATGTATGTGGAGGGGCTGAATGAAGGAATGAGATTGAGGAAGTTTAATCATGGATTGAACCCTCTAATCAAGGCACACGTGTTGGCCCAAACACCACCTTCCTTGAAGGAAGCCATGAGGCTTCTAGAGCTTTATGGGCCCAGGTACAAGAGGTCTTAGCCATTTCCAGCCAATACGAGCTTCCAAAAGCCATCTACTATACCACACAAAACATGGGAAGAGCTCTTTTCCCACACAACCCCCTTCTATACCCAAGTTTCCAATGGCATATAGAACTAGACATCCAGTTAATTCTCATGCTCATATTGATGGCATAAAGAAGCCCTTCTCTCACGACAAAAAAACCACAAGCACTCCCAAAAAGTCAAGGCAATTGGATGCTTCAAATATTTAAGAGTTGAGGAGCAAAGGGCTACGTTTTACATGTGGGGAGAACTGGAGTAAAGAACATGTATGCAAGGGAGAACCATGATTTTCCATTTAATGTGGGTGACCATTCAGGCTACATATATGCTATATTGCATGAATTGCTTACACACACGATGCAAGGGAGCCACTACCTTGAGGCTTCAAGGCACTATCAATGGAAGGATGGCTCATATTGTGGTGGATTCAGGAAGCACACATAGCTTTAATTAGCATAAATCTTTGATTTTTTAAGAATTAAAAAATTAAAGAACTAAAATATTAATTTATTAGTTTCTAGAGAGAGAAAATATGAACAAAAGGCTAGCGAAAAATACGTCTTAGACCATTACCAGTGAATAGAATGGAATTTTTACTATCACCGTCTACTCGTTAATGTAAGTACAATTAGGGACCTACATGCTTCGAGTTTTTGAAAAATTTAGGGCTTTGAAATAGTTTATAATTTTGGCGTGCATGTAGTGTCGATGAGACCTTACAGATAATTGGAAAACCAACCTAGGACTACTTTTCATGTGATGTTATTAGAGGTCTATAACAGTAACCTTGGTATGGATTGGTTAGAAGCAAACTTATGTCCCACCCTCAGTTGTGAGACTAGAAAAGTCTCAAGAAGCAGTAACCTCAAGAGAATGGGCAGACCTAGCGATGTTAATAAAAACATGCAAATTGTAAAAAGACCATAGAAACAATCAACGGGCGTTCATAATTAAACTCATCGAAGTCAATGATGATACTAAAAAAACATGCAAATTGTAAAAGGACCATAGAAACAATCAACGGGTGTTCATAATTAAACTCATCGAAGTCAATGATGATACTAAAAAAACCAAGGACTGAGACTGACAACAAGAGTTAGAGAACCTCTTATTTAAAGAGCTTACTCAGATGTCATCCACATAGGGAAATGACCATGAGATGGAGCTTATTCAAAAGTGTAACTAGTGGGGCTAATGTGTATATAAAATGTTAGTGCATGAATACATAGAACTCAAAGAAACAAATCTGACAAATGATAAAGTGAGAATTCATCAGGCCAAGTGTATCACCTCAAGGAATTCCAACCTTATTTTAGAAGGATAAGGACAAAACCTTACGATTCTGCATTGCCTAGAGGATCTTAATCATTTCACAGTAAAGAACGAGTATCAACCTCTTTCTAGGATTGATGAACTACTAGATTGACTTCACAGGAGCTAAAGTCTTCTCAAAGACTAACATGAAGTCAGGTTATTAGAAAATCAGGGTAAAAAAGAGTGATATTCCAAAGATGACATTCAATTCCAAGTAGGGACTGTCATGCCAATTGTGTTTACTAATACCCTAGAACCTTCCAATAGGATCATGCAAGATAGATTTAGGAAGAAGCCAAACAATCATGTCTTGGTGTTCTTTAATAATATTGTGATCTACTCTAAGGATGGGAAAGAGCACAAAGCAGCCCAAGTTATAGAAGTTCTAGAAATCCTAAGGGAGAACCAAAAAGAGTAAGTGTATTGTCCTTATAGACAAAATTGAATATCTATGGAATGTCAGTTCACCTAGCAAAGGTACAAGATATAGTGAAATGGCCTTAACCATCCAACATCAAAAGGTTAAATGATCAAATCATACATGAATCTCATACATGATGCACGATTAGCCAGACATCTAGGATACATGATGATGTGGATTGCTCTAAGAAGGAGTCTTTTTAATGGGATTCAAAAAGGATGAAGTTAGCTATGTCACACAATACTTAGCTTGTCAGAGGAACAAGGCTCAAAAAAGTAAAGATGCCAAGTAAGCTGATGGTGAGCAAATTGTTATGGCATCCCTGAGCACATTGGAAATTCAACCAGTTAACATCCTTAGCTCTAGAGAATGGACTCTCAAAAATAGACATTAAGGAACATGTAGTTCAATGGAAGGACTTCCGAGCAGAAGATGCTACCTAGGATGATGAGTATAAGTTGTATCAAGACTTTCCCTACCTAATTTCGAGATGAGGACATCTCGATTTCTTTAAGGAGGGATGGATGTAAAATACTTGAATTCGTGGTTTTTTGCATGTGAACTCCCCTACACACACACACACACACACACACACACACACACACACACACACACACACACACACACACACACATTAACAAAAATAAATGAGGAGGCCATTACTCTAGTGACTACCACCCCCCTTCTTCATGCTGGCCCACGAATTGGCCCCTTGCACATTCAAAGATGGATGGAGCTCTCCTTACAAGTGGACACTGGCCACACCAATTACTCGTCATCTTCTCCTTGGCTTAAAGAGCCAATTCAGGAACTTACGGTGGACAAGGGAGAGACAGAAGATGGTCAACAAGAAGATGATGGAGTGGAAGAGCAAGTAAACAAAGAGATTGAAGGGGATGGACTGCAAATGGAGGATCTAGCAGGATTTGACACGAGGGGTGAGACAAGGGAAAATCTTGAGCCTGAAGAAGAACCAAAGGTGGTTGGCAATGAGGAAGTAGAAGACAAGATGATGCTTGAAGCACCCTCGGAAATGAGTCTCTCTTCCGAAGAGGACAGTGGAAGTGGAAAGCTAGTCACGGATGATCCGGTGAGTGAGAGCAATGCTTATTTGCTGGATTCTGGGAATTTTCTTATTGAACCGGTTGAAGAAGAACTAATGCTTGAGCAACCCGGCATGTGGGAGCCAGAGTCAGGTGAGATTGGGGTTATGAGGTCTGGGAATGCTATGCTGGAAAAAGACGGAAATTTTTCCACAACAGTGAATGCTTATGTGCCAGGTTATCAAAAGCCCAAGGATTTGGGTTGCAAAATGTTAATGCATATGCTTTTAACTGTGGCTGTGCAGTGGGCAAGTGAGGCCCAAGTATGTTTGGGATTGACCCAAGAAGAAGAAGATGTGGATGAGGGTTATGCAGACCCAGTTTTTGGTGATGCTAAGAGTGTGCATAAAGAGGATAGTCAGAATGGTGAGATGCCATTCGAAGGAACTCCCAATTGGTATATCACCTAGATAAACTAGATGGGCAGGTGTGTATAATTCGAAGAGACATGCAACAGTGGCCTTTTGACCCTGGAGGGTGACAGTTTATGGATACTAACTGCTAGGACATGAATGTCCTGCAGGCTAGGTGGTTGGCAAAGTATGTTAGGAGTTTTTCTGAAAGGTGTTTTGAGCTTGTGTACATATGGAATGCATGGCGTGTATAAAGAGCTTTGCCTTGGAATGCCTTGGCACATGTACAGACTGGATGGTTTTGCTGTAGGCTCGTTATTACAGGTTGTCCGAAGTGTGCTTCGTTGGGGATGATATCAGTTGCTCGGTCGCTGGAAATGTGTGCGCGTCTCAAGGATGAGTGGGCATTGGAAGGCTGCAGTTGAAAAAGGGTGTGGAAGCAAGGGCCAATGTTGCCTTGAGCTTTGCTGTGAAATGGAAGGATGCAGATGGCCACGTATATGAAAAGTAGGAAGGGATGGTACAAAAGCATTCGTGTGAAAAGGAGGCTGTGAGGCCATCTTCTAGGCCTTAGGAAAAATAAGAAAATAATATTGAAGTGGCCAGCTGGAAGGTTGGCGTGGAGGCCTGAGTGGCTGCCAGCGTGAGTCTCTAGAAGTTGGCGAAGGGTAGAAGTGGCTGCCTTGCAATCGAAGCGGGGGGATTCTGCAGACACGGCCGCATAGGTGAAGCCAGGCTTCTTCGGCTAGGGCAGCAGCCACGAGCGCAGGAAAGAGGTGCACTGGAGGTGTGTGGCTAGGCGCAGCAGGAAGGCCTCTCTGGAGCGGACAGAGCAAGTACAGGGTAGGTGGGCATTGTTTTATTGGTGTTGAGCTGGCGAAGGCGTGAAAAGGAGCTGCCTTGGGGTGAGCTACTGAAGCTGCTAGTCGACTGTGGCAAGTTTGGCGTCAAAGGCTTGCAGGCTGGCATCAAGGCGAAGTAAGGCGACAGACAAAGGGCCGACGAGTCGTGCTGGCGATGGATTAGGGAGCCGAGAGAGCTAGAGTTGAAGGTCGCCGGTGGTCAGCAAGGACAGAGGTGTGGCCGCCTCGTACGGTGAGCGCCCTGGTCATTCTGCAGAGAAGACACAAAGAGGAGCCTGAGGAGAAAGCAACGAGCTGGTTTGTAGCAGGCACCAAAGGGAAGGCAGCCGCCTCGTTGAAAGAAGGCTCTGGAGTGATTCGGCAGAGAGAGGGAGAGCTGGGTGCAGGCAAGAGGAAGGCCACCGTGTGATGCACCGGGGGGCTCTCGGGCGTAGCTGCAGTTACACACACAGGGGAGCCGCCTAGATGGAGCTAGTGAGTGCGCAGGCAAGGGGCAGCTGTTGGCGGCTTCAACAAAGGTGACAAGCGCAGAAGGGCTGGGGAGAACCGGAGGTCCTCGAGGTGGTGGTCGTCTGCAGAGCGGAGAGCAGAGGCTGGGCGAATAGCTAAAGGCATGTGTGGCAATGGTTGGCGCAGAGAAGCTGGCAAGGAACTGTGAGGGTGCTTCAACAGTGAAGAGGGCTGGCGGGTGCTTGTGCAGATAGCCGCTTGGTGAGATAAAGGGACGAGACGGCCTTGCGGAGGTGCTGCAGAGACAGGGACACAAAAAAGGAGGAGGCCGCCTTGTAAGAGCAAGCCCGGCTGGTGATTCTGCAGGTTGGCAACGAGGCGTGTGCAGCCCCACAGGCGCTGGAGAGTTGCAGACGAGGTGTGTGTGGCCGCCTTGTAAAAAGAGAGAAGGCGGCTCTAGTGTTTTTGAAGCGGATACACAAGAGGGCTGGCGAGCACTAGTGGTTGTGTGGCTGACCAACGGGTGAGAGAAAGAGCCGCCTTGGTGCAGTTGCAGAGGATGTGGAAGCACCGGCAGGTGCTGAAGTCAGGCAAGACAAGGGTGGCTTTGGCACGGGCTGGTAAGGAAAAGCTGGATGCGCAAGGTTCATGAGTTTTTAGCTGGCTGTGGCTGCAAGGACTGTGGTGCCAACATGTGAAGGTGCTACAGTAGAGAAAAGGGTGGCTGTGGGTATGTGTGTGACTTCAATTTTGGATGGCAACCTGTGTGGGCTCTTGTCTATGTGTTTAATGGAAGGAGTGATTTTGTGGGTGGTTTGGGAAGGGTGAAGTGTGAAGAAAGAGTGTGCTGTGTTGGGGATTGTGGTGCCCCATTGTCTATGGTTTCGGCTGCAGGAGAGGATACGTTGAGCCGCCGAGCTCCGACCTCGATGACCTGGCCATTCCCGTAGGTTGAGGGTGTTTTGAGATATTTCTGTTTCCAGCATTGTGTTGGTGGTGCCCCTTGTGTTTGTTGTGTCTTCCAAGGCTGCTAGGTAGGTAGCTATAGAGGCATTTCTTCTTTTCCCAGCCTCCCGATAGTTTTCTGGTGCCCCCACTAAGGATCTTTCTTCAGGTTCCTTCAGTTTACAGGTTGCAACCATGGCGTTTGCTTATCCTGAGTTTCACGGTGATAAGAATGAGGATGTAGAGGATTTCTTGGAGCAAATGGAGGTAGCATGTATTACCAACCATGTGGATAATCCGGATCAAATTTTACGGCTCTTCCAGATCTTTTTGAAGGGCACAACGGGTACATGGTGTGAGGTGAAAAAAAGAAGAAAGAACCTGCCTCTATAGCCCTTCCACCTCCCAAACTTGGAAAAACTACCACGAACGGGGCACCACCAGCCACCGGCTGGAACACTCTCTCAACATTCGCCACCCACCCACACCATAAGACAGCTCAGAACCACAATGAACAGATGATATATTCAGCAAACACACAACACCATACACTTTGTATAAACACAGCAAATACACCAAAGACCAGGACTCTGGCCAGGATTTACTGCCAAGGGAATCACACCCTTGCGTCTGACAACCGAGCCTCTGTCTCCCGGTCCCTATAATCTCCAGAGGGCGCCCACACCAGCAACCCTTCCTCACTTTCTCTGTAGCCTGGCTACTCTCTGTCTGCTGCTATCTGCCAATTGTCGTAGGCGAGCCCCACTGTCTCCAGCCCACCACACATCAGCACCACTTCTGCATCCAACACACACAAAAACCCAAGGCTCCCTCTCTGGTCAGCATCCACGCACTGCCTGCAATCACCGCCCACACAAGACCAGCTACTCTCACCAGAAGGCGCCCACACCAGCTAACCTTCACTCAGCAGCTCCCACTCTCTGTATGTCGTGACCAGCAGTCTCACCAACCCCAGAGCCTTGCACAATCCTCAACACCACAACCCACTGCTCACCGCAGCATCCCAGATACCTAACCCAAGCCACATCTCATGTACCCTTCCTCACAGCAGCCCTTTATACTGCTCCAATCACCAGCCCATACTAAACCATCATCCATAGGCCTGCAGCCTCTCTTTGTTGCTCTTTTGCTGCGCCAATCACCAGATTCTCTCTCTCTTTGCCTCTGGCTTTGCACAGCTACCCAACAAAGTCTCTCACACTCTCTGTGCCTGTTATTGTCCAGTAACCTCCAGCACTAGACAGCCACCACGCTTCACGTCTGCCTTCGAGGCCTTCTTTACCTTTTGTACACGCAACGACACCTTGCCTTCACGTTCTCGCCAGCTCTTCCACGAGGCGGTTCCTCCCCTTTGCCACCTGTGGTTGCGCTCCAGCCACACTGTCCACCAAGGCGGCCTTCACACCTTCCGTAGCTGCAGCCCTCTGCAAGCTTTTGCACTCTCTAGATGTCTTCCTTTTTACCTACTACTCTCCACGAGGCGCCCACGTCTCTACGCTGCTACCTTTCCTTTGATACCAGTCGGCTGCGCCCAGTCGATCAAGGCCTCCAGTCACCAACTCTTGTACCTGGCGGCAGTTCACTTCATCTCGCCTCTGCAGACTCACACGCGGCAACCTTGCTGCGCCTGCAGTTTTATCTAAAAGCGGCCACCGTTCTCACTTCTTCGCACCCCTCTGCTGCAGTACTCCAGCTTCGCCTTCCTTTACCTCGGCTTCACCAGCCCGTCTCCAATCCCAAGGCGGCCAACACGCTTCACGTCTCTCCTCAGGACTGCGATCACCAGCCACACAGTCACCTTCTCTGTCTGCAGCAAGCGCCGGCGACTCTTTTTCGTCCAGCCAGCACACACATCTCCAAGCACTTGTCTGGCACACGGCGGCCCCTCAGCTCTCTCTCTCTGCAGCTGGCCCGAGCTCAAGCGACTACTCCCCTTCCGGTCCTTTGAACAGGCGGCGCTCCCTCCAGACTTCCTCGCCATCTTCTCGAAGCAAAGCTGGCCGCCACCTTTTCCCTCCATGTGGCCTTCTAAATTGGCCATATTATATTATATTTTTATTTTCTTTTCCAAAAAGCCTTAAACCCACAAGGTAATGGCCACTAATGTTTAAAGACTCTCCTTCTCCTAGCTTTTCCAGGAAATACGGTGCCCACACAGCTTCCGAATATAATGCGAGAGCTGTCTACATCCTTGTCATCATCATTATCATACTGAATCCGTCAATTCTCCAGTCGGTACCCAGCTTTTAGCAACCATCTACACACCATACCATTGCCATAAAACTTCAGATCTCCAGCATTTTCTCCGGAAAAAAACACGTGCATAATCCACTCACGATCAAACCGCTCGGCCTGTACACTTGCCAGGGCATTCAGGGCAAAATTTATTCACACACCACACGCACCATATGTACACTGACCAAAAAACCCTCTCAGATTTTAGCCTGACATACTTTGCCCAACCCCTAGCCTGCTGAATCATTTATGATCAGCAGAAAGCATATAACCATGTTTTCCTCCGATGACCACGTTTCCCTCCATCAATTCTCTGAGCATTATAAAGTGTAACCAACACATCTCTGTTCCAGGTGATCCAAGAAACTCTGTCATCCTCTCCAGGCATAATCTTCCATCCCACATCCCATAACATAACACCATAACCTCTCGAAACAAAGCTTCTGACATAGACACCATCCTGCCTCATTTCAACTCCAAAATCCCTGATACGATCAGCATCAATATCGGAGAACCAGTGCAGCAGCTCCTGCTGAGGGTAAAAATTGATGAGAGCTTCATCAAGAAAAACTTGTTGTGCCATAACACTTTCCTGTCCACCATCAGCATAAGAAGCCTCACCATCAAAACCGGCCACCACAGGCAAAACAAACTCCTCTTCGACAGGCACCATTGCCAAAGCATCCACCTCAGTTCCTGTATCCTCACCTTCATCAAAACCACCAAGAGATTCATCCATTACAGCATCCATAGACTCATCTATAACCGCAGCATCATTCAAAGCCTTCTGTTGTTTTTCTTTCTTCATAGCCTCAATTCTGATCATGGCTTTTTTAACATTAATACACATCTCATCATCCATCTCCAACTCAGGCTCATCATCCTGTAGACTGTCTATATCCCACTCATCCCACACAGGTTTATTATCCAAAGACTTAAAAGCAAGCTCTTTCTCATCACATGCATACCTTTGTTCAGGATCCACTTGTACCTCCTCGCATTCCTCATGTATAGCTTCTTCCTGTTCAGCAACCTCATCACTAAGCACTTCCTCATCAATAACCAGGGCATCCATCTCTGCATCCTCCTCACTCGATGAAGTATCCTCTGTTTCCTCACTAGTAGTGGTACTGGTCGTATCATCACTCGAATCAGCTTCACTTTCCTCTTCATCATTGACAGGCTTCTGGTTATTCATATTAAACTGCTTCTTATCTCCTCTCCTGTCATACAGAGTAATGACCCCTTTCCTCCAATCCTGCACAGCCTTCACCGCTCTCAGCCATGGTCTTCCCAAAATGATGGGGAATGCACCCATTCCTGCAGGCATAACATGACAATCTACAAGCACCTTCACATCAAAAGCTTCCAATTCTAATCCCTTAACCATACCTAAGCATTTGACTTTCTGATGATTAGCCAGCCGAATTCGGAATCCAGACGCTTCAGTAAAATCAAGACCAAGCCTTTCCACAGCAGCTAATGTGATCACACAAATCTGTGCTCCACCATCTATGTATGCCTCTCCCAGATTCTTCCCTTTATACCACACATTCACCACAGGACAAATATCAGGCAACTCCTGGACAGATAGAACAGTCACTATTCCTTTGGCCGGCTCCTTCTCTCTCGGGTTCACAAGTCTTTTCCACTGACGCTTCAAATTAGGAGCTAACTCTATCAATTGCCCAAAAGTAATGTTAGCCTTCCTTTCAGCCATATCCTCCTGCAAGCTATAACTATCCTGCCCACCCCCTAGTGGAAAATCAGTTACCTGAAACTTCTTACGAGGCTTCCTCTTCTGCTTGACCTTCACATCTTCTCCTTCTTTCACTTTTCCTTTCTTCTTGCTGGGCCCTGCAGCATCCTTGCTTTCTCTTTCCTGTGGCATCCGTTTCCCCAAAGGCATCACATCAGCTTCTGCTTCCTTCATCTTCTCAAGGGTGACCACATCTATCACCTTAGTTTTTCCTTTCTCTTCAGCTGTGATTCCACTCGGACCTGCTTGATCCCTGATATCAATACCATAATCATTCGACCTGTCCGGTAACTGTGAAGGTAGTGGGTACATGTCGCCACCCATACGCTGAGGCTTATCACAATCTGTACTCAGATGACCAAGCTCACCACAATTCCAGCATGTAGGGATGAAATGACGGCCCCTACCACGACCACGTCCATACCCTGCTTGTCCATCTCCCCCTTCAGGAAAATTACCTCGGCCTCTACCACGTCCACCACCTGTACTTCCCATTAAATTTAAGCTCAAATTCTTCATAAGATCAACCATTTGTTTCATATCCTGTCGCAATCCCTCATCAGAACCTGCAGGAACCATAGGTACTCCCTGACTAGCTTGAGGCACCATCTGCATAGCTTGGGCTTCAGTGGGCTTCATCCTCTCAATCACTGCACTCATGGGTATAGCTTCCACTCTACGAATCTCTGGCTGTGCTACCACTGGAATCATCCCCAGCTGATTCATCCGCTGCAGTTTCCAATCTTTTGACTTAGCAATCTCTACCGCATCCTCAAAAGACCTGGGCTTCTTCAATTCCACTTTCCAGCGAATACTCCTCTTAAGTCCAGCTACAAACTTATTCTTCTTCATCATGTCAGGCGGTACCTGGTTTTCTCCCAAAGCCCTGCATAGAGTCTCCCATAGCAAAGAAAATTTCTTCATATAATCATCTATTGATTCAAACTCACCTTGTGTCAGAGCTTGCACCTCATGCCAAACCTTGTCGGGGTCTTCTACCTTCTTGAACCTGTTGCTAAGTGCTGTCTTCAGTCCATCCTCAGTCATCTCAATGCGTGGAACAGCATCCCTCAACGACTCCTCATAAGCCCTGTACCAGGTCCTTGCATCTCCCTTCAAACAGATGCTCAACAACCGCAACACCTGTACCTGCTCACTAATATGGTTGCTTATACATGCAACCTCCATCCTTTCCAAGAAATCTGCCACATCCTCATTCGGACCACCATAAAACTCTGGGTAAGACATCATCTTAACCCCCCAAACTTCACTTCAATCCCAAGCAAAAAACCCAAAAACACCTTCCTTCAATCTCTCACTCTGGGGCATACACCCTCGTAAGAGAAATCCCTGAGCTATCCTCAATCAACTGAGCAACTCCTCAGTCACACAAATCCTGAGCCACTCCTCAGTGGGGGCACCAGAAGGATGTGAGGTGAAAAAAAGAAGAAAGAACCTGCCTCTATAGCCCTTCCACCTCCCAAACTTGGAAAAACTACCACGAACGGGGCACCACCAGCCACCGGCTGGAACACTCTCTCAACATTCGCCACCCACCCACACCATAAGACAGCTCAGAACCACAATGAACAGATGATATATTCAGCAAACACACAACACCATACACTTTGTATAAACACAGCAAATACACCAAAGACCAGGACTCTGGCCAGGATTTACTGCCAAGGGAATCACACCCTTGCGTCTGACAACCGAGCCTCTGTCTCCCGGTCCCTATAATCTCCAGAGGGCGCCCACACCAGCAACCCTTCCTCACTTTCTCTGTAGCCTGGCTACTCTCTGTCTGCTGCTATCTGCCAATTGTCGTAGGCGAGCCCCACTGTCTCCAGCCCACACATCAGCACCACTTCTGCATCCAACACACACAAAAACCCAAGGCTCCCTCTCTGGTCAGCATCCACGCACTGCCTGCAATCACCGCCCACACAAGACCAGCTACTCTCACCAGAAGGCGCCCACACCAGCTAACCTTCACTCAGCAGCTCCCACTCTCTGTATGTCGTGACCAGCAGTCTCACCAACCCCAGAGCCTTGCACAATCCTCAACACCACAACCCACTGCTCACCGCAGCATCCCAGATACCTAACCCAAGCCACATCTCATGTACCCTTCCTCACAGCAGCCCTTTATACTGCTCCAATCACCAGCCCATACTAAACCATCATCCATAGGCCTGCAGCCTCTCTTTGTTGCTCTTTTGCTGCGCCAATCACCAGATTCTCTCTCTCTTTGCCTCTGGCTTTGCACAGCTACCCAACAAAGTCTCTCACACTCTCTGTGCCTGTTACTGTCCAGTAACCTCCAGCACTAGACAGCCACCACGCTTCACGTCTGCCTTCGAGGCCTTCTTTACCTTTTGTACACGCAACGACACCTTGCCTTCACGTTCTCGCCAGCTCTTCCACGAGGCGGTTCCTCCCCTTTGCCACCTGTGGTTGCGCTCCAGCCACACTGTCCACCAAGGCGGCCTTCACACCTTCCGTAGCTGCAGCCCTCTGCAAGCTTTTGCACTCTCTAGATGTCTTCCTTTTTACCTACTACTCTCCACGAGGCGCCCACGTCTCTACGCTGCTACCTTTCCTTTGATACCAGTCGGCTGCGCCCAGTCGATCAAGGCCTCCAGTCACCAACTCTTGTACCTGGCGGCAGTTCACTTCATCTCGCCTCTGCAGACTCACACGCGGCAACCTTGCTGCGCCTGCAGTTTTATCTAAAAGCGGCCACCGTTCTCACTTCTTCGCACCCCTCTGCTGCAGTACTCCAGCTTCGCCTTCCTTTACCTCGGCTTCACCAGCCCGTCTCCAATCCCAAGGCGGCCAACACGCTTCACGTCTCTCCTCAGGACTGCGATCACCAGCCACACAGTCACCTTCTCTGTCTGCAGCAAGCGCCGGCGACTCTTTTTCGTCCAGCCAGCACACACATCTCCAAGCACTTGTCTGGCACACGGCGGCCCCTCAGCTCTCTCTCTCTGCAGCTGGCCCGAGCTCAAGCGACTACTCCCCTTCCGGTCCTTTGAACAGGCGGCGCTCCCTCCAGACTTCCTCGCCATCTTCTCGAAGCAAAGCTGGCCGCCACCTTTTCCCTCCATGTGGCCTTCTAAATTGGCCATATTATATTATATTTTTATTTTCTTTTCCAAAAAGCCTTAAACCCACAAGGTAATGGCCACTAATGTTTAAAGACTCTCCTTCTCCTAGCTTTTCCAGGAAATACGGTGCCCACACAGCTTCCGAATATAATGCGAGAGCTGTCTACATCCTTGTCATCATCATTATCATACTGAATCCGTCAATTCTCCAGTCGGTACCCAGCTTTTAGCAACCATCTGCACACCATACCATTGCCATAAAACTTCAGATCTCCAGCATTTTCTCCGGAAAAAAACACGTGCATAATCCACTCACGATCAAACCGCTCGGCCTGTACACTTGCCAGGGCATTCAGGGCAAAATTTATTCACACACCACACGCACCATATGTACACTGACCAAAAAACCCTCTCAGATTTTAGCCTGACACATGGCTTTGAGGGTTTGAAGCAAAAAGACTGATTGGTAGCCCATCTCGAATGATGATGGTGGAAAACTTGAGAGAAGCCCTTACAAAGGAGTTTCAGAGAAGAGAAGATCCCAATGACATTTGGCAGGAGCTCCAGCACAGTTGAAGCAAGGTGAAAGCCAGAGTGTGGCAAGTTATGTTACAATTTTCAGTGAGCTATGGACAAGATGGTGTTTAGCTCTTGAAACAGAAGTTCCCCCCATGTTTGTGAAGAAGAAGCAATTCATAGCAGGTTTGAAGCAAAGTTTGTTAGTAAAAGTGGACTTGAAGCAACCTTCTACTTATGAAGAGGCGGTGAGGATTGCGAAAGAGAAAGAATGGAAGCTGAAGAAAATGGCGGATTATGGGATGATCAAGGAAGACGAAGTGGTCAAGAATGGTTGTCTTGATGTGAATATGGTCCAGGTTGATTTTGTGGAACAAACACCTACTATGTACCAACAAATTGGCAGGGGAATGTACCAGGTAAATCCTAAGGCAGTCGCCAAGGATTTTGGGCAGTTTAATGAGAGCACTGTGAAGTCTATAGCGGTGGATGTTATGCCAGCTTATGGTTATGAGAATTACCAGATTTCTGATAATGTTTCCACTAGTCAGGGTGTGTAAGTGATGTTATTTATGCTTCTAAAGTTCAAGCAGAGAAAGGTCTTGCAGAGAATAAGGTTTTGCCAATCATAGGCAGGGATTTAGATGTCGACAGATGCTTCTCTTGGCTTAAAGAGCCAATTCAGGAACCTAAGGTGGACAAGGGAGAGACAGAAGATGGTCAACAAGAAGATGATGGAGTGGAAGAGCAAGTAAACAAAGAGATTGAAGGGGATGGACTGCAAATGGAGGATCTAGCAGGATTTGACACGAGGGGTGAGACAAGGGAAAATCTTGAGCCTGAAGAAGAACCAAAGGTGGTTGGCAATGAGGAAGTAGAAGACAAGATGATGCTTGAAGCACCCTCGGAAATGAGTCTCTCTTCCGAAGAGGACAGTGGAAGTGGAAAGCTGGTCACGGATGATCCGGTGAGTGAGAACAATGCTTATTTGCTGGATTCTGGGAATTTTCTTATTGAACCGGTTGAAGAAGAACTAATGCTTGAGCAACCCGGCATGTGGGAGCCAGAGTCAGGTGAGATTGGGGTTATGAGGTCTAGGAATGCTATGCTGGAAAAAGACGGAAATTTTTCCACAACAGTGAATGCTTATGTGCCAGGTTATCAAAAGCCCAAGGATTTGGGTTGCAAAATGTTAATGCATATGCTTTTAACTGTGGCTGTGCAGTGGGCAAGTGAGGCCCAAGTATGTTTGGGATTGACCCAAGAAGAAGAAGAAGATGTGGATGAGGGTTATGCAGACCCAGTTTTTGGTGATGCTAAGAGTGTGCATGAAGAGGATAGTCAGAATGGTGAGATGCCATTCGTTTTGAATGAAAGGAACTCCCAATTGGTATATCACCTAGATGAACTAGATGGGCAGGTGTGTATAATTGGAAGAGACATGCAACAGTGGCCTTTTGACCCTGGAGGGCTGACAGTTTATGGATACTAACTGCTAGGACATGAATGTCCTGCAGGCTAGGTGGTTGGCAAAGTATGTTAGGAGTTTTTCTGAAAGGTGTTTTGAGCTTGTGTACATATGGAATGCATGGCGTGTATAAAGAGCTTTGCCTTGGAATGCCTTGGCACATGTACAGACTAGATGGTTTTGCTGTAGGCTTGTTACAGGTTGTCCGAAGTGTGCTTCGTTGGGGATGATATCAGCTGCTCGGTCGTTGTTGGAAATGTGTGCGCGTCTCAAGGACGAGTGGGCATTGGAAGGCTGCAGTTGAAAGAGGGTGTGGAAGCAAGGGCCAATGTTGCCTTGAGCTTTGCTGTGAAATGGAAGGATGCAGATGGCCACGTATATGAAAAGTAGGAAGGGATGGTACAAAAGCATTGGTGTGAAAAGGAGGCTGTGAGGCCATCTTCTAGGCCTTAGGAAAAATAAGAAAATAATATTGAAGTGGCCAGCTGGAAGGTTGGCGTGGAGGCCTGAGTGGCTGCCAGCGTGAGTCTCTAGAAGTTGGCGAAGGGTAGAAGTGGCCGCCTTGCAATCGAAGCGGGGGGATTCTGTAGACACGGTCGCATAGGTGAAGCGAGGCTTCTTCGGCTAGGACAGTAGCCATGGGCGCAGGAAAGAGGTGCACTGGAGGTGTGTGGCTAGGCGCAGCAGGAAGGCCTCTCTGGAGCGGACAGAGCAAGTACAGGGTAGGTGGCCTTTTTTTCTTGGTGTTGAGCTGGCGAAGGCGTGCAAAGGAGCCGCCTTGGGGTGAGCTACTGAAGCTGCTGGTCGACTGTGGCAAGTTTGGCGTGAAAGGCTTGCAGGCTGGTGTCAAGGCGAAGTAAGGCGACAGACAAAGGGCCGACGAGTCGTGCTGGCGATGGATTAGGGAGCCGAGAGAGCTGGAGTTGAAGGTCGCCAGTGGTCAGCAAGGACAGAGGTGTGGCCGCCTCGTACGGTGGAGCGCCCTTGTCATTCTACAGAGAAGACACAAAGAGGAGCCTGAGGAGAAAGCAATGAGCTGGTTTGTAGCAGGCGCCAAAGGGAAGGCAGCCACCTCGTTGAAAGAAGGCTCTGGAGTGATTCGGTAGAGAGAGGGAGAGTTGGGTGCAAGCAAGAGAAAGGCCGTCGTGTGATGCACCGGGGGGCTCTCGGGCGTAGCTCTGCAGTTACACACACAGGGGAGCCGCCTAGATGGAGCTGGTGAGTGTGCAGGCAAGGGGCAGAAGCTGGTGGTGGCGGCTTCAACAAAGGTGACAAGCATAGAAGGGCTGGGGAGAACCGGAGGTCCTCGAGGTGGTGGTCGTCTGCAGAGCGGAGAGCAGAGGCTAGGCGAATAGCTGAAGGCATGTGTGGCAGTGGTTGGCGCAGAGAAGCTGACAAGGAACTGTGAGGGTGCTTCAGCAGTGAAGAGGGCTGGCGGGTGCTTGTGCAGATAGCCGCTTGGTGAGATATAGGGACGAGACGGCCTTGCGGAGGCACTGCAGAGCCAGGGACACGAAAAAGGAGGAGGCCGCCTTGTAAGAGCAAGCCCGGTTGGTGAGTCTGCAGGTTGGCAACGAGGCGTGTGCAGCCATAGGCGCTGGAGAGTTGCAGACGAGGTGTGTGTGGCCGCCTTGTAAAAAGAGAGAAGGCGGCTCTGGTGTTTTTGAAGCAGATACACAAGAGGGCTGGCGAGCACTAGTGGTTGTGCGGCTGACCAACGGGTGAGAGAAAGAGCCGCCTTGGTGCAGTTGCAGAGGGCGCCGGATGTGGAAGCACCGAGCACCGGCGGCGGATGTGGAAGCACCGGCGGCGGCAAGTGCTGAAGTCAGGCAAGACAAGGGTGGCTTTGGCGATGGGCTAGTAAGGAAAAGCTGGATGCACAAGGTTCATGAGTTTTTAGCTGGCTGTGGCTGCAAGGACTGTGGTGCCAACATGTGAAGGTGCTGCAGCAGAGAAAAGGGTGGCTGTGGGTATGTGTGTGACTTCAATTTTGGATGGCAACTTGTGTGGGCTCTTGTCTATGTGTTTAATGGAAGGAGTGATTTTGTGGGTGGTTTGGGAAGGGTGAAGTGTGAAGAAAGAGTATGCTGTGTTGGGGATTGTGGTGCCCCATTGTCTATGGTTTCGGCTAAAGGAGAGGATACGTTGAGCCACCGAGCTCCGGCCTTGATGACCTGGCCATTCCCGTAGGTTGAGGGTGTTTTGAGAGATTTCTGTTTCCAGCATTGTGCTGGTGGTGCCCCTTGTGTTTGTTGTGTCTTCCAAGGCTGCTGGGTAGGTAGCTATAGAGGCATTTCTTCTTTTCCTAGCCTCCCGACAACGTCACATCGTCTCCCTCCTTGCGTAGACATTGGTGCTTGATTCTTTTCGCCCATGGGCATACGTCCCACGCTCTTGGTACTATAAAGATAGAACCCTCTCTAAACTTGGGGGTAGCCTCTCTCGCATCCTCGCTCACTCTCCCTCACTCATCTACCTATCAATCCCCTCGCAGGCAGGCTACACCTCAATCCCTCTTGCATCCTTGCTCACTCTCCCTCTAACAACCCCCTCACAACATCTCTCATCTCCTTGCCAGCTCTCACCCCCCTCTCTCTCTCTCTCTCTCTATGGCATCCCTTATCTCCTCGCCAACCCACCCCCTTGCCAACTCTCATCCCCCCCCTTCTCTCTCTCTCTCTCTCTCTCTCTCTCTCTCTCTCTCTCTCTCTCTCTCTCTCTCTCTCTCTCTCTCTCTCTCTCTCTCTATGGCTTCTCTCATTTACTCGCCCAGCCTACCCCTCACCACCCTTCACAGGCTCTCTTCTTTTCTCAACCCTCATAGTGTTGCCCTCCCCCTCTAGCAAACCCCTCTCGCACCAGCCTTACCCTCTGTGACTCCCTCTCCCTCTCACGCACACTCTTGTCACCCCTTCTCTCAATAGGTGACACACACACACACACACACACCCCACCTTAGGAGTTGTTTGGATACTCTTTAATTCTTCTTCGGCCTTTCTTCAAAGAGAGAGAGAGAGAGAGAGAGAGAGAGAGAGAGAGAGAGAGAGGCCACCGGACGTTGTTCTTCTTCAGCCCTTCTGCTAGCTTGGCAATAGCTAATGTAGCTTTCTATTTGCTTTTGCAAAAGACCCCCACCTTTCCTATAGTAGGCTCGCCCTTGAGTGCCAAGGCAACCGTACGGGTGGCCATCTTTGGGTTGGATGAGAGCCAAGACTGTTGGATCTCTCTTCGAGAGTTCATACAAGCAGCTGATAACTACTACGATGCCAAGGCTAATCTGAGAACGAGCACTCTAGCAAAACTGAGCTATCCCTCTCATCATTTTATGTTGCAAGAAGGTGTTGGGGATTCTTACAATTCTTTGCTTCCATTGTCCACCTCCAATGATCAACCGATCCATTAAGTTTTAGCTCCTTCAAACGTGCTCTTAGCCCAAATGCAATGTTAATTCTTTGCATCTTCTTATTCGCTTTCTCAAGAACATACACCTTATTCAAATATTATCTACTTCCATGGAATGCATTGCATCCTTGTAAAATGCATCTCATGAAGAACCAAGAGACACTCGATCCTTGTACCATAAGAGGTTGTTGTGAAGCTTGTAATGAGGAATATCTTCATGATTACCTTTCTGTAATTTCTTGTAAATGTGGACAACAACTCATTTAGGAGGTATTCCTCTTGAATTTCCTTAATCCAATCTTTATAAACTTCTATAATTGATGCCATAGAGCAAGCCCACATTCTTGACAATGCATTAGCTACTACATTGTCTTTTCCCAGAGTGTATGATATCTCAAAATCATAACTTTGAAGAGTGGCCAGCCACCTCTTTTTCTTGGGAGAGAGAGTTGGCTGGGATAAGAAAAATTTCAGCACCCTATGATCACTTCTCACCTTGAAGTGGGAACCATACAAGTAGTGATGCCACTTCTTGATAGCAGGAAGGATAGCAATCATCTCTTGCTCATAAACATGCAAATACTATCTCCTTTTTGGTAAGCTTTCTACTTGTATGGTTCTCACATTGAAGTGGGAACCATACAAGTAGTGATGCCACTTCTTGATAGCAGAAAGGATAGCAATCATCTCTTGCTCATAAACATGCAAATACTATCTCCTTTTTGGTAAGTGTTCTACTGTCAAAAGCAATGAATCCATGCTCTTGATATAAAACGGCCCCAAGTCCTCTTCCACAAGAATGGGGACTAAAGTAAGCAAGGCTTTGAGCTCATTGAACCTATTGTCGGCAATAGCATTCCAAAAGAAAGATTCCGTCTTGAGAAGATTGGTGAGTGGTGCTGCTGAAATAGATGCATTATGCTCCATGAATCTTGTATAATAGAGACAAGATAACCCCAAAACTCCTCTCAATTGAGTTGAATTACTTGGCTTTTACACATGCCACCTTCTTTGGATCAGCTCTTATGCCATTCTCTCCTACCAAATGCCCAAGATATTCCACTTCATTCATTGACTATGAATGAGCATTTGCTCTCCTTTGCAAATAGCTTGTGCTCCCTTATCACTTCAAACACTTGCTTCACATGAGATAGGCGCTCTTCTTTGCTCTTACTATATATTAATATATCGTCTTAAAGAACACTAGCACGAACTTGAACAAGAAAGCATCCAATACCCTATTCATCAATGTTTGGAAAGTGGCTGGTGCATTTGTAAGACCAAAGGGCATAATCGTAAAGTGAAACAACCCTATTTCGGTCCTAAATACGGTCTTCTCTTCATCACCCTCCTCATCCATCCTTATTTGATGGTATTCCGGAATCCTTTCCTTGAATTCACTCTCCTTAATTTAGCGGTGGGTTTCTCTGCTGAGGACTTATCTTTCGAGTTACCCGAAATAGTTGAGCTTTCTGTATCTTTGCGTAAAGATACAAAAAGCTTAGCAATCAACTAATGCAGATAAGCTTGTGCCACCATTGTATTCCCCCATCTTAAATCAATCTTGGTGAAAAATTTTGATCCCTTGAGCTCATCCAAGAGATCATCAATGCATGGAATGGGGTACGTTTTCTTGATGGTGAGTTTGTTCAAGTCACGACGACGATAATCAATGCACATGCAAAACGACCCATTCTTCTTCACCAATAGAATGGGAGAAGCAAATGGAGATTGTGAGGGTTAAATAAGACCCATGGAAAGAAAATCTTACACTTGCTTTGCCACTTCCTCTCTTTCCACCTTGGACAACCAATAGGGAGGCTTGTTGATAGCCTTTGTATTCGGTTCAAGAACAATGGCATCATCAACCTCTCTCTTAGGAGGCAAACTCTTTGGCACTTGAAAATATCCTCAAACTCCTTAAGAAGGGCTATCATATCTTTGTCCACATGCTTTCCATCCCTTCTTACGCAAGATGCAACACATAAATAGTGCCAACAATCTTGAGTTACCTCTTAAGTTGCTTTGGGGTGATCAAAGAGGGCTTCTTTGAATGATTTCCAGCCAATAATATTGGTTGTCCATGATGCATGAAACTCAGGTTCATGTGGAAATCCCCAAGTGATGATAACCAATGACAACCCAATATCACATCGATAGGACCCATCTCCAACACTACCGAGTCACGATGATCAATGCACATGCAAAATGACCCATTCTTCTTCATCAATAGAATGGGAGAAGCAAATGGAGATTGTGAGAGTTAAATAAGAATCATGGAAAGAAAATCTTATACTTGCTATGCCACTTCCTCTCTTACCTTGGACAACCAATAGGGAGGCTTGTTGATAGCTTTTGTATTCGGTTCAAGAACAATGGCATGATCAATCTCTCTCTTAGGAGGCAAACTCTTTGGCACTTGAAAAATATCCTCAAACTCCTTAAGAAGGGCTATCATATCTTTGTCCACATGCTTTCCGTTCCTTCTTACGCAAGATGCAACACATAAATAGTGTCAATAGTCTTGAGTTACCTCTTAAGTTGCTTTGGGGTGATCAAAGAGAGCTTCTTTGAATGATTTCCAGCCAATAATACTAGTTGTCCACATGATGCATGAAACTCAGGTTCATGTGGAAATCCCCAAGTGATGATAACCAATGACACCCCAATATCACATCGATAGGACCCATCTCCAACACTACCAAGTCACCCTTCCAAGTATATGATGGAGATAAAACCATATCAATAGAAGTACATGCCAAACTAGTCTTCTCATTTTCTCCGTTGGCTACTTGCACTTTGAAAGGTTATGGGTAGTTCCACCACGGAGCAAGCTTGAGAGAGTTAATGGATTTGGAATTGATGAAACTATGGGTACTTCTTCTGGAATCCACCAATATATTCATAACTCTCGCATTGATGGATCCAACCAAATTTAGGGTATTTGGGCTCTTATAACCTACCATTAGCTCTTGAAAAATAGAGCATATACTTGCTGAAATTCTTGCATTTATGGATGTAACTTCATCCAACACATTCCCTTTGTCTCCACCATGATTAAAAGGAAATTCCCCATCTTCTTGTCTAAAGGAGTGATCCTCAAGTGACTTATCATGTGCTTCTTCATTATTGCAATCCTCAAATTCTTCCCCATCATGAGATTCCTTGGAATCTTCCTTCTCATCCATGAGGATCATAGTGTCCATAACCTTCTTTGACTTGCATTTATGCCCGGGTGACCACCTTTCTTTGCATTTGAAACATAAGCCCTTGTTTCTCAACTCTTCAATCTTAGGGTCATCAACTCTTTGAGTTTTAATAAAGGTTTGAGAAGGCTTCTTGTTAAAGTTATCCTCTTTGTTTGCATCATGATAAGCTCCACTCTTGGGTTGTCCACTCCTCTAGGGAATCTTAGAAAAGATTATGGGGTTGAAGGAAGGGAGCTTTTGCCAAAGTAGGAAGGAGTGATGGTTGGCTTAGAAGACTCCTTAATGGTACCCATAGGTTGGGATCTCCTATATTTGGATTCATAAAGCTCTGCCAACCTCATAGCTTCCTAGAGAGTATTCAGCCTTTGAGCTGATACATCTGCTTTGATGAAGGAATCCAACCCATGTATAAACTTCTTCATCTTCATTTTCTCATTAACCCCTTCCACATACATGGATCGTCATAAAGATTTTTATGTACTCCCTTACTACCATGCCCTTTTAAGAAAGCTCATACCATTGCTCATGGTATCAATCAAGCACCAAAGGTGAGATGAAAGTCAAGTTTATCTCGCTTTTTAAATCCTCCCATAAGTGTATTAATTAGTACACACTCAATGCCCACCTCTCAACATGTATCTCACTTTGATATATATAATGCACATTTGTAAGCCCCCATTATGAGGAGTAGCCATGGTGCATATGTCTTTAAAGAGTGGGAACCCTGGCTTAGACACCGATGCGGTCATTATTGTGACCATTGATAATGGTTAGGAGATGGTCAGGGGTATGAGCGTTACTTGGGGCTAGGGGGGTCCCAAGGGGGCTAGCAGCCCCTTGTGGGGGGTATGAGAAATATTCCCTCGGATACCAAGTCCATCATTAGTGGGCAGTAGCGGTGGGTTGCGTTCTTGATACATAGGCGATGATCGTGTCTATGCAGTGTAACCACCCTGTTGTATACACGTCTACCACCCCGTTGTATACGCGTCTACCACACCGCCTACAATATTATATATGGACATGGTTGCTATGAGCTAAGACATCCAATATACTAGTGAGTATCCACCCCCTTCTACACTTAGTACATCCTCTATCCAGAGTCTATCTAGATCGCCATCTAAGCTCTACTTGAGAGCGCACGAGTGGACAGCACCATCACTTGTACCTCTTTGGTATAATCAATTTTTTTAATTCTCTCTATTGTGTATCTATTGCATTGTCTATTGTGCTTTGTCTTGCTATCTCTCTTTCTATTGTTCCATATTCTTATATGGTATCAGAACTTAGGTGCTCTTTGCAAGAATAGTGCACAAAGTTTAGCCTTCCTTTGCATAGAATCCTAGGAGTGATGGCTTCTTCTATCTTTGATGCTTCTGCACTAGTCTTGCGCATTCATCCACCTACCTTCACGGAAAGAAAGCTTGATGGGACGAACTACACTCTCTAGAAATTCAAAATCAATGCCAATCTAGACTCTTATGAGCTCCAAGAAACTGTTTTGGGAATGGATGCAAAACCAGTGGGAAGTCCTGACCTCAACAACCTTGCAAACATGCTTCCGCCAGATGCTACACTTCTTCGGTCATGGAGAAAGCACAATGCTGATGCACTTTGTGCTATCATCAGTGTAACTGATTATGTTCTCACTTTAATTCAATATACTACCAAGGCTAGAGAGGCTTGGATCATACTGAGTATGAAACTCACACAATCAGACCAGGATTTTGAACTTGGAGAATCAGTTTGCTGCTGAAAAGTTTGTTGAAGGAGAAGCTGCTGAAGCATTCATCTCGCTGATCAAAAATATGTGAGATCAAATTACTGCTGTAGGGATTACACACACTAGTGAGGAGTTGGCCCGGAGGTGCATCCGAATTCTTCGACATAAATATGATGGCTTGACTACATCACTAAACACTCAGGTTAGAGTACCATAGGGTCTGGAACCATATCTTTTGTGGCAGCTACTACAAGTGAAGAGAAGAAGCTGTCAGATGTGCTCTATGTATCCCAAATGAAGAGAAATGCGATGACAAATCATGGGCTTTAATTACGCTCCAAGAAAATTGAAGCAAAAATTCTAGATACTGTTGGCAAGGTAGTTGGCAAAGGAGTAAGGCGCAAAAATCTCTACGAGTTGGGTGCCCTTACAATGTCTGTAGATAAGAGCACAAGCAAGCTTTGGCGCACGAGCAATTTGGTCACATTCGATTTACAATGCTAAAAGAGATGCAAAAAAAAGGTATGGTAGCTAATTTACCTGCATTTTTAGAATTGCAGGAACCATGTGAAGCTTACATGATGGGCAAGCAACAACGCAAGGCATTTTCACAAAAAAAGTAGAAATCAGGCAAAGACTCCTCTAGAGCTGGTACATGCTAATCTTTGTGGTAAAATGTCTACTACTGCATTAGGGGGATCTTCTTACTTTATGCTATTAGTCAACAATTACAGTAGGAAGATATAGGTTTATTTTCTTCGAGATAAGGCTGAAGCTTTTGGCAAGTTCAAACAGCAGCATAAGCTTATGGAAAATGATACACGAAAGAAGGTGAAGAAGTTTCGTACAAATCGAGGAGAAGAATTACTTTCAATGAAATTTGACAGCTACTGTAAGGAGAATGGCATCAAGCACCAACTCACCCCACTGCTCACACACCTCAGCAAAATGGTTTTGTAGAACGTCGTTGCAATTAAATTGTCATGGAGATGGCTCAATGCATGTTGAAGGCAAAGGGTTTGCCCAATACATTTTGGGCTGAAGCAGTCAACACGGCAGTTTATGTCCTCAATCGGAGCTACACAAAGGCACTCAAGGATGTTACACCTCAAGAGGCTTACTCTGGTAAGAAACCTTTAGTTTCTCATTTCAGAATATTTAGCTGAGAATGTTATGTGCATATTCCAAATGCATCCAGGACCAAGCTAGATGCCATGCGCAAGAAGTGTATCTTTCTTAATATAGTCAAGAGTCGAAAGCATATCGGCTCTATGATAATGAGGCAACGAAGATTGTGGTCAGTCGAGATGTGGTATTTTCAGAATAGCCACACTCAGTGGAGCTTCGAGGAAGGTCCATCCACACTATCATCAGCCACAGAAATAGTCCACCATGAGCCCAACTCCCACCAGTCAGATTTCCTCTTAAAGGAGGAGGAGTTTTCAGAGGATGAAGACTCTCACACATCAAAACAACCTACTGCTACACCACAAGGAAAGCCACTTCCAGAGTGGGCAACATTGCTATTTAATGAGCATAATGTAGTACCTGAGAAGCTAGAATCTTTGGCAGATGGACCATGCGGATCAAGGAGAATAGAGGAACAAAGAAAAGCATCTGATCTCATTGTCAATATGGCCTTGATGGCTAAGATAATGGGAACAGTGAAGGAGCCAGCCACCTTGGATGAAGCCTTAACAAATCCAAAGTGGTGGAAAGCCGCGATGCAGTCTGAGTATGACAGCATCATAAAGAACAACACTTGGGAGCTAGTTGACCAACCACCAAACAGAAAGGTAATTGGTACCAAATGGGTTTGGAAAGCTAAGTATAAGGCTAATGGCTCACTTGAAAAATACAAATCTAGGTTGGTTGCACAAGGATTTGCACTATTAGAGGGTTTCAACTTTGATGATACCTTTGCTCCCATAGCTCGTATGACAACTATCAGGGTGGTACTTACCTTGGCTGCTCACAAAAAGTGGCCAGTATTTCACATGGATGTCAAATCAGCATTTTTGAACGGCCATCTCAAGGAGGCGGTATATATGTAGCTTAGCCACCAGGTTTTAAGATGCCCAGATTAGAAAACAAAGTTTGCAGGTTGAAGCTGAAACATGCAAATTTTTCAAAAAGATTGGGTTTATAAGAAGTGCTTCTAATGCTAACTTGTATTTTCTAAAAAGACATGACAAGATTGTTTTGGTTGTCTTGTATGTATCTAACTTAAACATTTCAAGTGGTGGCGATGAAGAGATGATCCAAAAGACAATGGATATGTTGAGCCATGAATTTGAGATGACAAAATTGGGTCTTATGCATTTCTGTTTGGTGATTAAGGTCTGGCAAGAGTCATGTAAAATCTTCATTTTTTACAGCAAAGGTATGCTTGGGAGATTCTCAAAGCATTTGGGATGACAAACTGCAAGCCTGTATCTACGCCAATAGAAGTGAACATGAACCTTTCTGCAGGATTCTCCATCATCACCTATTGACATCATCAGGAAGTACAAGAAGTTAGTGGGGAGTTTGATTTGTCTCACTAACACTAGACCTGATATCAGCTTCACAGTTGGTATGTTGAGCAATTTTTCCAACAAGCCACAAGAGAGTCATTGGAAGGAAGGGATGAGGATACTTAGGTACACTAGAGGTACTCTTGAGTATGGCATCACTTACAACATGGGTGACACTTTGACAGGTTATTGTGACTCAGATTGGGCGCAGGAGACTACGATTCTAAGAAATCAGTTTCTGGATATTTTTTTTGCTTGGTAGGGGGCTGCTAGCCCCCCTGCCATCATTAATGGTCACAATAATGACCCCATTGATGTCTAAGCCGGGGCTCCCACTAAAGACATATGCACCATGGCTACTCCTCTCATAATGGGGGCCTAACAAATGTGCATTGTAAATCAAAGTGATTTAGATACATACTGAGAGGCAGGCATTGAGTGTATACTAACACCCCCTCCCCCTCAATGTCCATTCGAAGATGAACTAGGTTTTTTTGGCCCAACACCAAGTCGATGAAGATGTCGAGTGAGCTGGTCCTTCCCAAGAGCCTTGGTGAAGATGTCGGTGCAGTTTTTCTCTATAGAGTAATACTCTAGCTCTACTATCTCATCCTCTATCAGCTCTCGCACATAATGATACTGAATCTCAATGTGCTTCATGTGCGAGCATGAAACACAGGGTTCTTGGGGATAACCATGCAACTCAGATTGTCGCACCGCAAGACTGTAGCCTCCCTGATCTGAACTCCCATGTCAACCAAGATTCTCTCTCCTCAGCCATACTACCTCACATGCAGCAAAGCATGCTGCCTTATACTTAACCTCTATGGAAGAAAGTGTCACTATAGATTGCTTTTTGCTGGTCAAGAGAAAGCAGGGTATGAGAAATATTCCCTAGAATATTTCCTCGGATACCAGGTCCATCATTAGTGGGTGGCAGTTGATGGTCGGTATACGTGGGCGGTGATCGTGTTTATGCAGTGCGACCGCCCTCGTTGTATATGCATCTACCGCAATGCCTACAGTACTATATATGGACATGGTTGCCATGAGCTAAGGCATCCAATGCTCATGAGTATCCACCCCCTCTACACTTAGTACATCCTCCATCCAGAGTTTGTCTAGATCGCCATCTAAGCTCTACTTGAGAGCGCATGGGTGGACAACAGTATCACTTGTACCTCTTTGGTATAATCATAATTTTTAATTCTCTCTATTGTGTATCTATGGCATTGTCTATTATGCTTTGTCTTGTTATCTCTCTTTCCTTTTGTGCCATATTCTTATAGAGTGTGGTATATTCCCAAGTTTAATCATGTGTCTCCACCATTGGTGAGCATAATCTTCCAAGTGTAGGGAAGCAAATTGCACTTTATCTTTCTCACTCTTGGGGTAGCGCTGAAAATAAGTGTCTAACTTGGTGATCCACTCCTCCAACTCATGCAAAATGGAACCCATCACCGTTGAACTTGGAGAGGGACACCTTGTCCTTGATATCTTTGGAAGCATTAGAAGAAGGATTCTTATGATGTGGCTTGCCCTTTTGTGATTGCATATAAGAGTTGGCAAATTGAGCAAAGTCCTTGTACTCCTTTTTCATAAAAGAGGGTAACTCCACCCAACTATCATGAGCTGCCACTTGTCTTTGTGCAAAAGACGTGCTCCCAATCATCCTTGACCCTTTCCTCATCCCAATGCATCTCCTCTTCCACCTCCATGGGCTGATTTTTTTTTGGGTATGATGATGCCCTCTTGGCCTCCCCATGATATGTCTCCATAGGCTTGAATGCAACTTGTCAGGGCTTGCCATACAATTGAGAGGTACCAGCCTAAAATGAAGAGGGTCTCAAGTCCTTTGATGAGGGATCTCCTAGCATCACTCGTAAATCCAAATGAAGAGGTTTTCAATGAATCCTCTTGCATAGCTTTCTTGCCTTCCTTATGACCACCATGAGAAGCTTCGTGCATAGGTTGCTTGCTCCCATGCACACCACCAATTTTACCATCCACGGCATCTTCATGGTGTTGCTCCAATTGGTCTTCAATAGCCCCAATCTTGGTAGTCATGAATTCAAACCTTGTATTCAAGGTATGGTTGATGACATCCAATCTCTCCATGAGTTTCTTGAAATCAAATCTTTCCACAAGAAATTGCAAGAGGGTATTGTTTGAAATGGCTTGTGCACCTTGAGATGTGTGCTTAGAGTGCTTCCCATATTTGCCTCCTCTTCAACTTCCTTTGAAACTTGCCCCATTGATGAAGAACTATTTTTGTGAGTGCTTGTCACACAATCAACAACTGATCTTCCAACTCCTCCATTGTTATCCATGTTGCCATGCTCCATTAACTCCTCCCCTTCCATGTCTTCCGTGACCAATGAATGATAGCTTCTCGGTCCGACCTTTTAGCTTGCCAGCCATAATGGTGTGTTTTGAGAAAATTACCAAAAAAGTGGAGCTAGGGTTATCCGATTCGAACAAACTAAGGCTCTATGTGAAGTTAATGAAATGAGGAATAAGCCTAAATCATTAGTTTAAGTTTAGTCCGGGCCCTAATACTCTCTATTTTGGGTTTTTATGAAACATGCTTTCACAAAAAATGGGCCGTAACTCCCTTCTCAAGAGTCTAATTTGGGTAATCTTTAGCTTGTTTAGGATCCTTTTGAGGAGTACTACACACCCATCAAGTTTAGTCCATAAGATCACTTTTGGTATACAAACTGCCAAAACTGGGTTGCTGCCCCCCATGAAAACAGTTGTAACCGCTCACCACCAATAGCTCCAAATGGTATGCTATTTGGCTAATTTGGAAGGCATTGGGATGGGGAATGAAGTGTAGGTGTCAAATTTGGGTCATCCCGAAACCCCTTGAACTGAATTGTACTTTTGCAAAATGTGCAGATTATGCCCAAATGTCAACCGCAAGATCCCATTTGCACACCCTTGCACAAATGCATTCTGGTATACCCAAAGCATCATGTGGTCCAATTAGTATCCTTTCAATGCATCTTGACTCACTTTTGATAAAATTTAGCCATAACTTTATTGTATTTACAAGTGGATCTCAACCAATGCAAACCCAAACCAATGTAACCAACAAGATCAACTATGCATCCTTGCATAACCACATTGTGAACCATTGATTGCCAAGTGTCCTTGAATCCATTACCACTTGTATGTAGAACCCATTGCCACTTGTATGTAGGAATCATTGCCACTTGATTGGATTGAGGGAAGGCGGTGTAGAGCTTTTTCTTACCGATCTCCCAGCCAAGCCTTCCCACCCCCTTACCAAGGTTTAATTTTTGATGGCATGGGTTAGGGTCATGCCTTCACCACCATGTACCTAATCCCCTTCCTTACCACTTTACCATGGCACTCAATGGCAAGGAAGGTTCAATCAAACTCTCCCCTTGGCCTCTCCTCCAAAGTGCTAAGGTACCTCTTACACATTCAACTAGATTCTAATTGGCTTAGGAATCAAAGATTGAATGGCAAGAGGAAGATAGAGTACTCACCACTAGACATGACTTGTGCCAAATTACAATGCTTATCCAAGCTGTTTGCAAGAGTTTAATTTTGATGAAGTACCTCTCAACTCAAGAATTTCATGTTGATGAAGAGGTAAAGGGATGTTGATTCCATGGCTTCATCATCTCTTCTTGGAGAAGCATGTGTAGAGGCTTGTAGAGGATACAGGATCCATGAAATTGATTCTTAATCTTGACAATGCAAGGATCAAGAGTGTGCATGATCGAATCTCACGCAAGGTTAACTTCCCCAAGAATGCATGATAGAAATCCTTCCAAATGGTATTAAAAGTTGAAAGGATCATTATGCATATCAAGAAGGAGGCTATGGGGTTCAACTGAGCTTCAATTTTTTGTAAAATGTCCATAGAAATCCCTAATTTGAGTAAGAAACCCCCAAAACCCTAATCCATTCAAGAAACCCTAATCACCTATTCATTAATTGCAAGAGTGGTATGGATGGATACAGGAAACCTTGGATCCCAAAAAAATTAAGTGGAAACCCTAATTTTTAAGAGAACCCCCAAATCATTCAAGTGGGCCAAGAAACCCTAAATCTTGATTGGAATCAAGCATTGAAGGTATGAATGGGTAGAGAGAAGTGAGAGGAGCATGATTCTTCAAGATATTGTAAGAATTTTCAAGCATTTTGCCATGGATGAAATCTTAAGAAAAGAGGCTCAAATCTCACCCCATTACAAGCTTGAATGGCATCCTTGCTGAACAGTCACTTGCTCCAAGCTTGCATTAGCCCTAGTATACAACCCTCTTTCTCTCCAAGATGATAGGATGTCTCCATGAAGAGGCAGGCTGCAGGCGTCGATTCGCAAGTTTTCTTCAAGCAACTAGCCAGTCTCCATGTAGCCAAAGAGCTTGGGGATCAAACCCTAAGGTTTGGTAAGCATGGCCTATGGAAAGCTCAAGCACAAGGAGGGAGAAGAGGGAAAACGTGGAGATGTAGAAATTTTCCCTAGTTTTGGTCCATAGCTTCCAAAAAATTATTCCCGCCCCAAATTTGGTCCAAAAATTGCCAAAGTTGATGCAAATCTTGCCCAAATGCTCCAAAACCTTAGAAAGTTAATGAAATGAAGTAGAAATTTGCAACTACACCATGTAAAAAATAAGGCTTGTAGAAATGTTATATTATTGGCCCTCTATGGTCTATCAAGGACGCCCGTCCGACCATTGTGCCATGCTTGCAATTAGTATCGTGAGTGATGTCATAGTAAATACTAAATTGTAAGTGCGATTGGCCCTCTATGGTCTATCAAGGATGCCCGTCCGACCATTGTGCCATGCTTGCAATTAGTATCGTGAGTGATGTCATAGTAAATACTAAATTGTAAGTGCGATTGGCATATGCTTTGCGGGTCTATGCTATGTATGCTGTGATTGGGTGATGCCATGTGTATGCATGCTAGTGTTGTTGATATTGGTGTTTGATTGCCTCACCTAACATGTTGACTTGTTGAGTATAGGTGATGAGTACGAGGATGCCGAATGAGACGTCATACTTGTGCGAGGATCACCGAATGAGATGTTGCACACGGAGGGTCACCGAACGAGGTGTCGCGCGGGTGTTGTCATGTGCATGGGCATTAACACGCCTCGACATTTATGAGTTATACTTCATTATTTTTGGTTGGCCGCGTGCCATTTATTTGTACTCGAATATTGATGCACCTCGATGTGCACGGGTGTATCGCGTGTGAGCTAGAGCTTCACTATTTTTGGCACACACTAGATGTGTGTGAACATCCTCTAGAAGGATTGATTATTATTGTAAAAAGAGCCCTATTTTTGAAAAAAGCTTCACGATTGGCTCAAGGGCTATTTTGGTAATACATGATTAAATACTCATGTCGTGCAAGGAGCCAGCATGCATGAGGGGGAGATTTAACCCAATCCTTGTTGATGGTGATGTTTATTTTGCACACTGTTTTCAAGTCTATGGTTTATCTTCCATGTTCATTTCCATGTCTATGTTTAATACATTTGAATCTCTTATTTGTTTGGAGTTAAATATTTATTCGTGATTATTGTGTGCAAGTGTGGTACTTTGATTCTCTTTTGTATGGCAAGTTCCTAACAGTGGTATCAGAGCCAACCACACTCAAAGAGAAGGCAAAAAGCTCAAAAATTGATGCAAAAATTGGGCAAAAGTCTTCCATGAAGGGCAAAGGCAATATCCAAAGGTCTATGGCTTGTATGGTTTGGCAAGGCAATTATTACATGCAAAAACCACTTTGAATCCCTACAAAACCACGCCTAGAAGAAGAAAAGCGATTTTCTGCAGCAATGCATCTCACACCGATCCAACCATACAGATCTGATCAGCATCAAGTAAAACCCAAGCTCCTGTTCTCAAAAATTGAAGAGCTCCAGCATCGGAGAAACGTATAATCAAGGGCCGGCTGTTTTTCTCCATCCTCACGGCTGCGCTGCGTCGTTTTCGTGAAGGGAAATTAGCTATAAGCTTTGATCACACTTAAGGTTTAATCACCTCAAGTCTTTTCACACCATTCAAATCTCAAGGTTTTCAAATATTTCCAATTTAAAACCTTTCAAAGCTTTCCAAGCCAAACCAAGGGAGCACATGCACATCGAGGCCCCAAGCTAATTTCTGAAGGCTTGCAAAAAATTACAGATTTGCTGAAAATTAAAATTTTCTTGCCAAGGCTCTCCGCCTTGAGGGAAAAATTTTAATTGTCAAAGCTTCTGAAAATTCATTTTGCAATTTTGGACAAATCAAAGGCTTCAACAAATTCTCCATGGCCGAGCAAGTGTGTGTGGTTTCTGATATCTCTTGATGGTATTATCCAGGGGAATACGAGTATCATCGATGCGTTTGAATCTCGAATCAACTCGACTCTTTGCAAATTTTGGGTTCAACGATAAGTATTTTAATTATTTATCATCTTTGCTGAATTATTTCTATCATTAATTAATCAATTTCTCTATCTCTCGACTTCATTACCTCTGTTACAATGAATCTGTAACCCCCAATTGTGGAGGAGCAGCTGCTAGCTCTTCAAGCTCAGATTTTAGAGGAGAGGGAAAAGAGAGAGAAGTTGGAGAGGAAGTTGAGAAAGAGGAGTAGAGGGGCGGAGTCCGGCGTACGGTGGATGCTACCCTTAGAGCCCAGGAATCTAGAAAGGAAAAGAAGATTAGTCGGAAGGCCTTTTCCTTCCAAAATTATGATGGAAAGAAGGATGCCAAGCTAGTTCTCTCATGGCTCAGTCAGCTAGATGACTACTTTTTCGAGGAAGACTTCTCTGAAAAAAAGATAAAGTCAAATGTGCTGCAAATCATCTTATAGAAGGAGTTGCGTTGTGGTGGAATGCTACCAAGACAGGCCATCATAAGCCTTGTACTTGGAAAGAATTCCAAAAGGCAATTAAGAAAAACTTTTTGCACCACAATACAAGGCTAGGAGTAGACAGCAGTGGCTTGCGCCAGTTGGAGAAAGAGACCATTCAAATGTATGTAGACAAATTTTGGCAGGTTCTCCTACAACTCAAAGCCATTGAGAAAGTACATGAGAAGGACCAAAAGAGGAAGCTTATAGCGAGTTTGAAACCTCACATTAGGGCCAAAGTGAACATGTTCCATCCGCATTCTCTCAGTTCAACAATCTCTTTAGCCATTAATTGTGAGAAGAAGAATAACATTCCGAAGGAGAATCGTGTTACCCCCCCAGGAGTTTCATCCCTTTAAATCTCAAAAGCATGTTTCTTCATCTAAATCTTTTAACAGGACTCAAGGATGGCACCGCAACTTTGGTCGGGTTCAAGAACAAAGAAAGCAACAAATCGAAAAACAAGAAGACAGACAATCTTCCGAAGACAAACAAAGAGGAGCCCAGGTGTCGAATCTGGTGTTTCAAATGCAACAAGGAAGGCCATGTGGCATTTGAGTGCCCGGAGAAGAAGAAGAATATACAAAAAGCTAGTGTCAACATGATCGAGGAGGAGGACGAGGACGACTATCTGCTCGAGCAAGAGGGTAACTCCGAAGACGAAGATCTCTCAGATCCAGGAGGTAAGCCTAAATCTTCATGAGTTAAGTCTAAATCTACATGGCCTAAGTCCAAACCACATATGTTGTTGAAAATTAAAGGAAAGATTAAGAATGAATCTATCATAGTCTTGCATGATGACGGGAGCACACATGATTTTATTTCTGAAAAGATGGTAAAGGCACTTAATCTTGAAATCACTCCATCTTGTTATAAGGTTAAGTCTACTTTTCAAAATCAAAAATATAACTACACCAAAGAAGTAAGGAATTTAACAATATCACTTTCACCTTATGAGAAAAATGAACTTTTTTGGTTGCACCATTGCAAGGCGTAGATGTAATACTTGGCATGCCATGGCGACATCAATACAATCCATATATTAATTACGACACACATTCCTTGTATTTCATGATCAATGATCAGCATTTGTGTCTTAGGAGAATGATGGAAGACAGGAGTGCACCTTTCCTTTACCACACCCAAGCTAAGAGAGCACTGAGGAAGAGGGAGAAGACGTTTCTCATCTTTGTGAATGAGATTACCGCTCATGAACCACCTCCCACGGACACCTCGCATGATTCCTTCCTTTCTCAGTTTTTTGATTGTTTTCTTGATGACCTACCCCCTGGCTTGCCTAGCTCTAGACCTGAAGACCATAAGATTGACATTATCCCTAGTAGTATACCTCCCTGCAAGGCACCTTATAGAGTAAATTAGATTGAGCAAAAAGAAATTCAGAGACAGATAGAAGACCTTTTAGAGAGGAAAACTGATCAGGCCTAGTAGTTCACCCTACGGAGCTCCAGTTCTTCTAGGGTCAAAAAGAAGAATGGAACCTACCGTCTATGAATTGACTATAGAGCCCTGAATAAAATCACAATAAAAAATCGATATCCTATTCCTCGAGTGGACGATCTTCTTAATAGATTGCAAGGAGCAAAGGTATTCAGTAAAATAGACTTTAAATCCGGATACCACCAAGTGAGGATGGTAGAGGAAGATATATACAAGACTGCTTTTAGGACACAGACGGGTCATTATGAGTTCTTAGTGATGCCCTTTGGACTCATTAATGCTCCGGCTACTTTTAGCCGCATGATGAACCATATCTTCCTCAAATATCAAAACTTTGTGGTAGTTTTCTTTGATGATATTCTTGTATTCAGTGATAGTATTGCTGAGCATGAGAAACATTTGGAGATAGTGTTTAATCTCTTAAAAGAGAATGAGTTGTATCTCAATCCTGAGAAGAGCTCTTTCTTTCAGACAGAGATTGAATACCTTGGTCACATCGTTTCTCTTGATGGTATTCGTGTGGACCCCAAAAAGATAAAGACTATAGTGACTTGGCCAAGACCCAAAGATATTCATGAACTCCGATCATTTCTTGGTTTGTGCAGTTACTATAGACGTTTTGTGAAGAGTTTTTCTTACATTTCTCATTATCTGACTTTTCTTTTAAAGAAAGCAAAGACAAAAAAAATTTAAAAAAATAAGGCTTGTAGAAAATGCAAAAAATAAGGCTTGTAGAAATCAAGAAAAATGCCAAAATCACATGTAGTTTTCCTACAAATTTCTTGCCCAAATGCATAAGAAAGATCCCAAAAATCAAAATCAAGGCTCTAATATCACTTGAAATGAAGCATCACTAATATAAGATTAAGACAAGCTTAAGCAAGATTTAAAGCTAAGATATGGGATAAATCATTATGATGATTAGCATGCAATAATTAGCAAGAATCACACATAATGCCTAAGTGATTTAGCCTTCACCAAAGGATGGAAATAGCCTTCCATAAGCCAAGGTATGTTAGCTCTAGGCTCCAATGTATATTCCAAAAGTCATATGATCAGTGAGTGATTCTTGATTGAATCTTTTCTAATCTTGATCATTTCTTACAAGCAAATATATTTCTTTTAAAAGAAACTGCCTACAAACTTCAAGAAACCATGAATATTATTGAAAACTCAAGTAAGAAAAACATAATTGTTGAACTCTTGCTGTAATTGATGCAAGAAAAGCAAGATTAGTGAATCTTATGGGAGTTATGTAACATTGATCAAGTTTTTGCAATCTTTTGTGATATATTTTACATCACTAGGTGATTAATTGCCATCTAAGAAGTTATTGATCAAGAAAATGATTACAACAAGAAGAAGAAGAATGCTTTGAGGATTTATGTAGAGAGATTAAGCATACTTGAAGCTTAATCAAGGTGATTAAAGATAAAATCAAGTTTAATCAAGGTGATTAAGGATAAATGTTGTAAAGGTTTTTGATAAAGGACATTATGAAAATTTTTCTTGTAAAGATTGACAACATCTTGATAAAAGATTGATTATAATAGCAACTAATTAGTGCTAATATTATGATGGCAAAATCAAAGTAGTTTACAGTAATCTACAATAGTTAATAATAGAGTAAGTTATTGATTAGCCTCTACCAGATTAGTTAACAATGCAACAACTTGACCAGAGATCCATAAGTTTGATTGAGGCCTTTTTTGCAAAGTCTTGGTGGAAGCAAGTTCAAGATAGCATGGGAATAGCAAGGTTGCAAGATCTTATAATGGAATGCTGTTAAGGCCAACAAAAAATATCTTGTTAGGAATCAGACCCAAACCCACTAGCAAGCTAGTGCACCTTACACCATAAGACCTGTCAATAGGGGAAGGATAGTCAATCATTGAGCATCCATAGGGTTCTGCAAAGTAGGCCAATGAAAATATTGATAGCTCTTTGAATAAGAAGTATACTTTATTACAGTTGGATTTAGCTCTAAATAATATTATGATTACAAAAGTACTAACCTTGAAGATTAGTGCGGCTCTAAATGGATAAAGCTTTACCCTAATGTCATTATAATGGTTGAGCTCCTTCTAAACAAGGAGATCCAAGGCTAATAGCACCTTGTTTATAGAGAGTTCAAACGTTTGGAAAAGCATCAAGCTTAGCACATATGGATGAGCAATTGTTGACATAGATTAAGGAAATGTTATTCACATCTATGTATATGAATACATGCCATGAGAAACCACTTTGGAAAAGCACCAAGCTTGGCACACATGCATGAGCAATTGTTGACATAGATTAAGGAAATGTTGTTCACATCTATGTATATGACGACATGCCATGAGAAACCACTTTGCCAGATAGGTGTTGTATTAGACTAGAAAGGAAGGGTGCAGCAGAAGATACAGTAGATGACAAGAACTTTATGTAGATGCATATTATAAGTCATGCAAAACAACAAGGTGGATGTGCAATATTCAAACTAACTTCATATTACAAGTTAACTGCATCATACAAATAGAGCAATATCAATAGTAGTAACAGCTACAACAACATTTCTCAAGTACGATGGAGGCTGCAAAACTAACAAGAATAGGTTATTAGAGTTGCAGGGATTTTAAACTGTAGCAACATGTGGCAATGAATGGCAACAACAGTATTTTAAGCACAATAACAATAGGAGGAGTAATATAACTATTAAACTAACAATAGCAGCGAACATCCCACTTCATTATACAAATTACTCAATTTTGTTATTTAAAACCCATGAAAACAACTACCAGAATGCAACTTGATGCTCACCAATAACCAGCTAAAGTATGCTCTAAGTAGTTGACACAGAAATCTGCAATAGGGCAGACAAAAAAAATGACCAATATACTATGAAGGTTTATCTTCTTGGTCCGATTGTAAGACCATCAAGGTTCCTCAGGTGAGAGCGCCATCACTATGTCACCATCCTTCACCTTCTAAAGCTTTGTTCGACAAGTGTGATGGCTAAAGCCTATGGCCACCAGCACCAGTAACAATTCTTTGAAGACTGCAAGAAGAGTATGATCAAGCAGTAATACATCTTTTCGAAACTGGAACAATGCTTTGAAGGTTAAGTGGTGAAGCATGCCCGTGGAGGAGCTATAGGACATGGCTAGAGTATCATGGAACTTAGAGACAAGGAGGAGTCTTGGTGGTGCAAGAACCTCAAACCAAAGATAGTCAAAATAAAGGAAATTTGGAGCAAAACCTTCTACTAGCAAGTTATATCAACTCACAACAATGTTCAAGATTTTCATGTGCAAGACATGCACCGGCTGAGCTCAGAGGGCTAACCCTAAGAAGGCATCAAGATAAAGAAGAAAAAATTAGAACAGAACCAGATTTAGGAGCATATACTGTGGAGTATCTTGTGGAAAGACACAGGGGCTGTTGGCCAGGGAATATTCCTGTCGGCTACTACAGCACATATGTGATTTATTTGTTCAAGAGCTGGCCAACCAGAAATCGGCCAGTCCATGAGATGTTCTCAAGCCTATATATAAGGCTTATGTGCTCATTGTTGTGACTCATTCAGCCCCATTGTTGGCTAGGTCATAGAACTAGGAGTTTGTTTAGGTATTTTACTACCTTTTTCAAGGTAGCCCATGGTAGCAAGGATTTATGTATCTTTTTGTACCATATGATATACTGAATTTTCCAGCTCTCTCTCTCTCTACTCTCCCTTTTGGTTGCGTTTTTGCATCAGCATGTTCTAGATGGTGTTTAGGGCAGCTGAAAGAAGCATCTTCGAGCTTCCACATGTAACATTGGTATCAGAGCATCAAGCTCAGCAAGGCTAAACACTAATTCAGTCCCATATGAAGGTGTACAGGTCCAAGGTACAGGAAAGTGCATAGGTATGAGGCCCAAGGCAAGGAACACAAGACAGGGAAGAGCTCCCAGGAGGTTGGTTGGTTGGTGGTGTTCCACAAAGCCCAAAGAGGTAGTAGTCCTGTGAGCCAAGAAGGGCTTTTGAGCAACGGTTCCAAGAAAGGATGATCCTCCAAGGGGTGGAGTGAGAGTGCCAGATTCATTTCTCAAGAATGAAGACCAAGACAGTGTTCAGAGACAGGGTAGGAACGGAATGGGGATTGAACAGATGCATAGATCTTCTTCAGAGTTAGAGTGGATTTGGAGACCGGGCCGGGCATTCACTTAAAAGGTTGCCAGAGTAGGAAGGATGACAGAGGGACTCCAAGAATAGAATGGGATGATGACAGTCATCCAAGAAGCAGATTGGAATCCTGTCATCAAGTTTAGCAGAGGGGGATGTCATGTGCAAGACATGCACCGGTTGAGCTCAGAGGCTAATCCTAAGAAGGCAACAACATAAAGAAGAAAAGATCACAACAGAACCAAATTTAGAAGCAAATACTGTGGAGTATCTTGTGGAAGGACATAGGGGCTGTCGGCCAGGGAATATTCCTGTCGGCTCTACAGCGTATATGTGATTTATTTGTCTGGGAGCTGGCCAACCAACAGTCAGCCATTCCATGAGATGTTCTCAAGCCTATACAAGGCTTATGTGCTCATTGTTGTGACTCATTTAGCCCCTTGTTGGGTGGGTCATAGAACTAGGAGTTTGTTTAGGTCTTTTACTACCTTTTCAAGGTAGCCCATGGCAGCAAGGATTTATGTACCTTTTTGTACCATATGATATATTGAATTTCCAGCTATCTCTCTCTCTCTACTCTCTCTTCTATTTGCGCTTTTGCATCAACATGTTCTAGATGGTGTTTAGGGCAACTGCAAGAAGCATCTCAGAGCTTCCGCATGTATCCTAAGGATGTGAACTTATACGTCATGATAAGGGCCGTGAAGCCAACCTGGGAGGCTAGAGTTTTCTCTAGCTTTAAAAAAAAGAAATTGACTACATCGCAAGTTTCAAGTTCTAGTGGCATTTAGCCCCTAAGTAAGTCAATATTAGGTAATTTGGGAAAAATCTCACATTTTGGGAATCAATTACTCCATATAGTTTTGGACATATCTTAAACATACTCACTCCAAATTTGTCGGAGATCATAGATTTAGATTCTACTCTTCAAGATCTTTCCGATGATATGTCACATGAGGGGGTTTTGACAAACTTTTGGACAAGTTCACTATGCTCCCATTTTTCAAATGGGAATGGGATTTTTCCCAAATTATCTAATATGGAGGCTTGTTGGGTGGGTCATAGAACTAGGAGTTTGTTTAGGTATTTTACTACCTTTTCAAGGAAGCCCATGGCAGCAAGGATTTATGTACCTTTTTGTACCATATGATATACTGAATTTCCAGCTATCTCTCTCTCTCCCTCTCTCTCTCTCTTGGTCAATTTGGTCTCTTGGGATAGTTTCCTACGACGTTAAAAAGTTCTCTTCTTCTTCTTCTTCTCTACTCTCTCTTCTATTTGCATTTTTGCGTCAACATATTCTAGATGGTGTTTAGGGCTCAAAGAAGCATCTCGGAGCTTCCACATGTAACAAAGATATCCTGAGGATGTGAACTTATACGTCATGATAAGGGCCGTGAAGCCAACCTGGGAGGCTAGAGTTTTATCCCACTTTTAAAAAAAAAGAAATTGACTACACTGCAAGTTTCAAGTTCTAGTGGCATTAGAACAGCCAAGCTGCCAGCCTTTGACAATGTTAACGACTACAATGACTCTCTACTTACAAAAGAGGACTTGAAGAGGCTACTTCATCAAGCTTTGAGCTCTCAGCAGTACAAAAGAAAAGACCAACTCTGCAGTCTCGCAGCTAGACCTTGGCACTACCAAGTCTATAGTCACATCTAGATCCTGGCGCTATCAACTCTGAAGTCACATCTAGATCCTGGCACTATCAACTCTGAAATCACAGCTAGACCTTGGCACTGCCAACTCTGCAGTCCCTACCAACTTTGCACTTGTAGTTGTAGCTATGGAGGGGGAGAAGCCTGCCATCATTTCCAACATAGAGGTGGTGGTTTGCAGTGCAAAAGAAAAAATTATAGTAAACAACTCAACGTTTGTTCTTTCATTGGATTGACATGCTACACACCATCATCATCATCGACATCATTTTGATACCATCTCAAAACAACCTAAAAACAAAGGTATATATCATTGTTTTTAGTATCCTTTTTAAGGAAATGTTGCTTCCTTGTATACAACATTTGTATACAAGGGGGCAACAAAACCAACCTAGAAGCAAATGTACATGTCATAGTTTTTAGTATCCTTCGTAATGATTGTTTAGATGTGTTTACTATTCTTGCCACATTATTTATGTGGCAACTCACTAATTTTTTATATTGTTTCACAAATTTCTATAGAACTTTGCTTGATTTTATGAAGCTTGGTGCTTGATAACTCTCTCTCTCGTACATTGGCCCATTTGTTGGAGCACATTTGGCTCATTGAAATAGTCCATCACGACTCAATTTATTCGATATTGTGGGTATTAAGACTGGCACTCAATGCTATTGTGCAGTTATAAATGAGAGCAATTTGGGTTTAATATTCCCGATGAAGAGCTTAGAATACATTTATATTGGAAAGAGTTTTTTTTAGGGTCAATGACATAGAGACATGTCTCTTATTTATTTCATGTAAAAACTATTCCTTTCAATACAAGTTCTTTATAGCACCTACTAGCATAGCTTTACCTACGTCTTCATTTGTGTCTAAAAAATTAACTATAATGAACTGTTATTACCTTGTCATTTTAGTAATAATTCTCTCTTGTGTAAGACGAGCAAGAAAAAGACATCTACTTTGCGTGCTCAATGTAGTGGAAACGCATCACCAACCCACCATGTGGAACATCATGCCTAATATCCACCATGTCGAACATCATGCCTATTATGTGGTTGATGGCTAAAGAATGTACAAGCTTCATTGCTCTAATAACTACCATATCAATCAATCTATCACTCAGTTGATGACGCTTGGAAGCACAAGCCTCATTTCTCTAATAACTACTAGATCACAGGCTTCGTTTCTCTAATAACTACGAAATAGATCAATAGAATTAGGTCTTTCACTATGTTTTTTGGATATCGTTGCTTATTCATTCAATGATACTCATTCTGTGCATGTGTGTGTGTGGGTGGGTGTGTTCTATGTATATGCTTTTCATGCGCGTGAATGCATTCTATGTACATGTGTTATATATGCATAGAAAAAGTTATTGCTGTAAAGAGCAACATGGCCATGGAGCTGCAAAGTTGGTGGTTCGACCTACTCATGAGACATTAAGTTAGACCCATCAGCACCAAACGAGCTCACAGCTTTAATTTGAGGGCGAGTCCAAGACTAGAATTACGTTATGTGGCGCTCACCACAATTCATCTCAATCATGCAAATGCTTACAATGTGAAGACCTTACAGTGGGTATCAAAGCATGGATTTGACAATTGCTGGAACCCGAGACGTGGAGGATGTACAAGACAATACACTCATGTGAAGTGCTAGAGAGCTACCAAAGGCATGCAAGATCTCATCCCATGAAAAGAAACTGCAAGTTTGATATCCATCGGTAGCACACAGGCAATAATCAAACCTCAAGCTCGAGGGTGGGTCCGAAAGACTCCACAAATTGTTTCGATCATGCGATCCACTCGATTCAGGTTTACAAAACCTCGTTATTCTATGCCAAATGATTCCTGGGTGGGACCTAATAAGACCTTACACACGCCTATGATGGTACACTGGTGCGTGGATATGCAAGAGATCATATCTGATTTACAAAACTGACAGCCGCAAAACTACAGCCTTATTCACCACTCAGTAACGTGCATACTAGTGAGTAAGCTGGAGGTGTCTGATGTGTTGCATGCAAGCCATTATGCACTTAAAGATAACTTGGTACACATGCAGTGACTCACAACGAGAAGTGTTTATCACCAAAGGAATAGAAATACGTTTTTACAGTTCACGAAGATTAGATAGAGCTTGGCAGCCTGGAAAAAAGCACAAATCTAGGTGTTTTGCGAGTGCCAAGCTATTTTCCAGTTCTACATCCAAAGCACATCTGACAGCTTCCTAAACACAAAACTAAAGAAATGGGGGGTATAGAAGGGTGAAGGACACGCTTCCTGCTCAGACAACAAATGAAGATCAAAGAAGGCTCTCGGAAGTTGCAAAAGCAGTATTTAATCTGAGCGGTAGCAATTATTATTGGGATAATTCTCCGTGAGAACGGATGGTTACCTAAAAGGCCAAGGGACTGGAAGTACACTTACGAAAGAGCTTTCGATAGTAGGGCAGATTTAGCATCTTTGATTACGGCAAATTTCGCTTGAACAGAAAGCACAGACCATACTGACATTGCTAGATCGCCAGTGAAATGAGGCAGAATTTTCACTTGTGCTAGAGTATCATCATCGCTAATTGTCCAAATAAGTTCCCAGAGTCCAAAACGACAGATATTCCAAGTTGGGGAAAAAAGGGGGTCTGTTACATCCTTCTAAATAAGGTCTAACCCTATCCACAGCATGCCCCGACTAGAACCACAATCGCCACAGCACTGGATTTTAATTGAAGATTGGGTGAAGCAGATGGGACTTCAAAACAGATATTTACCCGCAATCACAACAGAATCGAACTATGTACCAATCAAGGAGATGTAATTAATGAGATCAGTCGGCGTGGTTCAAAATAACGTTGGTAAAATTAGCCTTTCAACAGAGGCCCTCCGTTCATTACGCATTACTGTTCCATAAAAAAAACTACGGGATCTACATATATACTACTCTTCATCCCCTCCAGACTCGGATCCGGCGCCCCCAACCCTGTTGTGCTTCTTAGCGTACCTCTGGTTACGCAGAAATTTGGGGTCCATCTGGGCAACCAAAAAAACAACAGAAATGAAAGAGAAGAGTGAGAAGGGCGTACTCACCATCGGGACAACACAATGGGGCGCAGGAAAGAAGAGACGGTAGGATTATACCCCCTTCCTGGAAGTGTACTTGTGCTTCTTGGCCTTCTTGATGCCATTCTTGTGGGCCTTGAACGACTGGTTGTGGGCGGTATGGTTCTTGGACTTCGCCATTTTCTTGAGACAAGAACAAGGTCGCAAGTCAGGAAATCGCAAGCGCACCGTCTGAGAACATCACTGTAACAGACAACCAAGGCCTAGAAAATCTCAGGCACATACCTCCCAACTTCCGAATTCCCTCGCCGCGCACTGATAAAAAAGAAGCCTTCCGGGGGCTAGCTAGGTCTTTAATAAGTATAAACCCTAAACATTTGTCCGGCCCATGGACCTCTTTGTGAACAACTAGAAAGCTTGGGCACCTTTGTAATGCACATTTAAAATAATGTGCATTACAAAGGAGATGCAACGTGTTTATTGAGACACCTACTCAATAAAATCATTACATGAAAAATTAAGATGATGATTCATCTATTACATATTATTAACCATGGACAACCAAGGTACAAGGAGAGGAGAGAAAAAAGAAATCTTGGGTTTTTAAAAAATAAGAGGAAAAAATCTCATCGATTTGACCCTTGTTTTCTGGCTTCCATTCTTATGTTTTACATACCACGGCAACGCGCGGGTTGAGTACTAGTTGTCACTATTGGAAGAAACATAAGTGACTTTATGGAGTGACATAATACTATAATAATCCAATTGCTCAATCAACATGAAAACAAGGATGCTGTTAAAAGTGCACGTGGTAGATGCTTTGATCATTGTAGAAGAAGCCTCTCATCCTCACTCAACGACATGCTAGCCAACATCAGTCATTGATGAAGTAAAATGTTTTGACTACTACAATGCTTGTTTTGTGCAGGGGACCTTTTCTAGGCAAGCATTTGGCGGTGAGCTCTTTTTTTAGTGGGCTTTGCTTCCATGGGTTTTGCTTATGTGGACTGATTTCATAATGTGGCGATTGACGTATCCATGTCAACATGTAATGAGTCCATGTCAGCATGGTAACATGGCATGGATATACATGTATCATGTACACCATGTCCATACATGCATCATCCACATGATGGCCATGCATAATGTCATATATCATGGCCTTGGATGGTCCATATGTTCCATACATATGGTCTTCTCTCGATATGCTATGTATAGTCCATGTGAACCGCATATGGTTTGGAATGGGTTTCTCTATATGCTTCTTCCCATGTTATCCTTTATTGTATGGTCCATGTGGTCTCTCTCTGTCCGTGTGGTCTCTCTCTATACATGGAGATCTTTACATGCTCGATGTCATCTCAATGTAGTCTGTAGATCCATGTGTACTGTACATGAGTGGAATGGGCTCTATGTGATCTCTATATGCTCTCTCTTCTCATGGTGTGCTCTACATGATATATGTGGTCTATACATGGTTGAAACGGATTGCCCAAGATATTTACATACTTTATGTCATCTCGATGTGGTTTGCGCAATGAATGTGATCCTATTAACCACATTGGCTAACATTACTCCAAAACGCACGGCAATATCTTCAAGCCATATTTTTGTACCGTGCAATGCGGTTACGTAAAATGATTGTGGAAAAACTCCAAGCTTACGACTTGTGTAATGTCGAAAGGTAGTCAAACACCAAGTTTATGACTTGTATAATGCCAGTAATATACATTTAGACTAGGAAATTAGCCTAGACTAACTTATTAGGCCCCATACATCATTTGCGCAGCCAAGCATGTACAAATGGGTATTATATATAGACATTTTGACTAATGAGAAAACACATAATCCCATTCTCACAATTGAGTTTTCTTCTTGCTCTTGTGGGGGTTGAAGTAGCTTGTGTAGGTGACTGATGACGTTGATGTATGTTCTCTTCTCCCTCTCTCCTTCTCTTGTCGACTCTCTCATGCTCTCACTCACCATGGCATCAAAGTAGAGGTTGAGCTTTCCATAGCTCTCTCTCTCTCTCTCTCTCTCTCTCTCTCTCTCTCTCTCTCTCTTTGCTCCCTACCCATTTGCAAAGCTCCTTGTGGTGACGATGAAGAAGGCAAGGTTGAGGACCCTAGCTTTCTACAAGAGAGAGAGTCACTCTACTAAGAGTGGCTTGAGATGCAAATTAGTAAGACCCTTGCATTCTTCTCTCCTTCTCTCTATCTTGCAAGGATCAAGGGGTCTCAATCGATGAAACAACTTTGGCACCATTGTCAGGGAAGTGTCTTTGCTTAGGATTGCCTTTCTATACTTTACATTTGGAGTATTGGCATAGCTCGGTTGGGGTATTGACATAGCTCGGTTGTTGTTTAATGCTTTATTTTATCCACCTTAGTGCAATGGAGCATGGAGAAATTCTTTGAGGGCTCAAGTTACATGATTACAAGTAAGTGTTCGATTCAGCTTCCTTTGATTTTGGCTAGTTCCTTCTTGCATTTGCAATTTTATGAGTTTTTGATCATTTTAGGACTTAATCTCACCATTAATCCTTGTAGCAAACCATTAGGTGCATATCATTAGATACATTAAGGAACGCTAAAGCATGCTATCAAATGAAAAATTCGAAAGCATGCACCATTAAGGAGAAATTAGAGGATAAAATATGAAATTTTAGACCAAAACACATAAAACTACTCTCTGGTTTGCCTACGTACATGCTCGAGTGGGCCTGCATACACATGTTTGTAAGTAGGAATGCATGTTCCTAAGTCTGACGATAGGGAAGATTTGCACAATATTCTCATTAAAGAAGGGTCATATAATATTCTTCCCATAAATGCTCATAGTGATAAAAATGGCTGAAAATTGATCACTGTAATTGGCAGACATATCAAAATTATGACCCACATAACAAAGTGGTATACCACACACATTCTCACTTATGAATACACATTCACAAATCATGCTGGGACAAGCACATTCCTAGTTTTCCACGCACGTTCCTAACATTGTGAATGCATGTTCTTAACTCCACATACACCTAGGCATGCACCTTCCTATCTTTCTTAGCCATGCATGTTCTTAAGTCTACATACACGTGGCCATGCACCTTCTTATCTTTCTTGGCCATGCAGATTCCTATCTTGGAATGGACGTTCACAAATCATAGCGGGTCACCACACACTCTTAGATCCCCGCATGCACATTCCTAACATTGTGAGTGCACGTTAGCGTAAGGACCTGGCCATGCACATTCCTAACTATCTTAGCCACGCACTAACCTATGTGGGAATGCACGTTCCCAACTTGTGAACGCATGTTTGCATGTTTAACAGAGACTAAAATATAAAAAATCTGTTGAATCCAGGATAACCATGACCACTGCTTCCTTGACTTATAGTAGGGGGAGTGTGCTCTAAGTTAATCATCCTTACATGTACACAAAGTCAGAAAGGATTTTTAGTTTCAATCCCATGCTTGAGGAGAGTGTCTCAAACGACTCTAATCAAGAGCACCTTCTCAAGAGGAATCTCTATAGGCTTCACAAGCCTTGAGACCTCACAGGAGCCAAGCAACCCTAAGAACTGAACATTCAAGTGATTGAGGATGCTAGCTTAAGGAGGCCTATTACTTGGGACCTATCTCTTCAGAGATGTGCATGGACCAAGAAGTTGCAGTGGAGTTTTGTGGTCATCATCATTAGAGACATTATCACATGAGGACCATCTCACAAGTGGGAGTCTCGTCAAACTATCCAACGAGCGAGAGACCACCTGCTAAAAAGACCAAAAGCATGGAAGCATATCCAATTTCGACATGGACCTTAACCAATCTGGCTCATGAACGAGAAGCACCAACCCTATAGAGGAAGGAGTGATCCTTCCTAAAACCACAACTCGAATGGTCACAGAGACAACGATAACATCTGTAGCTTTTGGCTCCTCTAACTCTCAGATTATAAACCTTGGAGTGTTCGGAACAGCTTGGAGGCTCACTTTTTCTTTTGGCTTCGCACCATCAAACCTTGGAATGAGTAGTGCAGGGGTATCTATGTTCAATATGACCACAAAGTCCATAGCAACCACCCAGGCCACTAGGGCTAAAGCATCAATCCAACTGCCAAGAACATGACTATGAGAACCTTGTAGTATGAAGTAGGGAGATCTGGACAAGACCCGACCCTAGGAGAAGCATATGTGCCATAGTACGAACTAGCCTTACTATGCCTACCATCCATAGTACCCTAACTTGCCTCGAGGGCAAGGGAAATAGCCCTCAATGAGTTGGAGGAGTGGACTATGAACATGGACACTTATTTTCAGCTTTACCCAAAGAATGAAGAGGATAAGGTGCAATTTACCTCATTGCATATGGAAGACTATGCACATCAATGGTGGAGACACTTGTTGGTCAAGGGAGGGAACACACCTCAATCTTGGGAAGAGTTATAAAGAAATATGAATATGGCATTCATTTCACCCTTAGTGCTTGATAGTAGGTACATGGAATAACGATATGAGCTTGCTAAAAATGGTGAAATGGTAAAAGACTACATCAAGAACTTCATGAAGCTTTCGATGGCATGAGATTAAGAAAGTTCATTCATGGGTTGGATCCTCTTTTATCAAAGCAGATGCGAGTGCTCAAACACCTCCCATTTTAAAGGAAACAATGAGACTTGCGGAGCTACATGAGCCAAAGTAAAAGAGGTATCCACAATTTTTAGCCAATAAGAACTTCTAAAACCATCCACTACCACATGGAATAATGAGAAGACATCTTTTCCCACAACACCCTCTTCCATATCCAAACTTCCAATGGTGTATAGGGCTATACAACCAAGGGTTGGCAACGTTCATGCTCAATTTGATGGTTAAAAGAAGCCCCTTAATCAAGATAAGAAGCCCACCTTAACTGCCAAACAAGTCAAGGAAATTCGACTCTTCAAGGATTCCAGCATTGAGGAGGAACAAAGGGCTACAATTCGCATGTGGGGAAAAGTGGAGCAAGGAGAGAAATCTAATGTGAGCATGATTATTATAGAAGAGAATGACATAGGTGAAAATGATGATGGGGTAGAGGTCATGAGGAAGTGGTCGAAGAACCTTCTCTATGGATGATCAAGAGTTTCCATTCAATCCTGGTGGGAAAACAGACCATGTGTGTGCTATATTTGCTTGCAGGATGTAAGGAAGCCACTACTTTGAGACTTCAAGGCACTATCAATGGAAGGATGGCCCATATTTTGGTGGATTTATGGAGTACACATAGCTTTATCAACTCCAAATCTATCCAAAATCTGAAATTACAGTCCATAGAGCTTTTACATGCCATGGGAGTTCAAGTGGGGAGAGTGAGGTCTCTTCTATGTTTTACACGGCCACTACCATAAGTCTCGCACCTGATTACTCGATGAATGCAAGACATCTCATTATGCTAGAGTTGGGACCTATTGATGTCATATTGGGATGTGATTGGTTGAGCACTTTGGGTGAGTTCTCATTGGATCTTGATCACAAGTATATGAGGTTTAGGCGTGATGGATAGCTTGTAACCCTTAATGGCATTGGATTTTCCAAGCTTTCCCTCATCACTTCCAAGAAATTGAAGAGGGAAATGAAGAATTTCACAGTTCTATCTATTTGTTGCAACTCATAAAGGATGCTAAAAATCAGGGTGGATAGTCCCTTGACAAGGATATGGCTCAAGTTTTGGAGGAGTGCAAAGATGTATTTCAGCCCCTAAGTGTCTACCACCATAGCGGGAAGTGGATCATTCAATGGACCTTGAGCCAAATGCTAAATCGGTTAATAAGCCACCCTATAGACTCTCTTCTCTTGTTCTACTGGTCAAGAAGAAGGAGGATATGCAATGACTTTAGGGACCTCAACAAGCTTACCATCAACGAGAACTACTATCCCATATCTAGGATTGATGATCTACTTGATGAGCTTAAGCAAGTCAAGTCCTTTTGTAAGATAGATCTCAAATTAAAGTATCATCAAATAATAATGAAGGAAGGGGATGAGTTCAAAATGGCTTTTTGCAGTGATAGAGGTGTTTTTCACTTCATGGTGGTCAAATGCACCCACCACTTTTCAAGCACTCATGAACCGGTGCTTCTGCCCTTCCTTTACAAATGGGTATTGGTCTTCTTTGATGATATCCTCATCTATAACAAGAACAAAGAGGATCATTTGTTGCATGTGAGGCAAGCCTTGGATGCCTTGAGGAAGCATAAATTGTATGCCAAGAAGAGCAAGTGTTCTTTTATGGAACATGAGCTGGAGTTTTCAGGGCATATTGGGAGTTAAGGTGGCATAAAAGTGGACCCAAAGAAGGTGCAATGTGTCAAGAATGGCCTTCTCCAACCAACACCATTCAATTGAGGGGATTTTTGGGGCTTTCTTCCTTTTATAGAAGGTTCATTGAGCATTATGCATCCATTGCTGCTCTTCTCACTAATAGGCTCAAGATAGAGGCCTTTTTTGGGATGCCATAGTGGAGAAGAGCTTCCAAGAGCTTAAGGGTGTGCTAATTTTTCCCTACCGTAAGAGTGGATGCATGTGGGAGTGGCATAGGGGCTGTTTTGTACCAAGAGCATGGTGTGGTTTCATATGAGAGTAGGAAGCTCACCAAACAAGGAAAGGGCTTTGCACATTTATAAGCAAGAGATGTTGGCCATCATACATGCAATCAAGAATTAGCATCACTACATCTATTGGAGACATTTCAAGGTGAGAAGTGATCATAGGGTTCTCAAGTATTTCATGTCTCAACCTAATCTTTCTTCTAAGCAAAGAAGGTGGTTGGCCACTCTCTAAAGTTATGACTTTCAGATATCTTATATGGCAGGCAAAGACAGTGTGATGGCCCCGCTGATGGTCTCTCTCTCATATGTGGGCATGCACAACTATCAATCTATCCACAACTACCCAAATGGCATCGTGATCGTTGCTAGTACAAGGAAGTCTTGTAATGAAATCCATGGAAATACTTTCCCACTTTCAAGATGGAATATCCAAAGGATGTAATAACCCAACAGATTTTACGCGTTCAGCACATAGCTCTAGTAAGAAATGGCAAGAGAGTAGATACACTGCTCTACACAAGAGAACATCCCTTGAGAGTGTCCCATGCCCCTATTATATAGGAAATACTTTCCCACTTTCAAGATGGAATATCCAAAGGATGTAATAACCCAACAGATTTTACGCGTTCAGCACATAGCTCTAGTAAGAAATGGCAAGAGAGTAGATACACTGCTCTACACAAGAGAACATCCCTTGAGAGTGTCCCATGCCCCTATTATATAGGAGAGCTCTCAAGTGACTTTTGACTCTCTACATCCATGTGTGACCCTTTGTTGCCTGACCCTAACCTCAACCCAAGATTAGATCTAACCCTTTCCCCTCTAGAGCATGTTCCCATGCTCCCATGCTCACGTGCCTAGGGTGGGTCAGCCTCCTAGTATATGCACATATAATGTGCACATACACTGTTAAAACCCTAAAGATCTCTCTATCTGATCACTCTACAATACTCATCCACCTGATCACCACCACTGAGCCCAAGGGTGCACATATCAACATAATGAAGAACCACATACCATACCTTGGTGTCCCATCCCACCAAGAAGTATGTCTTGAATCCAGCAGCACATAGCTCTAGCATGAAATGGCAAGAGACTAGATACAATGCTCTACACAAGAGAGCATCCCTTGAGAGTGTCCCATGCCCACCAAGAAGTATGTCTTGAATCCAGCAGTACATAGCTCTAGCATGAAATGGCAAGAGACTAGATACAATGCTCTACACAAGAGAACATCCCTTGAGAGTGTCCCATGCCCCTATTATATAGGAGAGCTTTCAAGTGACTCTTGACTCCTATCTCCATGTGTGACCTTAACCTCAACCCAAGGTTAGGTCTAACCCTTGCCCCACTAGAGCATGTTCCCATGCTCCCATGCTCACATGCCTAGGGTGGGTTAGCCTCCTAGATATTATGGTCCACATTCTGAGTTATACGTTGGATTGGCACGGTTGCGTATAAGCTAAAACTACCTCCACATGTCAAAGTTTATCCAGTCTTTCATGTAGCAGGCTGAAAGAGAAGCTAGGAGAGGTGAGAATAACATAGTTACTTCTCAAGAACTCGTTGAGGTTGAGGATTTATCCTATGTTCCACATGAACCTGAAAAGGTACTTGAATTCAGGGAAAGGAAACTTTGTAATCATTTGATCCCTGAGGTAAAAATTAAGTGAAAAGATAAGGAAATCGAGGATTCGACTTGGGAATGAGTTGAGAATGTTTAGCGCAGGTTTCTTTCTTTTCATTGCATGAGTGCAATGTTTTGAGAGAGGGGAAGTATGTTATGTGCACATTATATGTGCATATACTAGGAGGCTAACCCAACCTAAGCATGTGAGCATGGGAATATGATCTAGTGGGGCAAGGGTTAGACCTAACCTTGGGTTGAGGTTAGGGTCAGGCAACCAAGGGTCACACATGGAAATGGAGAGTCGAGTCACTTGAGAGTTTTCCTATATAATAGGGACATCGGGCACTCTCAAAGAATGTTCTCTTGTGTAAAGCATTGTATCTACTCTCTTGTCATTTTATGCTAGAGCTATGTGCTGCTAGATTGAAGACATACTTCTTGGTGGTATGGGACACCAAGGTAAGGTATGTGGTTCTTCATTATGTTGATGTGTGCATCGTTGTGGGCTCGGGGGTAGTTGGGTGGATGAGTACATATGCCTAGAGTATGTGTGTTTATGCATAGTGATTAGCTAGAGATATTTAGGGTTTTAACAATCTCTCTTTTCTTCTTCTTTTTAAAGAACTTGTGTGTGTGTGTGTGTGTGTGTGTGTGTGTGTGTGTGTATTTGTAAGTGTGTGTATTTTCTTCTTCTTTTTTTAAGAACTTGTGTGTGTGTGTGTATTTGTAAGTGTTGTAAACAAAAAATAAGGAGAAATAAAAAGATGGTTTTTTAAAGTAAAAAACAAGAAAAACAAAAAGAAAAGAAAAGAAGGGGGCTATATAAATATACATATACATACATACATACATACATACATATATACATACATACATACATACATATATACATACATACATACATACATATATATATATATACATACATACATACATACATACATACATATATATATACATACATACATACATACATATATATATATATATATATATATAATACATATCTATATGTGTGTGTGTGTGTGTGTGTATGTATATATGTATATGTATGTATGTATGTGTGTATATAATTATAGAAAGAAAAAAGAGAGATTTAAAAAAAGAAAAGAGAAAAAATAGAGTGGGGGAAGATATTTTTTATGGAAAAGTAAAATATTAAAAATAAAAAAAAGTAAATAGGTTTTTTTAAAGAAAAGAGGGTAAAGAGATAAAGGGGGGTAAATTTTTGTGAGGGGCGGAATCATTGTGCATGTAAGGATGCATGTGTGCACACAAATGTGTGCAGGTGCACATGCATGCACGTGCACAGGTGGATGTGTGTAACCGAGTGTGCACGCACGGTGCAAATGTTGGTGTGGTGCACATGCAAGTAAATGCATATGTATGGGTAAAGGTGCAAATATGCATGCAAATGAGGTGTGTGTAATCGTGCAAATATGGGTGCACGCATGAGGTATGGGTGCGTACGTGAAATATGCAAGCGAAGGGACAATTGTGTGCATGTGCGTGCACATGGGTGTGAGCGAATGAATGTGCATGCATGGGAGGAGGTAGGTGTGTGTGCACATGCACGTGCAAGGTTTGTGCATGTGTACTTGCAGGTGCAAATGAATATCTATGCGTGAGCAAATGATGAGTACACGTGTGCAAAGCTATAGGGGTGGGGTGCACATGCAGAGTACACAATGTGTAAGTGAATGTGTACAAAAACGGAGAAGTGTGCATGCACAAGTGGGAATGTGCGGCGTGCAGTGGGGGTGTGTGGAGAAGAAGGTCCAGCATTGGGTGCATGCGTATGAATGAATGTGCATGCACAGTGCTCGCATAGTGAAAATGTGTGAATGGGTGCGTGTAAGTGCACGTGGTGTAAATGTGCATGTTTTTTTATGTGTCTTATTATACCTTTTGCATTTTTGTGTTTTTTATCAATCTTGGTACAGGTCATGATTGTACACTTGAGCCGCGTGGGGGGGGGGGCTTATGTTATATTTGTACACATGGATGAGTGTTCGAAGCTTACCATGCATGCTTAGTGGGCAAGGGGGGGGGGAATCTTTTGCCCATCCATGAAAAAATCTTAGACACCACCACGCCTGGCTTTGCTAGTGCACTTGATTGAGATGTGTTTCCAGCTTGCGAGTTGGTGTTGCGGTGTGGTGCACACATGCATTGTGGGGTCGTGGTGGTGACCTTTTTGAGCCATGGGGTTGCTTGGCTATGCCACTAAAGCATGTGCACAGTTCTCTTTGGGGTTTGGCACCATGGGTGGCTCTTCTTGGGTGGGAACAAGGATGGGTAGGGCTACTGCACATGGACAAGGTGTTGCCTCGTGTTGCTCGAAGTCCACGGACTCTTCCAACTTTTTTGAAGCTGGTGTCAGCACACATACATAAGTCAAGGGGGAAGCTATTACTCTCCACTCCTGCTTAAGCTTTAGGTTTGGGTTTCCACACCTACTTGGATTTAGTGTTCAAAGGAGTATAGGTTTCTTTAATCTTGGCACCGATACGTGGGGGTTCCCTTCGTGGAATCCTTGTGCTCCTTCTAGCAATTTTTTTGGGATATATAGCAAAGCATCAACTTCTAACCTGGTATTGATGTCGCCTCAATCTTTTTAGCTTTTGAGGCTATGTGGACGACAAGGTTTTTGGGACCCAGACGGATGAGTTCCCTTCGTAGAAGCCCTAGGCTTCTAGGAGCTTGACGAGGATCCAATGGAGGTTGAGGTTTGGGTAGAGAACTATTGCATATGGGGCTCCTATAGGGTTGATCTTCACTCTGATTGACATGTAGGCCAAATGGTGGCTGCCAGGTCTTTGCATGGGCGTTGTACTTGCTCTAGCTAGCTAGGGTACTCTTGGGCCCCCGTTCCTTCTTAGTGACCTCCCTAAAGGGTTGCTAAGATCCAATATCTTGCTAAAAATCTCTATAAATGTTACTCGACGTTGTGTGAGCTTTTGCATTGTATGCTCTATAAATATTGAATATCAGTTGAAGCGGTCCAAGCGATTGTATTAAACTCATTAGCGAGAATGCCATGACCCATGGGATGAGTTCCATTTTTTCAAGAAGGACTGGTTACCTTGCACATATAGATGTGATTGGTTTCCTAATCGTGAACCAACCTTGCATCTCTCATGTAAGGCCTTTTGAGGATTATGGTGTATGACTCTCTTCTCCACCATGAATCTATGGTGGAATCTTACCCTGAAGGTCTTAATATTGACATCTTAAAGGATGTGTCCAGAGGTTTATTGTGTTCCTGTTGGCAAGCTTAACAATGAGGCTTGTATCTATGAATGGTAGGCCTCCCTATGCCTCTCCCAAGAATCCTTGGTGATTATGTTGACTCTAGCACCACCATCCAAGATTATGGAGATCGTCATTGCTTTATAAATGGTAGGTAGCACATCGTTCATTTCATCACTTTCAAAGTAGTATCCCAACTTGTTCATGGGTATTTTTGGCTATCCTATTGTCTTGGGTAAGGAAGGAGAGTTCTCACTGTGGTACGACTCATCCTCCTCCTCTTCAGGTCCAGGTTTAGGCTCAGGTTCAATTAGGTGGGCTCTTAAGGTCACATTCATCTAGTTGAGTAAGTCTCTCCAAGGTTGATAATTTCCTTGTAAAAGAGAACTTATTGGGACTCGAACTTACAAGGATGAGAAGGTTGTGAGGCCTTGCTATGTCGCTCGTGCAATATTCATGCTCACTTTGCTTGTACTCACTCGAAGGCGGGCTTGGACCTACCAATGTGTTTGGGATGTACACCAATCCTTTCCTGTAAGGTGGTGCCTCTGAGTCAAAATGAAATTGTCACCTATCACATGAGAGAAAATATTATGATGACTATCACAACCCATGGAAGGCCAAATTTCACCTCCCAGATAGTCCTCCTTCATTGCATCTAGTAATGTAAAATCTGGTTGGATTGGTTTCAGAGAGGCAGAGGTTTTGGAACTGGCTCTTTTTGGCCGATGGTTACAATTTTGGTCAAGACCTTTGGTAGGCACTGAGGTTCCCTTATTGGTTCTAAGATTGTCCTTGGAATGGGGTTAGGGATTTGCTCAAGCATGATTAATGATTCATACTCGACCACTTGCTCAAGTATTGGCTCTAGTTCAACCTGCACCTTCCTCACAAGTTCTTGGGCTTGTTTATTCGCTCTTTTTCAAACACAGGGTTGGGGTACTCCTTGAGTTTCTTTGGAAGGTTTTCATAGTCAATGGGTTTCTTCTCTTTGGGAAGAGCTGATTCGAATAGGAGATTGCTCGTTGTCTCCTACGAGGGAGGCAGCTTGGAGCTATCATCCAAACCACTTTCAATGGTCACGACATCTTTACTTATGACAATTGATATCTTGCATTGTGTTTTCGCATGCTCTTCGAGGTCTTCTTCTCTAGAGGGACAACTGCAGCCTTTTGGGCTTGTGTCTCGGGCTCTTGGATTGCTAGCTTCGAGGTTGAAGCTTGAGCTTTATGTTTCTTCCTTTCCTTGGATGTTTCCTTAGCATCTATCCTTGGTTTGGTTTGGAACCTTGTGTGATGGAATTAAGGGGGTGATTGTCACTCTGTTGGGACAATCCTTGAAGGTATGTTTGAATCCACACTTATGTCATGTGCCGCCACATGGAATTGGCACTCAATTTGGGGATGGAGTTAGCGTACTTCGTGTAGCTCTAAGGGGACACTCAGCAACACGATGCAGGTCCTTACAATGGAAATATTGTATCAATTCTCTACGTGCCATAATGTTGAGGTCTCTCTCTCTTTATTACACCATGGCTTCGAACAGAGAGGTATATAGTCTATGGGCTTGGAGGTTATTCTGGATACCCATATAAATCATATTGCTCTTATGACTCATAGCTCTCATGTTCTGGACTCTCGAAGTCTGCTGACAAAGTCATGGCCATACCGGAGGTGGGTATGGCACTGGTGGTGGTCTATACATACCTCACAGTAAAGGGTTCTAATGAATGGTGGGGGTGCTGGATTATGCACTAGTTAAGAAGCATTTGGTATGGGTGGTAGGGCGAGTGGTTTCTTTGGCACTAGGAGCATAATTTGTTTCGCCGAGTTTCTCGAGTACCAACAATGAACTATGTCATGGGTCTCGTGTGGTGGTGGCAAGTGAGAGCACAAAATTATTATTATTGAGGCTTAGCTTTGGACACTCCGTAGTAGTACTTGTATGACACTCGATAGTTCTATGATTTTAGCGGGAAAATTGCACACTAAACCATATCTCTTTGTGCGAATAGGTGTGGGTGTCTAGCTTGACGTTATGGTTAGCCCTGCCATCACTGTGCTGGCCTAAATGGTCTAGCAAATTTTCTACCAACTCGTCCATACTTATGTCCTTAACACCCTTGGCTAATAATGAGGCTTTTGATGGTGCGTCCACTATCTCTTGGTGAGGTTGAACAACTTTTACATTCTTGTCTTGTGGGTTATCAGCCATGTCCATTGACTTGCGCAACACCCATCAAAGATGTAGTGCCTAAACTTGTAGAAATAGTTGTGCACCCTTGCTCTTAAGGCCAATTGTAAATTGATCAATGTGAGTGATAGATTATCGAGTCTTTCACAAGTGGGTGCTGCATCTCGTGGGAGATACTTGGGTCTAGCAATGTAATCCCACATCTTTTCTCCCTCCTCTTACTCGAGGTTATAGATTTGTGCAATGGGGCTCCATTTGGCTCGCTTGGGTGAGAACCTCACTATGAAAGTGTGTGTGTGTCGCAAGACCTCGTACTAGCATTTTTAAGCACCTTTAGAGACTAAACCACTGACCTACTTTTGCATCAAGGCAAAATCGGAATGAGGAGATCTTGATATGGCCTCACAAATTTGATTGAATGTCTCTAGGTACTGAATAGGATCTCCAGTTCCATCAAATTTGGTCATCACCCTTGAGATATGGGTTTTGCCCAACTCTGAGCCTCTAGGTGCTATGTTGGTTGCAACTCCACACCATGCTAAGCATGTCTTCTGCATATTCACATGGCAGTGGAGTGGTTGCACAAGACCCTTTGTTTCATGGTATGAGATCTCTTGCTATAGGATTGGGTTATGCAGTTTTCAATGGCACTTGTCCTTTGTTGGCCTAGCTCTGAGGTTGTAGGCTCACTGCTGCTATGAATGCCCTTTTGGATCTCTTTGTGAGATGAGGTAGTCCCAGACACTGGCTCCTTATCCCTCCCTATGTACCCTATTTCTTGTCCAACAGAGAAGAACTGGGACTTGGTTATGTGGTAAAAGGTGCTTCTATAATAAGCTCTTGTGGAGGGAATCTTGTTTGTGTTGTGTGCACTTCTTGTTATTGGGTGTATTGTGGAACACTTATCTGTGGTGGTATAACAAAAGAGGCATACGTGTTTATCATAAAACGGTGATTTTGGGCTACTTGGTTGGTCATTGGTCTACTTAGGATGATACTAAATGTTTGCAACATTATGGTTTCTAACATGGTTTCACCGCTTCTTGTGAGAGCGAACCTTGAGATTCTTGGTCTTGCTCCCACTCCTTCGCTGGAGCTATCCCCGAAGATAGAGCGATTGAATACCTTCTTCATAAAATTTAAGGTAGTGTTTACAAAGCCAATTGGTGAGTTCGGAGCTCGGAGGCCCATTGTGGGCAACTCCTATTTCCAAGGTTTCCACTGTTCCTCCGCTCACGTCTATGTTTGGTTTGCTTATTTCCTTCTAGAGCTCCTTGTTTTTGGTGGATCCGAAGGAGTCTAACTTCTAGGAAAGCACTCTGCTGAGTATTGGTCATTTATTGGGATCAAAGGCTTGGTGGGTTTGAGGAGCTGTGGTTTGATGTGTTACAACAATTATTGTATTATCATTTCTAACAATTAGTCAAGATTGCGTTTTCATCAAAGATCCTTTTGGTGTTTCTAGTGTAAGGTCTTTTTTTCTTTTTTTCTTTCCCCCTTTTTTGCTGCTAGGCTCATGTATCTAAGTGCACATCTCTAAGCTCACATATCCGTGTCTCTAGGCTCACACCTATAGGCTCATGTCTGTATATTCATGTATCTGGGCTCATGTATCTAAGTGCACATCTCTAAGCTCGCATATCCATGCTCACGTGTCCACGTTCATGTATCTAGGCTCACATGTCCCTTACGTTATGCAGGTTCATACCTCTAGACTTACATCTATGGGATGATACCTTTTTTGCTCTCACGTACTTTGCTTGTATGAATGAGTCTACCTAGGGCACGAAAATCCTGCTTATGATGACAGGGTTGGTGATGGGTAATAAGTACTGAATTCTCCATAATAATTACGGAGGATAGAATTTTCCTTGGAATTTATAGCTGGTATAGATTGTATGACAATAAAATCTTCCAAGGACATGGATATGTGTGTTCGAACGAGTCTTTATGGTAGTAATAATTGATCCGTACTATATTAGGTATACTTAGCTCTAGACTCTTGTCTCTAAGCTCACGTCTGCATGTTTACGGGCTTACATGTGTAGGCTCATGTCTCTAGAATCATGGCTCACATGTCCATACTCATGTCTTTTTGTGCAGAGGACTCTGAGTTTATATCCCCTACTCAAGAGTTGGTTTTATGGTTTTTAGGATTTTTCAACTCGATGGGATGTGATTAGTGGTCCTAATTTTAATGGTTGTAATACAAATAAATATGTGTTTTTGGATGGTTTAACATGCTTCTAATTTACCAATTCCAATAATGCATAAATAAATTACGAAAATTAATGAAATGCATGAATAAAAATTGACAATCCAACTCTAAATCAGCTTAATGGAGCTCAATGCTCATGTTTTCGAAGTGGGTTCCATTCCTAAACACATTTGCTAATCTAATCCTTGGATCTTGGGCTCTAATTTCATGTAAATCACTAAAAACCAAGGTTTTTCCCTACCAAATAGATGAAAATAGAATGCCGTAAAGCAAAATAAACTCCAAATCAAAATAAAAACACATTGAAGGCTCCAAAACCGGATTTTTTTGGAGTGTGACCTCCTAATCAGCATCATGTAATACTAGGTGATCCCAATAACTTGGAATGGTTAAAAAAATGGAGCTAAGCCCTAGGCTAGTCATTGACAACGCGGGTGCCAAATATGTTAAAGTCAAGAGCTTACCTTAGCCTTGTCAAGCATGTGACGTTGGGTCTCACCTTCAAGCCATAATTTATAACTTCCCTATTTGGGTGTGCTATCTCCATCCTCACTTTGTTGTCACACTGGAATGCTCCTTAAAAAAGGGATGCCAAAGGGTTGAAGGGAGAGCTTTCAATGCCTACATAGAGGTAAGAAGAGATGGTCCTTTGCGATGGCTCTCTCTCACAAAAGGCAGGAAAAGAAGAAGTTAATGGAAGTGGGAAACCTACAATCATAGAGGCATCCATCAAGCAAGTAAGAATATAATAACATCGTGTAATCAAGCAAGAAGAGGGAAGAAGGAGAGCTCATAAGAAAACTATTACAAGGGAATTATTGTGTATCGTTTATTTGTAAAAAATAACTTATATACAAGTGACTAGTTTTCACAACACTAGGTTGGCCAAACTTAAAAATGGTCTAGTCTCTATTACTAGTCTTAAGCAACTATGTACACTAAGTTCGCAAACTTTTCTTATATGACATTAGGTGCATGGTAAGGCCGCTTGTATGTTCCATTGCCATCTTACAAAAGTTTGAGCAGGTAAGATGCCGCTTGTATGTTCCACTGCCATCTTACAAAAGTTTGAGCAGGTAAGATGCCGAAGCACCTTATGGTAGGTTAGGTGGGCGAAACCATATTAACCAATGGAGTGATTAAAATTACTCCACATTAATTATGTATTTTGTTAACAAGCGTTATGGTTCCAAACTTGCCAGTGAAGATCTATTTACATGTGTACACACGTATATGTTCAAACTTGTTTTTCTCCATGGTGTTTATAAGTTTATGTTTACAAGTCTTGTGGTTATAAAGTTGAAAGTCGAATCATGTATAATTCAAAGTCTTGGTATTTTAACAATGTTATCTTATTACACTATATATTATGGTTCTTAGAGCACAACGAGAGAAAGCCTATGTTATTGTAATAGTGACAATGTAGCTAAATACAATGTTTTATGGAAGTAGAGAAATTGTACAATTGTGTTTGAGTCAATTTTCCTCTAATTTATGGGCACATGAAAATTTGACCATGATATCTCGTTGGAATAAGCGTACATTGATGAAGATTAAGGAAGCCAAAATTTTGGAAGGTTTTTCTCAAGACAATATATGTTGAGCCCATTTCCAGCCAAAAATTCTTAATTGTATGCAATTTTATTAAAATATGCATGAAATAAATACTTGAAAAGGAGCCATTTTTTAAAATTTTCAAGAGAATCTTTGTTTGCATCCTTGCAAGTTATCCACTCAACTTGCACAATGTTATCTAAAATATGATTTTTAGTATATTTGTTGCGCATCTTCGTGGCTTTGAAGATTCTACCCTTGTCATTCCCCTTGCTATTGAGACACCAACTAATGTGGGTTTTCCTTCCCATTTATATCAAAAGCAAAGTGGTGTGAGGGAAAAGTGTCTGTAGCTAGAAATCTCTTTCCAGATAACAAAAAGAAAGGTGTTGTTCTTATTCGTTTTCTTTTAAGATTGTTTGTGTCATCTGTTTTAAGTGGTGTTTTAAATCAAAATCTTGTTTGTGCCAGCTTTGTCGACGCTTGAATCACCTTCAAAAAAGCAAGTTGTTATTGGATTTAGGGGAAATCTCTCGTCCTATACTCCTCCTCTATTATATATATCTCAAGTTAGCAATACTAAAGTCCGCTTTGCATTAGAGGGAAAGGTGCTAAAAAAGTATGGTACTTACAAGAGCACTCAGGATTTTAGAAAATACTTAAAAGCTGATCTTGTTGTGATAGGGAGAGTTTGCAAACCATAACACTTGTAGTAGGAGATCCTTACATAAAAAAGTATGTAGACAAAATAGAGCCTATAAGGGTAGAGGGAAGTGTAGTTGTGCCAAAAAATTATGTCGATGGAGGCTCTGCAAGCCTTTCTTTGCATGTTGATACTACTAGGTCTATTATTAAAGCAGAGCCATTTGATGTCAACCTAGTTTTTATGCCTGAAACTTCTATTCAAAAATTTTTGGCTAGATCCTTTGAATATCCCTCTATAAAAGGAACCTTGGCTTTTGTTGTTCTTCAAGTGGATAGTGTGAAAAGGAATGCGAGAAATGCCTTTGATCAATTGACGGTAGCGGATGGACCTGCCTTGACTGATCATGCCACGATATGATGCTTGTTTTAAAAGGAATGTATGTGGCTGTATTTTCGACCTTTTAACTCATTCCTTATTGCAGTTAAGCTTCATAAATGGTCGTAAAGGAACTTTTCCATCAACTTGTCGGTGAATTTAAGGTTGGAAATGTTGTTATGTACGTTGTGCGCAATGTGGGCATATGGAAAGAGAAGTCGAATACAATATCAGTATTAGATATCACTATTCTCACTCCTATTTTTGGTGAGCAACAAAAGATTGCTCTTCATAATGCATTTCAAGCCCAAATAAACGAAAAGGCTATGGTGGCTTGAGTGCCTTGCCATGACAGAAGACAAGTACATTTCATGTTCGATATCATCAATAACCATGCCAACCATTTTCTTGAAACGCTCCCACAAGATATATACACGAATAATTTTAATAAACGGCTTTCAGAGCTATGGCAAGCAAATACATATATTCAGTTCGTCTTGAATGCTCATGGTGCAGCGGTTTACTGCACTTCATACATGATAAAAATGGACAGCACGCTGACAAAAACAATCAAAGAATAATTTCAATGGTGTGTTGAGAACAATGCTGAGACTATTGAGTGCCCGAGGAAGGTTGGCAAACAATGCAATTATAAACACTTAACAAATTAGCTCACAACAAGCAGTTTACATATCGTTATCTTTTCCCCTTACCACATCCACAAGAGATTGTGTTTTTGTGAACACGGGCCCTCCCGATGAGCGTACTTTGCTCTTGAAGAGATGCCATCTACTAGAGACATTGCCAGCACACAGCACATACATATTTTCGCTTGATTATATCCAAAAGTACATCAAACGTCCTATTGATATGACTGCGTATTGTCTAGCAGACTTTGTTACCATGTTCAATATTTCTAGAACTACATGCCGCGACCAAGATCAAGCAGCGCATTTTAAGATTCATCAACTACAACAAGGAAAAAGACTCTGAGAATCACTACGGTGAACAATCCCTTCTTTTCCTCCCTTTCGTTGGGGACAACGAATACGATAGCTTGCAAGGATACACATTTTGGAAAGATGTCCACCAATGAAACATTGATATCATCACACACAATATGCTCAAGTACACTAAAACGTTTCCATTGAGCGAGGAAAACCAGCACCAGCAAACATCCTTCGCAGCCTCTTCATCCCGCACTCAAACAGCTAGCACTGAGCTCTCTAATGGAAGATATGCATTGCAAGGCAAAAGCAAGACCGCATGAGTTTTGTCTCTCAAAAACCTATATTTTCATGCCTAATTCAAAATTCTACTCACAGCTCGGAAAGTTAAATGAAGAACAATACCAAATCTTTAATGACATCATGCTTCACAAAAGATTGCACCCAGACAAGCCGTTGAGTCTTTTCTTGATTGGAGGAGATAGCACTGGCAAAACCTTCACCTTGTTGTTGATAGTCCAGGGCCTTCTACACCATTATGTGAGGGGCTTTCAGAATGATGGAACCTCACCCATTGCCCTGTTGATGGCCTACACTGAAAAAGCAGCATTCAACATAGGTGGTACCACAATACACTCAGCTCTACACTTGTTGCCATTGCTAAAAAGCACACTTACATCTTTGTCAGTAGAAAAGCTAGATGCATTGTCAGCTCACTATAAAGATCTACGCTTTGTTGTTTTTGACAAAATATCTCTGATAGTTTCAAGGACTTTTACCCTGGCTGATAGTCATCTGCGTTGCATCAAACACGTGCACGATAAGCCTTTTGGTGGCCTCGATGTTATTATGTCTAGTGACTTGTTTGTAAGCCCTGTCCGTGATTCATGGATTTTCAAAGAATAATCACATTTATTAGGAGCTATTGGCAAACCACACAAAATGTTACGAGCTAAAGATCACAATGTAACTTCATTAATGTTCTCAATAGAATTCGGAGAGGCGCACAGACAAATTCAAACCTTCAGTACTTGAATCAATCATTCTTTAGACCACCACCACAAAGAGAGGATATTCCACACTTGTACTATACAGATAGAGACAAAGACAAACACAACACCAAAATCTACCACCAAGAATTAGGACAACCACACATGCTCCATGCAATAGACAAAATGCATAGTGCTTGTAAGAAGAGTTTGTAGATTCCACAAGACCCTCAATCCACAGGTGGGTTGCATGCACTCTTGTTGCGACTCAAGCCAAACATGACAATAGAGTTGTGTGCTACAAACCACAATATTGCAGATGGTTTGGTTAATGGTGCCGAAGGGAAGTCCATGGGGTCATGTTTGGAAGTCCCAAATCAATTCATATGGGTACAATTCTCCTTCCCAGAAATTGGCAGAAAAACAAGGTATGAGTCAAAGCACCTATACACACCCAATATCCCAAACAATTGGACTCCATTGCACAGGATAGTCAAGGATTTTCAGATCAACAAGAATGCTCTTAACATTGTCACTAGAAAGCAATTTCCTATACAACCTGCATCAGCGAGAACCATTCATAGATCGCAAGGTCTGACAATGGCCATGGTCTAGTGTACACAGCACTATCATGCGTCAAAGATCTAAACAACATGTACTTGCTTGAAGACATAGAAAATAAACACATTAAGGTGGATGATATTGTGCAACAAGAAACTCAAAGACTAGAGCATGCAGCAAAATGGCACTGCCTTCAAAAAAACGTACAAGCTTTCAAAAAAACACATACAATCATTCAATCATTGAATACAATGTCCCTTAAAAAGCATAAAGACAACATCCTCTTTGACAAGTCCTTGATGGTATCAGATATTCTTTGACAAGTCCTTGATGGTATCAGATATTCTTTGCTTGCAAGAAACAAGGTTACAACAACATGAAATAGTTTCGTTAGGGGACTTCAAAAGTATCAACTCAAATGGAGTACATGGAGTGGCAATATACTACAAACAAAGCTTGACACTCAAATCACAGTACATAAAGGAAACTCAAAAAATTGAGTTATTGCATGGTCATTTCACTGATACCATGAAGCAAAACATCCACATAGTGTCACTATACAAATCATCGAAATCATCTCCTCGTTCCCTGATTGAAATACTATAAGAGTTTTTCTTCCACAACCACATCCTTCACCCAATTATTGTCATGGGTGATTTCAACATAGATACATCTGTGTCAACCATTGTGTGCCGCATACTTGAAGACTTCTTTGCTTCTTATAACACGACACAGCACATGCCATCCTCTACAAAACAGTGTACGGATCAACATTAGACCATATATGGACAACAAACATGCCACCGGACACAATTTTCGGCACAAATTACTGTTTTTGGTCAGATCATTCTATTCTCCATGTCCTTGCTCCACATCCTTGCTAACATAGTGCCATATTCCCACATTGATTCTTTCCACTTTTCCAACACCCATCATTGCAACCCTCCCCCTGCCCCCTTGCCCCCTTGCCCCCTTCCCCCCATTCCTCCATCTCAAGAGAAGATACCACTTCAACATGTACATGTACTATATATTTACCTTTTGTCTCTGTCTCAAGTATTGTTGTCCTTCCAATTCGTAATTACAAACTTTAACTGCTCTGCAAGTCTTTTTCTTTTTGTTGTTGATGCAATCGACGTTATTTTTTTATCGTGGACGACGTTATTGAACAATTCAGGTTAGCGCATCAAATGTTTAAACCTGTAAATTCAAGTCTTCTAATCGAATACCCTTCCAGCTGCACTGTCGTCCGATGGACAGTTGTTCCTCACAGCTCTGCACTCACCTCATATTAGAAGCAAACTTCTCGCACTTTGTTGCATCCTTTTCTTGTTTCACTTTCCAGCTTCAAATTTTGCCTTTCTTCTTCCATCGTTTTGCCATTCTCTTCATGGCAAAAGGGAGGCCATCTTTAATTTTTAACTAGTTGCTATTTCAAAGGCTATCGCAGGCACTATTATTTTACCGTTCCGAGAGTACGCTTTGATTTTTTAAATTGATTAGATCCATTAAAAATTTTCCCTAGAACACATAAATCCGTGAGGGAAATACCAGTGCCATACTGATGCCGCGCCCCAGGCCTCTCCTCTGTGAGTAGTTGCAAATGCCTGGCGCAGGCGCAGGTAGCTTAGGCGTGGTCGTGGTTCCGCGCGCTAGCTTCCTTGCGCGTCGCCCTTTTGCCGCGGCCACCACCACCACCACCACTATATCTAGAACAGCTACTAGTACCACCATAACTACTACGGGAAGGAGCTGGCCTGATGACAGGAGTTTTAGTTCCCTCCCGTGTCGAAGAGTGGTGTGCTGCCATGGCAAGGACAGGCCCGAGGAGGAGAGGACTCGACGGAAATGCACCTATGGGTCGCAACAATCAGCTTGGCTGGAGAAAGAGCTATCGCACCTTCTGTCCATGCAGGTAGTTAGTTCATCGTTTCTTCGGAGAAGCTTGTGTATAAATCGAACATTCAATAACCTCTCCAAGCTTCTAGGAGCAGTTAGAGGAGGCCTTACCGTACAAGCCTAGAATATGAAGCCTGCACATTTCACAAGAAGAATAGGGGAAGGAACCCTGGGAAATGAATCCCAGGAGTAGTCACGAGATGGATTTCACACAGCATTCCACCAGGAAATTCTGCCTCATGCGTTCCTTCCCTGACATCATGCTCATTGGGATGTCAGGAAAATAGTTGCAATCTACAACAGAAGAATACTTTGTTGCCGCAATGCCGCAAATATCTTAGTGGAGATCTATTTTGCTGGCCCATGGGAACATCACAATGAAAAGTGTAGCTTTTGTGCGCTTCAGAGCTGCTGTCCAGCACGCACCAATCCCTTGTTCCTTGCACATCCATGCATGGAACTTCTCTTCTACTTGCCTCCCTGCACATTCTTGCAGAGAAAGCATTTGGCTTTCTTGCCAAACCAGCCCCCAGTGTACTATCTTGCACATATTCCATGCCTCGGGTTCTAGCACTTGCTTGATCTATGCTTTGTTGGTACCAATGTAAGGTTGCCATAGACCACGCCCAAGGATCATTTGACCTAGAACTGAAGCCCTAACGAGGTCTCAGAGATGCGACATCGTATGCATTGCATCGCATGACTACCATAGATTGTGGCTAGCAACTCACCACCCACTGTATGTTCAGTGCCTCGTACCACCTTCGAGCCCAAGGTCTGATTGTTGCGAGCCTACTTGGTATTGATGGCCCCAACCTAGCGTCCCTTACCACTATGCCAAACCACCTTGCCTTGGTATCAATGTAAGGTCTCCATAGACCATGTCCAAGGATCACATGATGTAGAACTGAAGTCTGAAACCCTAACGAGGTTTCATAGACCCGACATCATACGCATTGCATGACCGTGATAGGTTGTGGCAAAATTTCTCTTGCTTTCTCAAAATCTAATGGGCTAGGTAGGGTCATGTCAACATGATAGTGTTTTGCAAGATGACCCTTTTCAAATTTTAGGAAGGTGCTCTCAACAATTGCAACTGGGTTACCTAAAAAATTGTTAGCAATCATCACAAAAACCCAAAAAATGATCATCAAACATTACAAAAATATGTGCTCACTTGCTCACTCTCTCTTTCTCTCAAAAGAAGAAACATTCCCTTTCGTTGCTTCCTCCCTGCAACCATTGTTGCAATGGTCCAAGAGTAATTCTCATCCTAGCCATATTTCTTTCTAAGACATGGTTGAACTTCTTTAATAGTCCGTATCAAGAAAGTCAGACACTCCCTGACCGCAAGCAAGGCATATTCTATGACATGTGAGTTATGCTTGTAAGGGCTCTCAAGATCTCTCCTAATCTCCTGCTCCTATAGTGCATTAGATGAAGCAATAAACCTGTCGCTCACAATGGCGGGTGTAAACACCACAAAGTTGCGCTTTGCCATGTTTGAGTGAGGATGAAGAAGGGCATCAGAATACATGCTTCTACATCACATGCGTAGCAATCACATGCTTCTACATCACATCACGGATAGTTCAGGGATTTCTCGATCAGATTGAAGTCGACCTGCGTAAAGTTTAATGATTTCGGTTGTGCTTAATAACCTAAGGTCAACCCCACTTCAATAACCTAAGGTTTTCATCGTTCTATTTTACCTTTCCTAACTAATTAATGTAAATAAAATCTAGGGACACATATTGCATTACTTTTATTTTGTTCAAGGATACTTTAGTCATCTATCTATTATCTATTATCTTCTAAGGGTCTTTTTATCTTTCTCTGTCTCTAATTCCTCTTTCCTCTTTCTCTGTTTCTATTTCTTGTGTTCCTCTTTTGTCTTTTCTTCCCTTTTCGCTCTTTCTTCTTCTTCATGGGCACGGTCATGGACTTTTCCTCATCCAAAGTGTTGATGGTGGATTATTGCCTTTCAAAGGCAACCCTTGCTTTCCCATCGGATTCTATCATGCTGGCCAAAGTTGAAGAGGTCTTAGATAAATTACCTGCGGTAATGTTCATTTATAATGTAAAAGATACCAAGGATGCCATCCAAGCAGTCTTTCTGGGATGGATTGACCAAGAGATCATGAATGTCGCAACAAACTGGCACTCTTGGGCGCACGTCACTCGCAGTGGATGGTCTAATTTCGCATGAGGGATTAGATTTTGGCGATGGAAAGTAGCAAATAGTGCAATGTTGCTATTGGTTGCTTGCCTTGTTGTCCACGAAAGCCCTCACCACGGGCACAATGTGGTAGCCCTGTCAGCTTATGTGTCCAGGCGGTCTGTAACACACGCCCATCCGTCCTAAAAAATCAAGCATTCTGATTGACCCATACCAGATGGGTGCTCCTTAGCGTGCAAAGACCCTTAGAAGACTATAGTGATGCTTTGACTTTAAAGAAGATAATAGATAGATGACTAAAGTACCCTTGGACAAAATAAAAGTAATGCAAATATGTGCCCCTAGATTTCATTTACATTAATTAGTTAGGAAGGGTAAAAGAGAAGGATAAAAACCTTAGGTTATTAAAGTGGGATTGATCTTAGGTTATTAAGACCTTAGGTTATAAAGCGAGATTTTTAAATTTCAACCCAAATTATTAAACTTTATGCAGGTCGACTTCTGTCAGTTAGAGAAATCTGTGGACTATCCGCTGTGTGATGTAGAACATTGTGATTGCTACACATGTGACGTAGAAGCATGTGTTTTGATGCCCTTCTTTGTCCTCACTCAAACATGGCGAAGCACAACCCTGTGGTGTTTACACCCGCCATTGTGAGCCACAGGTTTGTTGCTTCATCTACTGCACTATATGAGCAGGAGATTAGGAGAGATCTCGAGGTCTTTACGAGCATAACTCGCCTGTCATAGAACATGCCTTGCTTGCGGTTAGGAAGTATCCGACTGTCTTGATATAGACGATTGAAGAAGTTCAACCGTGTCTTAGAAAGAAATAACGGTGGTGAGTTTGTATCGTGTGATGATTTCCTTGTGTCGAAGGGCATTCACCGACGGACTATAATTCCTTACACTCCTCAGCAGAATGGAGTTGTGGAATGGAAGAACCGGACCATAAAAGAGATGGCGCGTTCTTTGTTGCATCATGCAGGTCTCCCTCCTGCTTTCTGGGGTGAAGCTATGGCTACCTTAGTTTATCTCATTAATTGCTCTCTCACAAAAGCAGTTGAGGGGATGGCTCTGGAGAAGGCTTTTACAAGACACACGTCTTCTGTTTCTCATCCACGTGTTTTCGGTTGCGTTGCTTATGTGCATGTCCCAGATCAGAAAAGGACCACACTTGCACCGAAGTCAAAGAGAATGATCTTCACAGGTTACAGTCTGAGATCCAAAGAGTAACGCTTCTGGGATCTGGAGGTTGATGACATCATCATTTCTTGTGATGCTTGGTTTGATGAGAGCTTGTTTGGCATCGACTCCTCTCCACCAGATGTATCTACAGATTCTTCGGATGATCTATTCCCGGCGGATGTTAGTGATCTTATACCTCTTCCATGTCCAGCTCCTCCTCCTGCTCTGTTGCTGCAACTCCGATGAGACAGCTGCTACTTTACAGCTATCAGTTCTTGTTGCACCAGCTTCTGGAGATCCCAGTCCCTCTACAAGTCTTGCTTTGACTCCGGGATTACCCTCATCGGTGCTTACTTCATCACCTCTCCCAGCAGCATCGGATGAGTCCTCTACTGCAGCTGGGTCTTCTTCTTGTTCACGCTTTGAGAGGAAGGCTGGCCTAGCTCGATGGGTTCAGCAACTCTTTAGAGATTTTGGTCTTAGTGATGCATAGCTCCATAACCAGATCTCTACCACCACCCTTGGACCTCGCCGTTCGTCTCGGGCCTCCACATCTCATCACACAGTGAATTATGTTCTCATGAGTTCTGTCTAGGAGATCGATGAGCTTGAGAGTTCAGGGGAGGTTCTCTCACAACCGCAGTGGTGGAAAGGCATGGAAGCAGAGATGCCCTCTATTGAGAGGAATCACACTTGGTCTTTGGTGCCACGGCCTTTACATCGTCGTGTGATTGGTGTGAAATGGATTTTCAAAGTCAAGTTTCATGCAAATGGTACTTTGGACAAGTACAAAGCTCGCCTTGTTGCTTGAGGATATACTCAGAAGGTAGGTGAGACTTTGATGAGACATTTGCTCCTACAGCCAGGTATACCACCATTAGGATTGTTTTGGCTCTGGCTGCACACTTTAGATGGCCCGTATTCCAGATGGATGTCAAATCCGCTTTTTAGAATGGAAATTTAGAGGAGGAAGTTTATGTTGAGCAGTCTCTTGGTTTTGTGATTCAGGGACAGGACACCCATGTGTATCTTCTGAAGAAGGCTCTTCATGGTCTCAAACAGGCACCCCGTAGCTAGGATCAGAAGATTGATGCCTTCTTGTTATCTCTTGGCTTTGAGGGAGCATATGTAGATATCAATCTCTATGTGCTTCTTTTTGATGGGGATATTTGTGTCATTGTTTTGTATGTTGATGAGTCATGACCTCATCCTTTTTGGCTCAAATATTGAGTTGGTCACACAGGTTCAGTCCAAGCTTTCAACGACATTTGAGAGGATTGATCCTGGCCTTCTTCATCATTTTCTTGGGCTAGAGGTTTGGCAGAAAGATGATTGTATCTTTTCTCAATAGAAGTATGTGAAGAAGTTGCTCTCACTTTATGGGTTGTTAGATTGTACACCTCTCTCTTGAGTCTTGTCCCATGGATCCCAATGCCAAGTTATCCAAGGAGTATGATAAACCCTTGGTGGACTCCACAGAGTACCGGTAGATTGTTGGCTCATTGCTTTACCTAGCCAACACTCGTCTAGATATCTCCTATGCTATGAGTGTTCTCAGCCAGTTCTCATTAGCCGCTCGAAGGTCTCATTGGCAGCCAGCCTTGAGAGTTCATCTTTGAGGTACTTCAGATTATGGCATCACGTATTCCAGTGGTGTTGATTTGGTTGGTTTCATAGATTCTGATTGAGTAGGCTGCATTGATACTTGGAGGTCTACATCTGGATATTGCTTCATGCTTGGTACTGGATTGGTTTCTTGGAAGTCTCAAAAGTAGAGGACTATTTCTGCTTCTTTCACCGAGGTTGTGGACAAATCCTACCTTCCTTCCTCCACCACTGAGGCACTTTGGATTCATCAAATTCTGGAGCATTTGTGTTGTGCCGACACTACTCCAATTACCATCTTCTCAGATTCTCAGAGTGCTATTGCTCTAGCTTAGAATCCTGTACTATGGGGATAATCCAAGCATAATGAGGTGCATTATCATTTTGTATGTGATTGAATCGAGTTGGGACTTCTTCGGCTGGCCTACTATTCTACAAAGGACAACGTGGCTGATCTCTTCACCGAACCACTTCCGAGAGCTACTTTGGAGGTGTTACTTCAGCGTGCTGGTATTGGACCGCCCCTCTGGCGCTGAAGAGGAGGTGTTGGAATATATATCATCTCCAGAGGGTCTACATGTACCTTTTCATGCTTGTAGTGGTCATTTTTATGAGGCCGTGCATTGGCATATTTAGCAGACATTTTTAAAGGTTTTTTCTACCATTTTAAAGGTTTTTTATAGCATATTTATGCAACATGATAGCTGTCGGTCTGCTTCAGCTGGCTGACCAGCTCATATGGGACATGTATAAGGGATCACTCCCTTCTCATCAGTTCCCATCTCATTCTTGCATATCTGTTGGAGGTCATTGGCTGTTGCAACAGTCTCTTATGCTTGTAAGCACCTACGGGCTTCCGTCGTGCTCATTTTCAGCACTAATCAACTGTTCCCAGCCTTTTACAGTTTGTGCTTTTGCCTACAACCTGTGTTTGCTGTTTCTTTCATAGCTACCACCCACACAGGGCAACCCTTTGTCATTGGATGGTGGGCTGTGGAGGGCATTTAGCCAGCGATCATCAGTAGATCGACTACTTGTCCTTGATGTGGAGCATGGAGTTCGTTCCATCTAGAGTCTTGTGGACTGTCTCACAGGTCAGCAGCTATAATGTAGGGTTATGCTGCTGATTGTCATTGCCACTGTAGTCAGCTTCATCACTTGCGGGGTGGGGTAAAGGAGACTGGTCCTGCTTTGCATTATGAGGACTGCCCAGGCTTGGGGTATGCCTGGACCCTCCTTGCATTGCTCCAGTTGTTGCCAACCAAGCTCTAGGAATACCTTGAGACCCCTCTATGCCACGGGACTCTATGACCAATAATCTTACATATATGGGCGTGCCCACTGTAGAGAGAATGCTACACCTATTGCCGAGATCATCAGCACCCTATGGATAGATCTCATCCACATGCTTAGGGTTCGTGGGAGTGCTTTTAGAGAAACTTTTGCACTAAATGGGAGCTGAGGGCAGCATTCCGTCGCAGAGTCCTATCCCTTTCTGGTGGGCCTAGCTGACTTCAGACTCTGATACACATCCCCCCTCCTTTTCCTCTTCTTCCTTTTTTCCTTTTTTCCTCATTACAGTTTCCTCCTTAGTGGGCTTGTAATCGGCCTTGCCAATGTAATCTTAAGTTGGCCAATAGAAGGATCTTTTCTGCACTATAAAAGAAGGAATGGTTAGTGTTCAGATGAAGCAGCTATGCAGCACGTGGGAAGCTGAAGTAAATGATTTTATTAGTTTTTGCCTTTCTGCTTCCCATGCTGGATTTGTTTCCTACAAGTATTTACATGTTACTGAAACAAATTTGTGTTTTCTTAATTAGGGGCCTTAAGGTGAGCAGCAAGCAGGCTGAGGCTCTCTCTCTTGCTTATCGGATTACCTCTGTGCTTATGACTGCAGGAAAATATAGTTAGTGGGATTGTGCTTACACGAGGAAATTGGACCTGGAATGTTGAGGAGATTACCCATTACCAGCTCTGTGGAATTATGAAGTATGCTTTGCATGCTTCACTTGCATGTTGTGTATTGTGACTGATATAACTTTATTCATTGATTCAATTTACATGTTTTTGTTTGATAAACTTTTCTAAAATGTGTAGTAGTCCGACTTTGCCGGGAAAAGGATAGGGGTGTGGACAATTTGATGACTAGTTGCTTTTATGGAAGTAGTGTTTCTAGACTGTGTGGTTGTTTGAACTTGCTGGGAAGAGGATATGGGCACAAAAGAGCTTGTCATTAAAAGCAAACTCCATGGTACCTGGTATTTGTGCAAGGACAGTGTAATTGTGCCTCCACAAGCATTGTATGGAATAAAATAATACTCGAAAGGGGGAGATTGGCCTAAACTTTGGTCCCCATTATACTGTCATTGCAGGAAGCACACACATGCATGCACCAAATACTCTATTGCGTATCATATTTGCAGCGTCTTGTTGTAGATTAAGTGAATAAGCACTAGCCCTCCTGGAGCGCCAGTGCCATCCATCTCACTTCCGGGAACCTCGGACAAAGGGGTGGCTCTTTGACACGTTGGTCACTCCAGCGATGATGTATGCAGCCCCCTTTTGGGCATCGGGATTATCCTTGGCAAACTGGCAGCGGATTGAGTGGCCTTTGATCGTCATGCTATCATGGATGATTCACAGCAAACCATCTGTCCCACATCATATCATTCGAGCGGAGTTTGCTGCATTCCCCATGGTTATAGAGGCATTCTTCCAAACAATTATCCATATATATATATATATATATATATATATATATAGAGAGAGAGAGAGAGAGAGAGAGAGAGAGAGAGAGAGAGAGAGAGAGAGAGAGAGAGATTTTATTAACGTCTTCCAAAGACCGAACTCGGCCTATGAGACAAATCGGTGTACCTGTATGGGGTATCCTCTGTCTGTTAGAAGTCATCTCCTGTCTATTTGTATACACCAGGGCCTCTGTTGTGGGTGTGCCCGCCCGTATATCATTTTTCCACACTCCCCGTATTTTTTCCCTATTTTTCCCATTTTTTTCCTAGTGGCTGGAGGGCTGCCAGTTGATGCCAGGAGCACTCTGAAGCTGGCCGACTGCATCTGTATCAGTCGTGGGCTGTAGGAGTGCTGGCCGACTTGTTCTGTCCAGGCGTGGGGCATCTGATGCTGGCCGACTGCTATATTCAGCAGTCGTGGGATTTTGCTCAGTCGTGGGCCCTTTCTAGTGCTGGCCGACTGCCCTCATGGGCTTGTATATATTACCCCCCATCCTCCTCCACTTTCTCATTCAGTATTTCCGGGATCTTGTGTATAGAGAAGAGTTTACACACCTCTCTCTGTGTTTCTTGTGCTGATTATTTTCTGCAGTCTACTTGCTCTTGTCTACCCAAGTTTGGATATCATTTCCGCTGCATATTCTGACATGGTATCAGAGCCCTAGGCTCTAGGAGATCTTGGGCGTTTTTCTGAGCAAGAGGGGGAGCAACAGGTTGCTGATCGGTGGACTGTTTCGGGCTGAACGGGAAGTGAAGGTGCAAGAGGAAGGCGGGCAAAGGGGCTGGACAGCCACTTGCATATTTTCTGATTTTCAGATTTTTCCCACCCACCCACCCTTTCAGGTTACTCTCCGAGATGGCGGATTTACTCGAGATGGCTGAGAAGCACGTGAAGATTCCGACTCTCCCCACGTTCCCAGTGGATCGGCAGTTGGACGGGTCCAATTATGGCATCTGGAAGGTCATGATGGAGTCAGTTCTGGAGTCATATGATCTTGCTGATTTTATTATCAAAGGGGTGCCAAGGCCGGAAGCTGAGGAGGGGGAGTTATTATCGACGAGGAAGGACCGAGAGGCACAGGCACAAATGTGGGACCGTGTCAACGCCAGGGTCCGGTCGTTTATATTCCTCAATTGCACACCACAGGTGATCAACCATGTGAAGCACATGACGCTGGCGAGAGGCATATGGGAGCACTTGGCTTCTTTGTACAACAGGGTGTCACACATGAAGCGGATATCCTTGGAAGTGCAGATGCGGGTTACGAACCCTGCAAAGTCTTCGATGATGCGGGAACACATTAACAAGCTGCAGGCCCTTCAGTAGGAAGTCCTTCAAGCTGGGAAAGAGATATCGTCCGAAGATATGGCCATCACGTTACTTTCCCACTTGCCTGGTCAGTATTCCGCTTTCTATTCCTCGTTGATCACGAGTGGCAGGCTCAGCACCATTACTTGGGAGGAGCTTGTGCCAATGGTCCTGGACCAGGAGGAACGTTTCACGAACCCTCCTCACGGCGGAGGTTCGGAGGCCTTAACTGGCCAACGGTCGAAAGGCCGTAATACCAACAAGGGCAAAGGGAAGGCTTCTCCAGATAAGTCTTCCGAGAAGAAGCCTGATCCAGAACGAGAGAAGCTGAAGGCCGAAAGATCGTGTAATGATTGTGGCGAGAAAGGCCACTACTGGAGGAAGTGCCCCAAGCGGACAGGGAAGAGTGCTGATTCCTCAGCCTCAGCTGCGAAGACTTTGGCATTTGTGCACTTGGAGATGGTGGACTCCGATGATTCATCGTCTTCGAGCGAGGAGGCAGTTGGCTTCACCGCAAAGGATACTCGGGAATGGATTCTCGACAGTGGTGCTTCCAGGCACATGACTCCATCCCGTGACTTCTTCCTGGATCTGAAACGGCAGTCAGGTCATATCTTTATTGGCGATAACTCCACTATTCCGATTCATAGTGAGGGCCGGATGGAGATCATTCCCGACGGCAAGGGGGGCAAGCATGCTTCCCGTGTTCTTTATGTCCCTGCTCTGGGCTTTCATCTTTTGTCAGTGCATGAGGTATGCAAGACTGGCTTTCGGGTGGAATTTGAGGAGCATTCAGTTGCTCTAAGGGACCGTGAGACAGGCAAAGTTGTTTGGGAAGGCGGTGTGGAGAACGGCATCTACAAGCTCTCTGCACTCTCCTCACTGACAGGCTCTCAGGTCGGAGACTTGTGACACTTTCGTTTTGGCCACTTAAATGTGGATGCTTTGCGGCGCGCCTTCCGGGACCAGATGGTGGTTGGCTTGCCAGATGTTGGTAGTAGGCAAGGATGCTGCAGTTCTTGCATACGTGGTAAGCAGCACAGGGAATCCTTTCCGAAGCAGGCTTCCAGGCGGGCTTCGAAACCTTTGGAGTTGATTCACACTGACTTGTGTGGACCACAGCAGATACCATCCTTGGGAGGATCTCTCTACTTCATGCTGCTTGTTGATGATTGTACCAGATTCACGTGGGTCTACTTTCTTTCACAGAAGGACCAGGCTTTTGCTCGGTTCAAGGATTGGCACGTGATGGTGGAGAAAGAGTCTGGATTTCAGGTCAAGACTCTCAGGGCTGACAAAGGAGGGGAATTCTCCTCGACTGTATTCTTTCGGTTTTGTGCAGATCATGGCATCAAGAGGGAATTGGCCAATACCGGTTCGCCTTCGGAGAATGGAGTTGTTGAACGTAAGAACAGGACTGTGGTGGAGATGGCGAGGACCATGCAGGAGCATCGAGATCTTCCTCGTCCACTTTGGGGTGAGGTTGTGGCAACAGCTGTCCATACCATAAACCGCTCTCCGACGACTTCTGTATCCCATATGACTCCATTTGAGGCATATTTTGGCAGGAAACCCGATGTCTCGCACTTCCGTGTCTTTGGGAGTGACGCGTATGTACATATTCCGAAGAAGCAGAGGGGGAAGCTTGACTCCAAGTCCCGCAAGCTGGTATTTGTGGGGTATAACTCTCTTTCCAAGGGATACAGGTTGTATGATCCAGAGAGGAACGAGATTGTTGTCAGCCGGGATGTGGTCTTTGATGAGCATGTTCCAGCATCCACTGTCGAGGAGCCGCCACTTCTTGGAGATCCAGAGTCTGATGATGATTCCCAGTCTACCACTCCAGTTGATCCACCTCAGTCATCACAGGAGGTTGAGCCCGCAGCTGGAGTTGAGCCCCCGCGACCACAGGAGGCTCCACGATCTGTTCGAGTACCTAGGTGGTTGATGGACACCCTTCGGGAGTCAGGTGTCACGGAGCTACCCTCCGAGTGGACCACAGAGGACGGCCCTCGAAGATCACATCGAGTTCGAGATAAAAGCAACACGGCGGAGCTTCTTCAGGTGAACTATGCTCTTATGTCTCGTATCATGCGGGATAAAGAGCCCACTTCCGTAAAGGAAGCCCTTTCACAGGATACTTGGAGGGAAGCCATGCAGGTGGAACTTGACGCCATCGAGAAGAACAACACTTGGGAGTTGGTACCGAGGCCGTCGAAGCGGTCAGTCATTGGTGTCAAATGGGTCTTTAAGACCAAGTACGCGGCTGACGGGTCGGTGGACAAACACAAAGCCAGGCTCGTGGCTAAGGGTTATGCTCAGCGGCCAGGCATCGACTACGAGGATACCTTTGCACCGACAGCGCGGATGACCACGATTCGGACCGTTCTTGCCCTTGCTTCTTCTCAGAGGTGGCCCGTGTACCAGATGGATGTAAAATCGGCGTTCCTTAATGGTGACCTGCAGGAGGAGGTGTACGTTGAGCAGCCTCCAGGCTTTATTGTTCCAGGATCGGAAGGGATGGTTTACAGGTTACGTAAGGCCTTGTATGGTCTTAAGCAGGCTCCGAGGGCTTGGAATCAGAAGATTGATTCCTTCTTTATTCGGACTGGATTCCAGAGATCGGTTGCAGATCCGAACCTGTATCTCTTTCGGGAACGCGGCATGGTCACACTCATCATCCTTTATGTGGATGATCTCATTCTCACCGGCGGTCATGTGGAGCACATTGGAGTGACGAAGGCTGCCTTGTCAAAGGAGTTTGAGATGACCGACTTAGGCTTACTCCACTTCTTCTTGGGATTGGAGATCTGGCAGACCCAGAGGGGGTTTTTCGTCTCTCAGCAGCGGTATGTTCATGAGTTGCTTGAGGCCTTTGGGATGGAGAACTGCAAGCCTATTACTTCGCCGATGGACCCGAACACAAAGTTAACCGTTACAGATCCTTGTGAGCCAGTTGATGCCTCGCAGTACCGGAAGTTGGTTGGTTCATTGATCTGGTTGCTGAACACCAGATTGGACTTGAGCTTCTCCGTGGGGCTGTTGAGCTCTTTTATGCAGACGCCATTGAAGACTCATTGGGACGCAGGATTGCGGATCTTGCGGTATCTGCAGAGTACGAAGGATCTGGGACTCTTTTACACAAGAGGGAATGGAGTTAAGCTCCAAGGTTGGAGTGACTCAGATTGGGGAGGAGATCCAGACACGAGGAGATCTACTTCAGGATACACTTTTACCCTCGGCTCAGGAGCGGTTTCTTGGAGCAGCAAGAAGCAGCCAACTATTGCCCTTTCTTCGACAGAGGCAGAGTATCGGGCTGCTTGTGGTGCTGCTTGTGAGGTTGTATGGCTGCAGAGGCTGCTAGGCGAGATGGGGTTTCCACAGAGGGAGCCCACAGTCATCCAGTGTGATAACCAGAGTTGTATAGCTATTGCTCGGAACCCGGTTTTCCATGCCCGGACCAAGCATATAGAGATACAGTATCACTTTGTTCGTGAGAAGATCTTGGCGGGTGACATCTTGCTACTTTATTGTTCGACGGAGGACAATGCGGCGGACCTCTTCACGAAGTCTCTACCTCAGGCTACGCTCAGGCGGCACTCCAGCTCCCTGGGGTTGGTTACACAGCCAGGAGCTGAGAGGGGGTGTTAGAAGTCATCTCCTGTCTATTTGTATAAACCAGGGCCTCTGTTGTGGGTGTGCCCGCCCGTATATCATTTTTCCACACTCCCCGTATTTTTTCCCTATTTTTCCCATTTTTTTCCTAGTGGCTGGAGGGCTGCCAATTGATGCCAGGAGCACTCTGAAGTTGGCCGACTGCATCTGTATCAGTCGTGGGCTGTAGGAGTGCTGGCCGACTTGTTCTGTCCAGGCGTGGGGCATCTGATGCTGGCCGACTGCTATATTCAGCAGTCGTGGGATTTTGCTCAGTCGTGGGCCCTTTCTAGTGCTGGCCGATTGCCCTCATGGGCTTGTATATATTACCCCCCATCCTCCTCCACTTTCTCATTCAGTATTTCCGGGATCTTGTGTATAGAGAAGAGTTTACACACATCTCTCTGTGTTTCTTGTGCTGATTATTTTCTGCAGTCTACTTGCTCTTGTCTACCCAAGTTTGGATATCATTTCCGCTGCATATTCTGACACTGTCATCCCAGCAAAATGAAAAAGTACTGAACTAAAAAGCTGAATCTGGGTGTGCAATAAGTACAATGAGTGGTGGAGGGGATGGAGCTCTACTACTAGGAGAATGCAAAGCTATATGCATGGAGTATACAATCATGATATGCAACCTAGCTAGCTCCATCCTGTACCATACTGGGGGTATAAAATGGTATACATCAATGAAGGGGGTGTCCACAGCTCCCTGAAGAACATGCCTGGGTGTGCTCTGAAGCGAGCCAGTCGCTCCGCACCCTCTCTGTGAAACTGAGCTCTGATGTCTGTCATCTCTCTCTGGTATAGGCATGGTGTCCGAAAGCCAGGTGTCCTGTGTCTCCTGCGGGCTCTGAGTGTCTCTGCTCTCTGGAGAGTAATTCCCTGCCGTGTAGGGGCTGGGAGTGGGATGGATCTCTGAAAAAATGTAGTAATCTGTGTCTATCTTCCCCCCTCTGGAGCTGTCTGAGCCTGTAATGATGTCTCTCTGTGGCGCTGTATGTCTAGAATGAATCTCCCTAGTTTGCGCTGGTCTGCTGCCTCAAAGATTTGGCGTAGGGAATGTGGCTCTCTGAATAAAATGGGATATCTCTCTCTGATGGCTGTATATGCTCTGCATCTGCATACATAATGCTCCTCACTCTCCACCTCCTCTCTGCACAATTTGCATACCCTCTCCTCTCGGGGGATCCGTGCTGCTCTGCCAGTCTCAATCTCCAATCGGTGTGATGAAACTCTAAGCTGACCAATAGCCACTCGGGAGCCGTGTAGTAAAAAGCCCTCCATGTATCTAGGCCTCTCTATAAATCCATCATCAATGATACTCATGAAGTGATCTTTGTAGTATAGCATCTTCGGTGGAAGAGGCTGTGTAGGCGATATCCATGTCTCTCGTGTATAGAGTTGCCATAGATTCTGTCTCAATACTCTGTTCCTCTCACTATGAGAGACGGATATGTGGTGCATCCTTATCATACTGGAATGGTGGTAGATGATCCATGTCTAGGCCATGCTGTGAGAACCAATGTGTGACCTGTGCATACCATGATCCGCTGTCTCCTGTCTCAGCCAGCTGTCTAGATGCCTCAAAAGCTCTGTATGACAATCTGTCTAGTGGCATCTCTCTGAATCTGTCTAGCAGGCATATAGTCTGAAATATGGCCTCTACCATCATAGGAGGCGTAGCAAACTCTGCTCGGATAATGTCATGAGGTACTGACGGTTTGCTACGTATCATGCGTGCCATCATGAGGGCCTGTGGTCTCTCTATCTGTGTCCACCAATGGGTAACAAGGCCTGGCGCCCATACCGCTGCTCCATACATCAATGCCGGTGTGGCTAATGTGTCAAATAGCCACCCCTTCGTCCTTGGCTCCTGAAAATGCGCCTGGTGGCATTGTCTCTCTAGCATAGCCAATGCTGCATATCCCTGTGTCAATCTAGCTCTGGCTGCTGAACCCATGGTGAAGCGTGTGGCTGCTGCAGAGAAGGTAACCCCTAGGTACACGTATGATGTCACCACCTCCACTTGGCGTCCTGCGAGAGTGAATGTCAGCTGACTCCTGCCCTGTCTCGATGTATGAAAGACCATAACCTTGGTTTTCCCAAGGTTCACAGTAAGACCCCTCTGTGTGCAGAAATCATCGAGTGCATGTAGATGCTGCTATAGACCACCTGGAGACTCAGACACTAATACAATATCATCAGCATAAAGCATAATATGTACTGAGGTACCTGCTAAATCAACTCCATCTCCGCCTCCCCGTGTAATGAAGTCAGCCACCTCATCAATGTATAACCCAAATAGCGTGGGGGAAAGTGGGCATCCTTGCTTCACACCAATGGTGCTAGCAATAGTCTCGGACATACCTCCTGGACATCTGACTTGCCCAAAAACCTGCTCATATAATGCATAGATGCCCCATGTCATATCTGGTGGTATGCCAAGAGACTGCAGGCGCTGAAAGAGCCTCTCTCGTGGTACTGTGTCAAATGCCTTGCGGAAATCCACAAAGCAGCAATAGAGCTTTCTCATCCTCACTCTGGCCTGATCAATCATACATCTCAAAGTGAATACATGGTCAGTGGTAGAGAAAGCTCTCCTGAAGCCTGCCTGCCCTGATGAGCGTAAACCTGCTCGCTCAGCATATAAGTTAAGCTCTTGCTCCAACATTGCACCATAGAGTTTGGCTAGCACGTGGCCAACCATAACTGTCCTGTAGTTGCTCGGATCGAGCATATCCCCTGTTTTGTGAATCGGCACAATGGTGTGCATCGTCCACTCCGCAGGTAAACCCTCTGCTAGTGCCGTGTTAAACATGTGTGCAAGAAAAGGAGCCAAAGAATCTACTGCATATATGAGATGCTCACCCTGCAAGCCCATATGGTCAGCGGCCCGTCCATGCTGTAGGCAGCGGATAGCTTCCTGTACCATCAAGTGGGTAAAGAAGCTAGCTGTGGTAGGTTGAGGCTCCTATGGCTGAGGTATAGGTGGCTGCTATGGGGCGTGGTATAGGCCCTCTGCATATGTGTGCCATGTCTGTGGGTCTGCAATAGGTGTCGGTGTCCGGGGCTTTCTGAAGTGCCGCCATGAGACAGGGCTATCTCTACTCATGAAGAAATGAAAGATCTCTAGCTCCTGTGTCTCTGCGAAGGCCCGCCTTTTGCGGCGAGTAAGTCTCCTCATCTCTCTCCTCGACTCCTGCTCTGTGATGGCTCCCAAGGCTCTCTGTATGCGGAGCCGTGAGTATAGGGCTTTGCACTCGTCATCATACCATCTGTTCTGGGGCATAGTCCCAGATCTCGCAGGCTCTCCTGAGTGGACACGATGTGGGAAGCTCTGTAATGCAGCCGTGTGTAGGAGTGATGCCAGCTGGGCTGTAATGGTATCCATAGGTGCCAGGGGATCCATGAGTAGGAGCCCATCCTCTACTCTGCCAGTGTATATGTCTGCCATGTCATGTGTGAAGTAGATGGTAGTGTGTGGCGTCGGTATGTGGGGGGCTGGTGATACTGGTGATCCGGCTAGTGAAAATGCCAAGTATGTATGATCTGCCTCAATAGGACGAGGTGGAATGGAGAATGAGGTGACAAGCTGTGATGCCTCCAAAGACCCCATAATGTAGTCTACCACCGTGCCTCCGGTCCGTGTATGACCCCCATGTGGGAAGCATGTCAGCCCTCCTGATCCCGGCCACTGTAGCATCCCGTTATAAATAACGAGACGATGCCTGGCTCCCAACTCTAGTAAGTGGTCCCCATAATGTCCTCTGTCTGGTCCAGTGTCCTCTGATGCCCGACTAGCCCCTATCTCCTCTGGATCCACAGGGTGGAGGATCTCCATGTCATCATAGTCATACACCTCACACTGTCTGCTCTGTGTGTGAGCATTGAAGTTGCCCGTAAGAAATACTTCCCCTAGTGTAGAATAATGCATAATCTCCTCTGACAGACAAGTGTATGGCGAGGCTCCTGTCTCCTCCTCCTGTGGCATGTCCTTTGTAATGACAGGAGGATCATGATGGGGAAAACTTAAAAGTAACATAGAGCTATGTATATAACCTTGTCCTGTGAGAGCTGTAAGCTGATCCACATGTATTTGGCCTCTGGATCCTGTGCTACCACTCTCAGTCTCCCCTGTAGCTCTCGTCTGAATAGGACTGCTACTCCCCCCGTCCCTCTCGAGGTACCCTGGCGTGTGGTCCTCCTGTATGCTGACTCTCACTGGAATCCCTCTACTCGAGGTAGCCCTCTCTCTGGGCTCTGATGTGTCTCTGTCAGAAATATGATGTCTCTCCCCACCATAACATGCTCCAGTCGTCCAGGCTGCACCCATAGTGAACCATTACAGTTCCATACTGCCATGTGTATCTCTGTCAGTGGCCTGGTCTGTGTCCCATAGGCCCCAAACCGCTAATCCATGGGCCGGCCATCAATGATGACCGGACGATCTCGATAGAAGGCCTTCTTGCCTTCTCTCCTCGCGTGTAAGACTCGTGGCATGCAAGCTCTCCTATGCTCAAGCTGCATCCTCGTGAGATCATCATCCAAGAAAATAGGAGCTCCCTCTAAACCCCGTAGTATGACCCTCTTCCTCATGAAGGTGACCCTCTCCGTCTCTCGCTTGCCTGTTGAGTCTTTCCCGGCTCTCCATGCTTTGGTGAAGGGGAGAGGGCTCTTCCTTATAGCCGAGCTTCATGCATAGAAGCTATCCATATTTCTCGGGAGTGGAGTCGGGTGTCTCGGCTATACCTGTGACTCGAATGTTGAGGCGGCTGGCATGCCTCATCTTCTCCTCCTCAATGGTGGTGTGAATGATTTGGTGTTCTTCCCTTTGAGTCTCCTCCCTCACTTCTTTACGGATGTTCTTCTTCACCACCTCAACCCATCTTGACTGCTTGGCTTCGAGTTTTCCCTCCATGTCCTTTGTGATCTCCTTGGAGATCTCTTCTTTGATGGCCGTGAGAGTGTTGTCATTGATCTCCCCTTCTTCCTTCTCAGTATTCTTGATGGCTACCATTTCCACTTTCAATGCACTCACCTCCTCCTTGAGTGCCGTGTTCTCTTGTTCGAGGTTCGTGACCCGTGCTTCGAGAGCCATGATGTGCCGGTGTAGTTTGTTCTCCACCTCATTGAGGTTGGATCGGATGTCTTCTTGTTCTCCTTGATTAGTGCCTTCATTGCCGTCTCGAGGGCCGAGAGAGAGAGAGAGAGAGAGAGAGAGAGATGGATCCCACACGACTTCCTTGCCTAGCCCTGGAGTCTTCACAGGCAATTGCTGTGAGAGGCACATACTCATCTTGGTATGGCTCTATTATCACATGGTTTATGGCACATGGGCTTCAGATTGACCAGCTCCCTCCTTACGAGTATGACCCAGACTCACCATATCTTAGACTTTCCCATGTGGACCGTAACCGGGTGCTCTGATATGATTTGCTTTATGCACACATTAGAGATACCTAGATTACCCCGGCACATGGGCTCTGATATGATTTGCTTCAGGCACACAGTAGAGACACCTAGATTACCTTGGCACCTGGATTACCCTAGCGAGGCCCTTGTGCGTCAAGATGCAGTATGACCGAGATCACTTCCTTTGGCTCACTAAGGATGGGTTCACATAGAGATGTAATGAAGTAACAACTTTATAGATTAGGTCTAGGACCATGGTCATGGGCTAAGTATATAAGGGACTCATGGGCCATCATTTGTACCCTTTTATGACCATTATGATCTTTTGACTACTATGTCATTTCTTGTAGCCTTTGGCTACCATAGGCCTATGGAAGGTTTATTCCATCCTCTTGGTGGGAGGTTAAACCACTTAGGCATCGTGGTTAGCAAGCTTGATTATAAGCTTTCATGGTGATTTGTCCCATATCTTAGCTTTAGTCTCACTCCATTCCATTTGGTATCAGAGCTCTTGGATTAGATCTTGATGTTTCGGATTAGGGAGTGATTAGTGCTTAATCCATTTTTGAATTAGTACTTTTATACAGTTTTTAAATTTTTTGTTGATTCTGTTTGGAGTGGATTAGCAATGGGATTAATGGTAATCATTTTCGAGTATATGCTAATCATAGATTTCAGAAATCCTAATTTTTGCACAGATTTGAGATTTTCTTGATTTTTGAATTAAGGGTTTCAACCATTTTCGGAGTGAATTTCTTGCTAAATTCTCTTGATTAGTGAATCCTTTCACCTTCATACCTTAGTTTCCTTCTATATTTGCCTAGTTTTGGAAAATCTTGGCAGTTTTGGAGGATAATGAAGGTGGTTGTGCAAATTTTGGTGCAGTTTTTATCAAGAATTGGTGCAGATAGAAGATTCTATGTAGATTTCAGTGCAATTAAGAGTTCTGTAGCATATTTGAGCAGTCTAGTGTGCAGATTGCAATCCTATTGAGGAATTTTATGCAAATTACTGTGCAGTTTGCAGTTTAATTGCGGATTTATAAAAAGCTTACTTTGCAGAGTTAAATTTTAAGAATCTTGATGCAAAATTATTAAGTTTACAAGATTAATTGTAGAAATCAGCAAATCTTGGTGCAAACTTAGCAATCAGTGATTCTTGATTGAAACTTTCCTAATCTTGATATTTCTTGCAAGAATTATGTTTCTTTAAGAGAAAATTGTTGAAACTGCAAGAAATTAAGAAATGTTACAAAGTTTGATACAAGATAAACACAACTGTGGCATTCTCACTTAATTTGATGCAAGTAAACAAGATTATTGAAGCTTGTTAGAAGTAATATAAGATTATTGTACACTTGGTGGTTTGAAGTGATCATGACAATTTCTTGACCAAGAAAGAGTTTACAACAGTGATCTATGCTAATCAATGTGATCAATGATCAATTTGGATGAAGTTTGATCTCTTGTTAAGAAACATTGAATATAGACACATTTGCAAAAAGCAGCATACAAACAGTTTACAAGCTTTTAGCAACAAATTTCAATTTGATCCTTGCTGGGAATTGAGCCTAGTCCACTACTGTAAGCCAGTGTGCTCCTAACCTACATACAAGGCTTCTTGATTGGAAAGGTCTCTTGCAGATTATTACAGATCTTCAATCTACAGTATGGAGTGCAGAATTGTTGTAACATCTCAAATCTTTAGCCTATCTGCTATTTCTTGAAGTTTTGGCCGCAAGAAACTGGGCTTATTCTTGCCTGAGCTATGACAATGCAGAGAGAGCCTCCTCAGAGCACAGACCTCACGAGCTAGTTCAGCCTAGCTCAGGATCACCAACTTCTTCCAACCTCACCATGTACCTACTCCACTAGTAGATCTGGCACTTCATCAGACCGTGATAGTATCCAGGAGCATAGGAGTCACTCTACCGTGAGCCACAGTGCTTCGAGCTGCAAGATGACCTCGGCCCCCTGGACCACGACCACCACCAGTCCATCAAGCTCAGATCGATGTGATCCTTACATGCCACCGACACATGATGGAGGCCTCTTCTTCTCAATCTCTCTTCACTCTTTCAGATCTCCTACCCGATGATGGATCTTCTCCATGGATCCCTCCCCTCCATAGATTCGGAATAGAGTGCATTATGATCATTGTTATATACTTTATAGCATGCTCCCCTATTTGTTCTGTGCATTTACCTAGCACTTAGCTTCAGTTACTAGGTTTCCAATTTCAGTTTTAGTTTTCCATGACGATGATATTCCATGGATACTTGTAATCATCTTTTGTCTCATAGGTGGCATCACCGACAACGCTTCAAATTGCCGTCGGATGGGGAAGTTGCTCGAGGAGGACTATCCCTCCATAGTATGGACGCCTTGTGCCTTCCATTGCATTGACTTCCTCATGGAGGATATGGGCAAGTTAGTGTGGATGAAGGAAGTAATGACCGAAGCTATCTCTGTTGTCACCTTCTTCACCACAAAGGTGAAGGTGCTTGCCATGTTCCGCGAACATAGCAAGTTGGAATTGAAGAAGCCTTCAACTACACGCTTCGCCTACATGTGGCTCCTCTTGGAGCGCCTCCACGATGTGAAATCCTCCCTTCGCCAAACAGTGGTCTCCACAATGTGGAATGAGTGGGATGAGCGAGAATCGGCGGAGGCCAAAGCCATGCAACGGCTTTGCCTAAAGGAGGAGTTTTGGCAGTCGGTCCGCACTATTGTCATTGCGGTCACGCCCTTCTATAGGGTATTGCGGATGACCGGCATGGAGGGAGCCACCATGGGCCTTCTTGTTCACTTCATGAGAGAGGCCATAGCAGAGTTACGCGTTTCTCCTTCCATCGACGAGGAGAAGCGCGATGGTATGTTGGCCATTGTGGAGAAGAGATGGAAGTGGATGCGAAGACCTATCCATGGTCTTGCCGCTTTATTGCATCCGGCTTACAAATCACCCGCCCTCTTCACCAACGTGGAGCTACTTGAAGCCCGAGATGCTTACTTGCCCAAAGCATTGCCGGAGGATCGCCATGGGAAGTTCCTTGAGGAGCTCATAAGCTACAATGACCAAAGGGGGGAGTTGCGTTTGCATCTACTACCTGTTGGAAGAGGGAATCCCTTGTGAAGCCCCTCTTTTGGTGGGAGACATTTGGGTATGCGCTCTCAAGCCTCCAAAAGGTGGCTTTGAGAATCCTAGCTCAGGATTGCTCTTCAGGTGCATGTGAGAGGAACTGGAGTTCCTACTCACTTGTACACACGAAGTTACGTAATCGCTTGAGCAGGCAACAGTTAGAGCGGCTAGTGTATTGCCGCGCTAACTTGCGCATGGTGCGCGCAATGCAAAAGATGGAATCGGCGAGACAGGTATAAGTTACAACTTTTAGTTATAAGTTATAAGCATTCAAATTTCAAACTTCAATGTTTATTGAAATTTGGAACCAAATTCTAATACATTGCTTGTCACTTGATCATTGTACAATGTAGGTGAATGTGGATGCATTCAAGCTCACAGGGGGCACTCTTCAGAGTGTAAACAAAGTGCAGGAAGAGGAGGAGAGGACCTATGCAGAGATCTATCGAGAGCTCGAGTTGTTTGATCGACGACCTACTCGCACTCGTCGTGGGCGTGGAGGTAGTGGCAGAGGAGTGCAAGTGGGAAGCCGTGGATGCACGGTTCGTGGTGCTCGCAGGGACATAGTGCATACCTATGTGCGGCGTGGATCGGGTAGCTCCACACTCGCTCTTGCAGATGAGGATGCTCCCTTTGGCTTCTCACATGAGCTTAGAGAGCCCGAGTTTGATGAGGGCAACCTTCTTAGCGATGGCGACTTCGGCGAGGCCACTGATGTGTCCTCTTCTCATGAGGATGATTTCAGCGAGAGCTCTGATAGTGATGCCTTTGTCTAGTCTCTCCTTGGGCCTTGGCTCTAGCCTCTCTTTTTGTACTCGCGCCTAGCGCGCATGATCGCATCGCACCTCTATACTTTATGTACTTTTGTTTGTCACTTCAAACTTGTTTAGTTGTTTTTAATGATATTTTGGTTTGAAACAACTTCTCTAGACTCTACCCTTCCAAATTGAAAATGTCTATGTTTGTAGGTGTTCTTTAATAAAAAAAACCGTATTTTATCGTACCGTATCCCAAAATTTCATATCGTACCGAATATTCCCGTACGATATCGTACCGTACGGTATCGTATTTTCGTACCGTGACAACTATGCATAGGCCCATCGGGCCTTTTGTAAGATGTAAATATGACTTTCTTTATTTCTTTCTTTCTCTCAACATACAGATATAAAAACATTCATATATGAGTACCTAGAAAGTGGCATTAAAACCTATATCTTTTTGAAAATTTAATTTGTGCACCTTGAAAGTCAGCATAGAAGACGTGGATCTCTTTGGAACTTTTGCGCTCTTCCTTGGGAAAAGATGTCCTCTTGGTGCTATAAGTTCAAGAAATCAAAACAAGCAATAAGGAAGGCGTCACTTAAGAGTCCCAGTTCTTCCTATAAACCATGTGAAAACTACTTAAGCAAATCAGCCTGAAGTCCACATGAAATCCTTTGTAATTCATCTATCCCATTGTCATGAGGAGTGCCTCCTACTCAAAACCCGAGAGACTTGGCAAAATCAGTCTTAAGACGACATGAAATCCTTTGTAACTCGTCTATCCTGTCGTTATGAAGAGTGCCTCCTACTCAAAACCGGAGAGACTTGGCAAAGGCAAAAACCAAATTGTCCTTGCTTCGTGCTTGCGGGATCCCAAGGAGGACTAGGGTCAAGTGAATCGGGTCATCGTGTGAATTGGGGCTTGGGCTTGGACAAAAAACGAGGATGGGTGAAAGAGAGAAAACTTGTCAAGGAATCTTTCATTTTTGGGTCTTCACTTAGCTAGATTTCGGGAGTTGCACTACCTTCCAAAAGGTTTGTTACATTTGGTATTAGAGCTAGACTATATGACAGCGACAGCACATAGGACAACACCCCAGCCATGCAAGGCATAGTTGGTACACATAGTAGGCCCGGCTGTCGAACGTTCGGCAGCGCAAGGCCCACACGGCCCGCCACGTAGAAGGTCTACGTCGCCCGCCGCATAGCAGGTCAGTAGCAAGGCCCACATGGCGCACATAGGTGCATGTGCGCACGCCCCAGTCCAAGAGTATGCAAACAAGTATCGAGAAACAGTTTTGAAAGTACCTGAGCACATTCCATACATTTTGTAAGTGCATAAGTTTTCACTTGGTCACTAAGGCCATTAGTGAGGAAAGAACAATGTTCTACTTTGCAAGAAGCGATTGAACTCGCTTTGGTCTTAGAGGATGGTAGGAGGTTTCCTACTCAAACTGGGTCTCATGCCACTCGGACTCGATTTCCTAGGCAACAAACTCAGGTGTATCTTCCCAAAACAAATGTGCAATCTAAGGGAAAGGAAGTCCTTAATGGTGGTACAAATGCAAGGGCCTATGCGGGGATAAAGCGAAAGGTGTCATTGATGGCTGAGAGAGCCTACACTAAATTGGTGTTAACACCACAACAAAAAGAGAAGGCCATGCGAGAAGGCTTATGTTATGGTTGTCTTGGGCGCCACCGATATAAGGATTGTCTTGGGAAAAAGCCTAAAGTTACCACCTAGATGGAATGTCATAAATTCTTGACTTGTCGAGAAGCTTAAGCAACCCCACTAGCTTCTCAGATTATCAATATACAATGGAGCTAGCGAATGGCAAGGGCACAAAGGTATGGGACATGCAAGTGATTAGTCTCAACCTGCAGATCCAAGGCTGCAGATCCAAGGCCATGCTGACAAGTTAGACATTGAGATTACTCGACTAGCACGCTTTGATATTGTGCTAGGTAAACAATGGCATGCAAGGAAGAAGCCAATAATCGACTTCAATACGTAGGTTTATCAGTTTGAGCACCTGGGGAAGCATTTGCTCATTAGGGATAAACAAGATGTTCTCGATGGATCGTTAGTCAATGCGTCAAAGCTGCTCAAACGAGAATGAATATGGAGCACAGAATCGAGTTGATTCCGAGAGAAAACTCCGTGAATAGACCTTCCTATCGCATGACTTTGAAGGAAGAGAATGACGTAAAAGATGAATATCTTCAGAAGGGCTTGATATGCCCTAGCTTCTCACCATTCGCCTCCTCGATTTTACTTGTTAAGAAAAGGATGGTACTTTTCGTATGTGTGTCGATTACAGGGCTTGAACAAGCTTAGGTACCCAATGCCAAGAATCGAAGATCTCTTAGATGCCTTGCGTGGTGCTGTAATATGTAGTAAGATAGATTTAAAAAGTGGTTACCATCAAATAAGGGTAAGAGATGATGATGTATATAAGACAGCTTTTAGGAAGCAAACCCCATAATTTCTTATGGTCCGGATCTGTGAAGTCGTGCACACTCCCGTTGACCCCCCCCTGTGCCTGCCTGGCATTGCCTGCGCCATCCCCCCCCTTATGCTGTGCGCCCCCCCCCCCCCCCCCTTCGTAGCTCCTCTACCACCCCCCAACCCCCCCCCCCCCCCCCCCCCCCCCCCAAATTTGCCCCCCTTTTCGATCTTTTGCCCGCCTCCCCCTGTCTGCTGCTTGCCCCCCTTCCCTCTCTTCACTGCTTAGTGCCCCCCCCCCCCCCCCCCCCCCCCCCCCAATTTCGCCCCCCTTTTCGATCTTTTGCCCGCCTCCCCCTGTATGCTACTTGCCCTCCTTCCCTCTCTTCACTGCTTAGCGCCTCCCCCCCCTTTTTTTTTCTTTCTGAGCCACCCTCTCCCCTCTTTTTTCTTTCCTTTCTCTCTTTGTTTTCCTGCCCTTCTCCTCTCTCCCCTCTTGTGTAGGCTGTTGCTTCCTGGCTTCTGGGGTTTTCAGCTTTATTCGGCAAGCTTCGGTTTATTTTCATCTTCACCCTCAGGAGGACTCCATGGCAGCTGCTCCGTCATTCCCGACCGAAGCCGCCGTTGCTTGCATTTCCTTCTCCGGAGCGGATCTATAGGTTCTTGCCACGATTGTTGACTCACTTGAGGCCTCCACCCTGGTCTGCAAAATTGTTGGTAGCCGTCCTGCGTGCGGATAGCTCAAGGATCTTTTTCAAGCCAGCCTCATTTGCGAACTTGCAAAGATCACCGATATTCACCCTCAGGGGTGCGGCTACTATCAGGTGGAGTTCAACTCGCCATCGGCGTCAAATCGAGTCATGCAGCTGAGTCCCTTTGCACTGTGTACAGCGCAGGCCTTCTTTGCACGGTCGCAGCATGGCTTCGATCCTGCGTCTGACCCATTGGCTGGCGTTTCGAGCTTCCCAGTGACAGTTTGCTTTCCAAGCCTAGTTTGCTTTCCAAGCCTTTGGAAGGAGTACCTTCCTCTTCTCCCGGCAATTGGTGGTGCCATAAGGAGAGTGATGGAGTCCCCCCTCGCCGCTGCCTTGGCCCTTGTGAGGGCAGTTGGGATTCTATCCCTCTGCATTTGTGTGGCCTTGGTGAAGTCTCTACTACATTGTATATCTATTCCTAGCTTCCGAGGAGACCCCATACAGCAGCGCGTGGAGTGCTCTGGCCTTACAGGCCAATGCTTCATTTGCAGATAGATGGGTCATTTAGCTAGAGCTTGCCCTCGGTGGCAGTCTAGGAGACCGTATCCGGTGGTTCCTCCCCCGGATTCTCATGTGGACCCTCACCCGGGGGTAGAGAGAGGGGCAGGCCCTCAGGCAGCACAGCACCAAGCCCGACTTCGGGTGCCCAGTGGACAGTGAGTGGCGGACGGTTGGACCGCGCCCAGGCTGCCAAACGACCACCAGAGCTGAACGCCGTTGTTGAGCGCTCCAGGCTGGGAGATCTTAGGAGGATTTGGTTCTGTTAGAGAACTGTTACGAGCATTTATCTCAGCATTTTTCTGTTGGTGACACGTCCTCAAGCGAGCCCATCCGGCCCCACTAGTATGGTGGCTGATCCCTCATCGAGATTGCCTCCCCGACCCCTAGTGTTCTAAGAGGCCAGCTGGCCCCTCTGAGCCCCCGGTGGGCCCCTCCCGTCAGCTTTCCTCTTCGATGGATCCATCAGAGCAACACCCCTCCCTGGCCTCTCTGCCCCTCCGCCCTCTCTCGCCGCTTCCTCCCCCACCTCCCCCCCTCTCCTCCTTCCCCTGTCTTGACACTGACTTTACCTGCAGCGCACTTCGCCTTGCCTTTATCATCCAAGCCCTCCCTCCCCCCCCCCCCCCCCCCCCCTTATGCCTCTCCAGAGAACTCTCGTCGCCCCCAGTAGCCCCTGACCTGGAGCAGAGGCAGCCGGCAGGATTAGTCGGTCGCTTGATTCACCGATTCTCCGAGCCGGTAGAGATGACCATTGCCGCCACCCCGGTGAGGGCTCTCCCGCTAGAGTCCCCGGGTGGGGCCCCTAGGATCCTGGGATAGTCTGTGGACTACAGTTTCTTCTGGTGTCTGGCGATGGAAGAGACCGACATCTTTGAGGAGATTGTAGCCCCTGTTCGGGCATGTGTGGTTTTCACCACTCTAGGCCCTCTACGCTAGATAATGGTGCGATGATCTTCTCTTTCCCGTTCAGTGCAGCCCCTAGGACAGAGTGGGATCTTGAGTTAGTGGCAGCTGCCATGCAGGGTCAGGGCAGTTGAGCTCTCCCACCATCTCCACGATCTCCGCATCACTGACAATCTCACCCATTTTTGGTCTTTAGCTAAGATGGAGCTTGGAGGTTCAACCCATCGAGGCCAAGACGGGGACATAGTAGTCTCCAGTCTGGAGGTGCTACTCTTTGTGTTCATGCATACTTCTGTTGCAGCACCTCTTCCTCCCTCTTACGGATACCTTTACTGTGATCGATGGAGTCCAAAGCATGCATATGCGCATGCTCATACGGAGTGGCGTCACATGGAGGACAAGATTAGTGCCCACCTAGCATGCCTTTGCCCCTCTATGGATTGCAATCATTCCCCGTCTAAACCTTGCCCAAGACTCTTCGAGTGGAGGGCAGTTCCACTAGTGCCGCATCACACCGAGATTGATGTGCAGATTGTTTCATGGAACATTCAGGGTTTAGGGGGCCCTCAGTGCTTTCATAGACGAGGTGTCCTACGAGGTGAGCTTTAGAGGGCCATAGCGGGGGGGACCCATAGACATTCTTTTCCTCTAGGAGCATTATCTCTCAGAGGGGCGCACCCACAGGATGCGAGAAAGATTCTTCCAGGCAAGAGTCTTACTCTCTGGTCTCCATACTCTCAGGGACGTAGGGAGGGGGGTGTGTTTTTGTCAATGAGCAGCTGCTGTCGGTAGTGATTGGCTCAGGAGTCATTGTCCCGGGGCGGGCACAGTGGATTACCATTACTATTGGAGAGGATACCGTTGGCTTCCTCAACATTTATGCTCCGAATGCTGTTGTAGGTAGAGCCCTCTTCTGGAGCTCACTACGGCAGGCCCTCCCTCAGGCTGACTTTTGGTGCTTGGGTGGTGACTTTAACATGATTGAGGCAGCAGAGGACAGACTTGGAGGTGGCATGGCCACAGTTTCAGGAGCAGAGTACTCAGCCTGGGAGGAGATGATTCTTGCAGTCAGGGGATAGGACCCTTGGCATCTTCCAAAGTTTGGGCGTAGCCTTGGGAGTCTTTGCTTCTCGAGAGGGATAGGAGGAGCACTGGCCCCAACCTCTCTAGACTTGACAAGTTTTATGTTGATGAGTGGGCTTGCAGCCGAGGGGTATGATTTGTATTTTGGCAGGTACTTCCTTTTTTGATCACACTCTGGTTATTTTGTTCTTAGAGGACCCCTGGAGGCATGGGAGGCATGTGAGCTCGAGGATTCCGGACAGCCTCATCCAGGACCCCAAGATACGCAACAGGATAGAGCAGATACGGACGGGATTGGATTTTCTGTCGGGCTCTGAGGCGTGCACATTGGATGAGGGCTTAGGGGAGATCAACAGTTTCTTGCAGGAGGCAACCTAGAGCCGATTAGAGTGATCCGGGAGCAGGAGAGGAGTTTGAGGAGGAGCCTTGCCTCTTTACAACGGCTTGAGGATAAGTCCCCAGATAGCCAGTGGAATGAGAGTCAGCTTGCTGTTGCTCGCATGGAGATTAGATCCATAGAGGAGAGGAGGGTGGAGTATAGGTATCATGCCAGGGCTTCTTTCTGGACTCAGGCAAGCGACAGAGTCACAGGGGATTTCTTTGAGATAGCCGGATCCCACAGGAGGAGAGACGGCATTCGCAGGTTGCGTGGCCAGGATGGAGCTATTGTTTCAGATCCCCCCATGTGAGAGCCATCACCACGGACTTTTTCCGATCCCTCCTCACTAGTGCCCCAGTATCTTCACAAGCGGTGGATGCACAGGAGAGGGTCTAGTGGCATACGAGGGAGGTGGTTCCCCCTTCTCTTTGGTCATTCTTATTGACGCCATTTACTGCGGATGAGTTGGCGGAGGCATTGACGGCACTTCCCAGGGGCAAATGCCTAGGGGTGGACGGGCTCCCAGTCTCCTTTCTTCGTTGTTGGGACCTCATGGAAGGTGGCCTTCGAGCTGCCTTCAATGAGATCATGATTACAGGCGCCATGCGAAAGAGGTTCCCAAACGGCTTGATTCACTTGATTGCAAAGGAGGGTGGTGACAGATTGGAGATGCGGTAGTGGAGACCCATCACTCTTCTAGGGATAGCCTATAAGATCTTGGCCAAGGCCATCAGCAGGAGACTTCAACCTTTTCTCCCCGACTTGATCCACGTTACTCAGACTGACTTTGTTCAGGATTGGAGCATTCTGGACATCTTTACCTTTTGGGAAGCGATAGCTTCGGGCAAGATGCAGCAACAAGACCTCATTGTGCTACTTCTAGACTTTGAGAAAGCTTATGATAGGGTGGATTGGAGCTTTCTGGAGGGCACTATGAGCCGGATTGGATTCCCCATGGAGTGGATTCGCGGAGTCTCAAGACTTTATTCAGCCTCACACAGCCAGGTTCTCATTCAGGGGACCCGTGGCGACAGATTCCCCCTCTTGCTCGGTTTGACAGGGTTGTCCTGTGGCACCTTACCTCTTCCTACTCGTCGTCGAGGCCATGAGTAGTTTTCTCTCTGCCCAAGAGATTGGGCTTTAGGGATTGCGTCTTCCCCTCCGCACGCAGGAGGAGCTGCTTGTATATGATTATCTCCTTAATCTTGCATTAATCCATCGTGATTATTCCATATCTCAGCTTTAGTATCACTCCATTACACTGAGATATTGTGGACCATGGAAAATCTTAAAAAAGGTCGATGACGTAGCTTACAGATTGGACTTACCCAGCAGCTGTCGTGTCCACCTGTTTTTTCATGTTAGTTAGCTAAAGCAATATTTACACGACACTGACAATTTAATTGATGGTATTGTTTCTTTGTAGGACCAAGAGACTACAGACCATGGCCCAGATCGTATACTAGATCTTAGGGAGAAAAGGCTTATAAATTGCAATCTCCAAGAGTATTTGGTTGCATGGAAGGGCCTGCCATGACAGACGCTACATGGGAGCTAGCTCGTTCCTACATCAGCATGTTCCTACCTATCATCGAGGATGATGATTTCTAGAAAGGGGAAGAGAATGTGACACTCACAGTAAAACCTCACGCAATCACAAGGGTAGGTGTACCAAGGTGAAAGGTGGTGAATATGATCCGGCAAGTAAACGGACGTAAATGCCCATGACGACTGAGCGTGGTTGGCCAGCACGCGAGGTCAGAAGTCAAAGAGCAGCGTTCAAACTTGAATGATGCTGAATTCTCATGATTTGCCCCAAATAAATACATGTATGCATTTTTTAAAGACCCACATTTTGCTTTCCCGTAAATAAATCGCTTATGTGCTTTCATGCTTTACTAACCAAGTAGTACCTACAAAATAAGGGTTAGGGAAAAACACACAAAATAATAAACTAATAAAAACAAAATTTTACCTTATGTTCATGCCCCACACACTCACCTTGTGACATCATAAGACGCCATGCCATTGCCTGGGGACAATGTTGGACAAAGCTAGCAAGGTAGCAAAGCTAGATGACATGCATTTTCTGTGCAAAAAGTTATGGATCCATCAGATCTAGACATGTAAAAGGTGTGTAATATTTCCTCTGAAGGAGCTAGGCTTAGGTCTGTGATGAGAGGGATAACCTGTGTGTTGGCTGAACGAATGATTTTGAGACCACTTTTCTTTTTTGTGGTTAATTTTCAGCACAGAGTATTTTTTTATACCACAATCTGTGTGCTCTCTGCAGTTCTTTAGTTTAAGAATGAGCTACTATGTGCAAAGCACATTAAGCTCCACAGATTTTTGTTAAAGATCATAGAAGTTCATTTGAGAAATTGAGAAATCGTAGTAGTCTCACTTAGGGGAAGTTGGGATGGTGCCAGGTTTTGCAATGTGACAACGGGAAATGAAATATTTGTAAATGAAGTTGCTGGACGAGCAGTTCTCCTATCAGGTGGTATGGTGGATCAGCTTATCACATCAATACAGGTTAATTTTTTGTAATTTGGCAATGTTCAATAATTAAGTTTGTTTGGATTTCCAGTTTGGCTTTGTTTGCTTGCTGAGGCATTAAAGTCGATTCAGATACAGTCATCATATGTGTTCAAAACATCTGTTTGGATTGACGTGGTTAATCTGATCCAGATGCTATTTGCAATTACCAGATCCATTCAAGACATCCAGGAGAAGAGCCAGCAAGTAGAAAGGATGGATATTGGCCTGCTTATATTCTTCAGGCTGGACAAAGCACACAAATAGAGGTTGGAGTATTTGACCTATGGGTTTGTTTAAAGCATTCATGTCTGCTGCACAAGTTTGTGCTCTGAACTCTTAAAAAGATCGTTACAAAGTTATACACAGGTGTAGAATGAAGGTCTGTCTCAAGATGAATCATATCACAATCTTTAGGTGATGCACATTGTTCAACGGGTCTAAGTTTGACTCCACATAGCCTCATTTGAACTTCTCTTAATCATCAGACATTTGGCAGGGGCACCATCCTGAATTTGATAATAAGCGATCTGGTTCATGCGCTTGTCAAGCGCTAGTGGTGAGCCAGGTGGAGGCTTGTACGCTGAGTGGGCAGCATACGAATAGTGGGAACAGTTTGGTTCAGGGCAGCGGGCAGTTGGGTGCTTATGAAAAGCAAGAGAGGGCGTGTATATTTGTAGGTGGTGTGGAGTTTTTTTAAATCAAAAAGCATGTTAGCTTTTTCTTGTGCTAAAAGTGTTGGGGGCGGGGGGCTTTTATTTTAAGCCTTAGCTTTTTGGAAAAGCACAAAATTAAAGCAAGCTTTTTAAAGCTCCATACACTATAAATTCAACCTAGCTCTTCTTATTTGCTTGTACTTGCAAGCTTTGCATGCTTGACTTGCACCATCACACGCCCTGGATCTCCCGAGGCTGCATACCCGTGTCACCCTTCTCATCCACCCTTATAGCTTCTCTTCAACCTTTCACTTCCTTACCATGGAGTGTGAGGGCAAAAAGACCAAAGGACCGAATATACGAGAGATCAGACAAAATCACACAGCATGCAATGGGTGTATATATATATGATAAAATCCAGTACAGGAGTTCTGTGTGAGACTCCGAAGGAGCAGAGAGGGCTGCTGTCCCGTGATAATGCAGAGGGTGGTGAAGGCCATGATCCGAGTCAGATGGTAGACTGCCGTCCTGAAGAAGTGACCAGAGAGGGCTTCTGTCCTGATGTCGAGGTCAAAGAAGCAGAGAGGGCTGCTGTCCTATAAAATGCAGATAACAGCGCTGAAGTGAGCCTGCTGAAAGTGCCGATATAAGCCTGAAGTAAGGCTGCTGAAAAAACGCTGATGTCAGCCTGAGGTAATTGCTGAGGACAGCCTGATGTAAACGATGAAGTCAGCCCTGGTGTAGGCGATGAAGTCAGTCCTGATGTACGCGATGTAAACGCTGATGTGAGCCTGATGTAGGCGGCCAGTCCAGCAGCAGTAAACGCTGACGATGAACCGTTGAAGAAAACATTGGAATCCTTTTATATGAGTGAAGGGCTGCTGGTCGGTCAGGGTGACGTGGCAGCCAGCAGCACAAGAAAAGAAAAAACCAAAAATATCCAAAAACTTCCCTTTTTGGGCTGGATAAAATGGCATATTTCCACACATTCCCTCTCAGGCCGAAAAGGGGACCATGAGAGAAGATGAAAAAGGGGTTTGAAGAGGATCATGACGAGGAATGGGGCGAGGGTTTGTCGATGGTGTAGAATCGGTTGAGATTGGGTGGTACTAGATTCAATGCCACAATGCAAGAGGTTTTCACATGTATGAATGCCCATTTTTGGGTTTTCATTCACACATGCGCCTCAAACAAAAAACAGAATGCTATGCATAGGGAATGCAAGATGGAAAAAATGCAATGCAGTGGGTTTTCACGTGAGCCGCGCCCTCATGGGGTCTTCACTGACTCAAGTGCCTGATACAATAATGATAAAAAATGTGAAAGGAGAGGAAGATCCCCTTTCAATATGCGGAGGGTGATGGTTGAGGACCGATGCCGATCCAGTCGTGAAGACACTCGAGGATGGGCCGGTTGACGGACTTTGTAAGGATGTTTGCATGGTTGTCCGCCGTAGGAATGTACTGGAGTCTGATGGTACCAAGCTCAACTTGTTCCCTGGTAAAATGAAATTGGACACCCACATGCTTGGTACGGTTAGAAAAAATAGGATTACCCGCAAGGGCAATCGCTCTCTGACAGTCGACGAATATGGTAGGAGCGGTGTCAATGGGAATGCGCATCTCTGTAAAAAGCTGTCGAAGATACATAGCCTCAGTGGTGGCGTCATAGAGGGCCCAGTATTCGGCGTGAGCAGAAGAACCTGCAACGGTATCCTGCTTCTTGCTAGACCAAGAGAAAGGGGTAGATCCGAGGGAGTACAAATAACCACCATGAGAAAGCCGGGAATCGAAATCACCGGCCCGGTCGGAGTCCGTGTAACCACGCAGGGTGATCCCACAACTGTAGTGAAGTCCATACATATAGGTACCTGCTAGATAGCGAACAACCCTCATTGCTGAACTCCAATGTGGCCCCTTAGGAGCATTGAAATACCGACTCAAAATGGATGTGCAAAAGGAGACATCTAGACGAGAATTTGTGAGCCAGATAAGTTTCCCAACCACTTGACGGTAGGCTCACTCTTCATGTGGAGGTGAGTCCGCTTCCTTGGATAGTTTGATGGTGGGATCCAATGGAGTAGCCACAGGGATAGCACCATCAGGAAAGTAGGAAGGAATGAGTTGAAGACAGTGCTTCTGTTGGGACACAAAAATACCATCGGGATGTTGGACCACTTCCATGCCAAGGAAATATGAGAGAGGACCGAGATCAGTCATCTCAAAAGTCCGTCTCAATTGTGCCATGATGTCAGCCACTTTGGCTTGATGTGAACTAGGAATGATGAGGTCATTGACATACAGAACTAGGTCGCAAACCATCCCTTGATCTGTGTGGATATAGATATTGGGATCACAGTGAGATGGCTGAAAACCTTGGCTGCGAAAAAATTTGTCTATTCGATGATACCACGCCCGAGGGGTTTGCTTAAGCCCATAAAGAGCTTTATGCATGCGGAAGACTTTGTCCTCATACCCATGGAGTGGGAAACGCGGAGGTTGGTCAACGTAAATCTCTTCTTCGAGAATGCCATTGAGGAAGGCACTCTTGACATCCATCTGATAGACTGGCCATGTGTGGTGTGCGACTAGATTGAGTAAGAGACGGATTGTCGTCATTCAAGCGGTAGGGGCAAAGGTCTCATCGAAGTCAATGCCTTCTTTTTGGTGAAAACCTTGCACCACCAACCGGGCTTTGTATTTGTCCAAAGTACCATCGGCTTTAAATTTGGTGTGAAAGATGCATTTGGTCCCAATGACCTTTCTATGATGAGGGTGATCCACAAGGGACCATGTGCCATTATGATTAATACTTTCAAGTTCTTGTTCCATAGCTTGTTTCTAGGCTTGCTATTGGATATAGCATCTTTCCACGAAGTTGGCTCATCATGTGCTACATAGTCTGCGGAGAAAACAGAGGCAAATGAGGCACGAGGAGCAAGCCTGGTGGACCGACGAGGACCATCCAAAGGGGTATCATGGGGAAGCATGCCAGAAAGAAAGAAAGAAAGAAAGTTATATTAACGTCCATGGGAGGCCGAATCCGACCTATGGGACAGATCAGGTACATCCATTTACATTCCACTCTGGGTATCGTTGCCAAAGAGGCATAAAACTGAAAAAAAATAACTCAAAATGAACTCTTAAGACTCTTAAGAGTTTAAATTACAATGGGTTCTATTGCATCTAGTTCGAAATTGAGGTTCAAAATAAAAATAGCTATATTTCATCCATAGATGGATTTGCTCTTGAGGGGGGTGGGGTACGGAATTCTTTAAAGATTGCTTGTCCTCCTCTGTATATTGCCCATTTGCCATTCTTTCTTGCTTCTTTAACTTTATTCAGCTCTGCCGATCTGTTCTTGAGTTGTAGCGGGGTGAGTTCATCAGCTATCCATACCTTTGTCCCTTGGAGAGACCTTGTTTGCTTCATCACTGCTATTTTCTCATTGTTGTCCATATAGGAGACTTTTGCCTGTGTACCCTTTACTATAATAGAGATAGAGTCTCCTAAGTCCACGAAGGGGACTACTTTGCTCAGTTGTGCTGTAAGTACATCTGTATCTAATATGTAGTCTTCTCGAAGCTCTTGAGCTATGTCTGTCCTATCCCAGCCTTGAGAAAGACCACCGACTCTGATTACCTTTTTGTTACTTTCCATTCGTTCCTTTTCTTTGACTGCTGATATGACTTCTTTAACAAAATCTTGTGAGTTAACTGAATTTACCTTTGAAACATGGTTTGTCGTTTCTGTTTGTAGTGTTGTAGGTATGGGTCCTTCTCATGCTTCCTCTTGCTTCGTCTTCATGGCTTGCACTTGCACTTTCAGTTCGTTGATTTGCTCATCTTTCTTGATAATCTCGTGTTTCAATGCTGCTAATTCTCCATGAAGTTTCTTCATTTCTTGCATGAGGTAGGCTTCCCATGGTGTTGGCTTGCTCACGGGTGGAGGAATGGGCGGTAATCGTGAAGCGGTGACTGAGGCAAAAGACTTCTTACTTCCCATGTGTTGCTGCTGATAAAGGAGAGGGTTGTTAGTGGAACGAGTCTCCCCTCAAGGGTACCCTCTCCCCTTTGGGGGAGACTGAGAAAATGCGACCTACAAGATGCTCAGCTACAGGTGCAAGGGAGAGTTATGTTGCTGCCTTGGGGGCCTGAGCAAGGGTGGGAGCAAGTGTGGATGGGGAAAGGGGGCGAAGAGAGATAAGGCGGGTGGGAAGAGAGAAGCGAAGAGAAAGGGGCGAAGAGGTGCAGGCGGGGGCGAAATGCAGGCGAGCAGAGACGAAACGGGGGGGGGCGACTGGGTGCAGGCGAGCAGAGACGAAAGGGGGGCGGCGAGGGGGCGAAGAGAGAGAAGGCGGGTGGTAAGAGAGAAGCGAAGAGGTGCAGGCGGGGGCGAAATGCAAAGGGGGCGAAAGAGAGATAAGGCGGGTGGGAAGAGAGAAGCGAAGAGAAAGGGGTGAAGAGGTGCAGGCGGGGGCGAAATGCAGGCGAGCAGAGACGAAACGGGGGGGGGGGGGGGACTGGGTGCAGGCGAGCAGAGACGAAAGGGGGGCGGCGAGGGGGTGAAGAGAGATAAGGCGGGTGGTAAGAGAGAAGCGAAGAGAAAGGGGCGAAGAGGTGTAGGCGGGGGTGAAATGCAAAGGGGGCAAAGAGAGATAAGGCGGGTGGGAAGAGAGAAGCGAAGAGAAAGGGGCGAAGAAGTGCAGGCGGGGGCGAAATGCAGGCGAGCAGAGACGAAAGGGGGGCGGCGAGGGGGCGAAGAGAGAGAAGGCGGGTGGTAAGAGAGAAGCGAAGAGAAAGGGGCGAAGAGGTGCAGGCGGGGGCGAAATGCAGGCGAGTAGAGATGAAACGGGGGGGGGGCGACTGTTTGCAGGCGAGCAGAGACGAAAGGGGGGCGGCGAGGGGGCGAAGAGAGAGAAGGCGGGTGGTAAGAGAGAAGCGAAGAGAAAGGGGCGAAGAAGTGCATGCAGGGGCGAAACGCAGGCGAGCAGAGATGAAACAGGCGGGGGCGAAATGCAGGCGAGCAGAGACGAAATGGGGGGGGGGCGACTGGGTGCAGGCGAGCAGAGACGAAAGGGGGGCGGCGAGGGGGCGAAGAGAGAGAAGGCGGGTGGTAAGAGAGAAGCGAAGAGAAAGGGGCGAAGAGGTACAGGCGGGGGCGAAATGCAGGCGAGTAGAGACGAAACGGGGGGGGCGACTGGGTGCAGAGAGAGAGAGAGAGAGAGAGAGAGAGAGAGAGAGAGAGAGAGAGGGTGCAGAATCACGCATGGTCTGTTGGTACCAGCGAGGTAAAGGGTCCTAGGGTGACTGTCAGGAGGAAGAAGCCTCCTCAAGAGGTGAAGTTGTAGGTGACTGATGGGATTCATGTGGCACAGTCGAAGATTCTTGTTTGGTCGGTATGGGCAGCGGAAGGCTAAGTAAATCTCGCTCATCAAAGACAATGTCTCGACAAACGAAGACTTTGTTTGATCTTGGATCAAAAACTTTGTAAGCCTTTGATTCAGAAGAGTAGCCCACAAAAATGAGCAACTCACTTCTTGGCTCAAGCTGTCATTCGGAGTGTGAGTATACGCATGACACCCAAAGACACAGAAATGGGAAATGGTTGGTTTTTCGCCGTAAAATGCCTCAAACGGGGTCTTGTGGGGAACAACGACCGTGGGGCAACAGTTCAGAAGGTACACCGCAGTGTTGACCGATTCTGACCAAAGGCGTTCAGGCAGCTCAGTTGCAAAAAGCATGGAGCGTGCCATATCCATCACAGTTCGGTTCTTGCGCTCTACCACTCCATTTGTGAGGGAGAGTTGGTGGAGGTGAGTTGGCGTTGAATGCCCTGGTCTTGCAAGAACTCAGTAAATTGATGGGAGATAAACTCACCACCATTGTCACTGCGAGCAATCCCAATTGAGACGCCCATTTGATTAGCGACTAACCGAACCCACATGGAAAAGTATTGGAAGGTGTCGGATTTATGCTTTAGGAAATATACCCACATGTACCTCGAATAATCATCAACAATTAGCATGTAGTAGAGAGATCCATGCAAGGAAGGGGTTAGGGATTGGCCACTCAAGTCGAAATGAATCAACTTGAGGATTCCATGAGCACGATGAGTAGCATGTTGTGGGAATGGTGAGCAATGCTGCTTACCCATTTGACATGGTTGGCAGACATCCTTTGTTAATTTGAGGCTGGGTATGCCTTCAACTAATTGGTCTGGAGATAACTCATAGAGTGTGTCATAGGGTAGGTGACCATAGCGAAAGTGCCATAGTCGTTCAATGTTGGATGGAGCTCGGATCACATAGGCACGAACCCGATGAAACTCCGAACCATCGGAAGATGGCTTGGATAAAAAAGTAGACATCTAGTACAAGCCATCCTTCTGAGCTTGACCTCTGGCAACAATAAGACTAGTAGTCTCATCAATTACCTCGACAACTTGTTTGTTGAAGTAAACTCCACGATTGAGTTGGGTCAGTTGGGATATAGAAAGTAAGTTGAGGCCTAAGTTAGGGACAAGATAGACATTTCCAAGGTAGCCTGGTTGGGGCTCGTGTTAGTGTCAAATAAGACCGCGCCAACAGATTTGATGGGCATCATTGTGTTGTTGCCACATTGAACTTCACCCTTAGCAGGATGCTAAGAGATGAAAATGTTAGCATTGCGTGCAATATGGTGTGTAGCTCCACTGTCAACTACCCAAGTGACTGGATGACCACAGGGAAGAGTTGGGTGGGCCTCAATGATGGCCACATGAGGATTGTCAGGTAACTGACAGATTTGAATGAAGGCAGAGGCTTTCACACGCGGATGGCCTTGTCTAGGCCTTTGTTTCTTCTTCCTTTTGGAGGAGTGGCTAGAGTCAACCTTAAATGTGACTTGAGCGACATTGGCTGAGGGGCCGGGATGAGGTGTAAGGGAAGACCAATCAGACATCTCTTCTGGGGTGGTGAAAGAAACTGATTGGGAGGGGGGGCCTTGAGCAACCTGACCAGTGAATCGCCATTGAGAAGATCTCGGCCAAGTGGTACCGTTGCCTTGTTGTTGTTTCCTTGGCGGGGAGCCCTGCAGAGTAGGTGTTGGATTATTACCCCCTCTTGATCTCCAATTTGGGGCATTGCTACCACCTTGGTTGTTTTGGCGGTTTGAGTTAGTGGTATTGGAGGTGTTGCCTCTATTTTCCTTGGCTTTAAAGACAGAATCATCATCAATATGTCCCGGCATTTGGCAATGAGTACAAAATCTATTCTTTTTGGGAATATTTTGCCAGTGGGGAATGGGTGTTGAGGCAGGGTTTTTGGGATCAGTATTGTTGCCTGGAGGTTTGCCTTGATTACTTGAGTTGCTGTTCCCCTTCCCTTGCTGTCCTTTTTGAGTAGATGCGGTATTGGACACAAGGGCCCCCTCTTGAGTAGAGGAGGAAGAGGATGACTTATTGGGATGAAATTGGTCATGCAATCGAGCGAAGCGCAAGAGTTGGCACTCACACTCATATAGGTTAGGCATAGGTTCTAAACTAATGGTATGTGTGACAAAAGTAAAGAAACTAGGCGGCAACTTGTTTAGTAAAGTGATAACTTGGTCTTCCTGTGACTTGGCGGAGCCGGTGGTGTTATACTCCGCGTTAAGGCGCCGGTATTGAGCAACCTTGACAGTCAGGTCATCCCCCTCTTTGATAGAGAAAATTTGAATTTGATGCTCGAGATCAATGCGACGCGTGCGGTCACGTGCGGCATCTCTCTCTGCAATGTGTGCCCATCTGTTAGAGACATAGGGGAACTGCTGGAGTTGTGAATGAAACTGTGGCAGAAGGTCTTGCATGAGCTCCACTATGGCAGTGGCATTTCTAGCTTCCCAATAGCGGATGACTTCAGGAGGTGCTAGGGAGGGGGGGGGGGGTTTGGTTCAAATCCCTTTACTAGGTTCCAGGAACCTTGGGAAGTAAAAACCTGTTCCATAAGATTAGCCAGGTGGTATAATTAGACTCGTTAAAACGAATCTTTTCTGCGAAAACATTTCTGGACATAGAAACATGAAAGGAAGAAGGTGGGGGAGTCCAGGATGGCTGGTACCCATATCTGGAGTGTAAGGGTTTTGTGCTTGGAGTTAAGCAGTATTCCAAAACACATTAGGAGAAGCAATAGAAAGTGAACCAGAGGAGAAAACAATGTTACCTCCTTGAACACTAGAAGTTTGATAGTGAATTGTACTCCTAGACCCTCCTCTATTTGGGTTCACATAATGCCAGGGATCGAGGGTAGTTGATGATACCATATGTTGAACCTGTGCTACAGAAGAAGATACCTAGGTAGAGTTAGGAACATAAGTACTAAAAGGCACATACGAACTTGACGTGGTCACCGGCAGGGTTGATGATGATGGATCTGCAAACGACTGAGGAGGTACCTGTACTTCCTGAGAAAAAGTTCCATACTGAAGTCGAGGCTGTTGGCTAGAATGAGAAGCAGGGCTGTCCAGATGAGGCTGAATACCTGGGTCCAATACTAGCACACTAGTTGTAGGCATGTATCCTCTAATACTTGGGTCCAATACTGGTGCACTTGCCCTATCAACTACTTATTTGCTATACTAATTCTTTCTATTTTCTACTTCCCTTAGTGCTAGGCTTCATTGTGGCTGAGTCTGCCTTGCATCTTCGGAGGTTTGACAAAAACTCGGTACGAAGGGCTTTGTGTGAATATGTGCTCTTATGTGTGTGTGTGTGTGTGGAGTGCATGTGTGAGAGCATATCTTGATACAGAGTTTTACACCCACTATTGGGCACTGATGACGTTAGTGGGGATATCGTAGTATCTAGTCCATACTATGCATAATGGAGTTGATAGTTATATAGTCTTGTGGGTTGACTACCATTAGTATATAACATGCACGTTCCTAAAAGGTGAATTTGGGCATGTTCCTAGATTCATCTAGGTATATATATATATATATATATATATATATATAGTCTTGTGGGTTGACTACCATTAGTATATAACATGCACGTTCCTAAAAGGTGAATTTGGGCATGTTCCTAGATTCATCTAGGTATATATATATATATATATATGTATCCTCCTCTGGAAGTGACGCCTGATGAGCTCGGAGAAGAAAGACGAGATGCCAAGGGTGTAGAGGGTGAGTAGGTAAAAATAGGCTGGTCGCCTCCCAATGAAAGACCTCGAACGGGGCTATCCAGTGAATAAGGAGTCCCGTCCTCCGTGTGATCTATATCTGAATAAGAAGAATCAACATATGGTAAAAAAGGCTGGTCCTCCGGAATCGTGGGTAGACGATCCATGCTGTGTGCTCTCAAGGTCTTCAATCCTTTTGCTCACGATAGCTCTGATACCATGCGAGGGCAAAAAGACCAAAGGACTGAATATACGAGAGATCAAAGCAAATCACACAGCATGTAATGGGTGTATATATATATATATATATATATATATATATATATATATATATATATATATATATATATATGATAAAATCGAGTATAGGAGCTTTGTGTGAGACTCTGAAGGAGCAGAGAGGGTTGCTGTCCCGTGATAATGGAGAGGGTGGTGAAGGCCACGATCCAAGGCAGATGGTAGGCTGCCATCCTGAAGAAGTGAGCAGAGAGGGCTGCCTGCCGTCCCGATGTCGAGGTCAAAGGAGCAAAGAGGGCTGCTGTCCCATAAAACGCAGATAACAGTGCCGAAGTGAGCCTGATGAAAGCGCCGATATAAGCCTGACGTAAGGCTGATGTGAGCCTGAAGTAAGGCTGCTGAAAAAACGCTGATGTCAGCTTAAGGTAAATGCTGAAGACAGCCTCATGTAAACGATGAAGTCAGCCCTGGTGTAGGCGATGAAGTCAGTCCTGATGTAGGCGATGTAAACGCTGAGTGAGCCTGATGTAGGCAGCCAGTCCAGCAACAGTAAACGCTGAAGATGAACCGTTGAAGAAAACGTTGGAATCCTTTTATATGAGTGAAGGGCTGCTGGTCGGTCAGGGTGAAGTGGCGGCCAGCAGCACAAGACAAGAAAAAACCAAAAATATCCAAAAAGTGCCCTTTTTGGGCTGGATAAAATGGCATATTTCTACACATGGAGGACCAACCAGCCACTACCACCGCCGGAAGCCCAAAAGTTAATGCTCAAGGTAATGATCCTACGCAAGATTCCTTTGACGTTCAGGTGCCAGGTATGGATGGAACAAAGTCTTAATACTTTGCAAGCTATAATCACCACCTTGACCAATCGTCTTGCCACCTTTGAAATGATGTTATAGGCTTTGTGTGGGCTCGTTGGCCTCAAAACCACTTACAGTTTCAAGTTGTGCTTTTTTCTGGAGAGAAAAAGGAGTGTCAGGGATCTTTAGTCGGAAACTGGTTGGTACCCAGTGCACGACTTACTTTGACTCGATTGGTGCGGCCGATGATTGAAGGATTTCTCAAGCCCAGATGTTGTTAATGGCTTACATGTGGTGGTGTGATTTTCAGCCCAAGCCCACGATGTGTGGCAAGGGTTTGTGGATCCTTTTTGCAAGAAGTTTGCCACAATAGACCCGATAGCAGCCTATTGTAAACTGCAAGAGTTGAGCATGTTGGGAAAACCATTCGAGCGATATTTGAAGGACTTCAGTACTTATATGGCGCACTGTAAACTGGAACCTTTCTACTATGCCATGACGATGTTTATGCATCGATTAGATCCAAATTACCAGTTAGAGGTCTATAGGAATGGAGCCAAGACACTAGAGTGCCCAAAACCTTGATAATATCCATGGTCATAAGCGCACTCCGCAAAACCTGGACAAGGTTTTGGCAATAAAAAGCGATCCCATGGTGGCACCAAAAGCTTATGCGAATCCCAACAATCAAGGACTCCACCTCAGCAACAAAGTACAAAGAAAGCTCGACAAGAACACAAGGTATCCTAGAAGGCGGAAGCAAAGAAGACGGGAGGGTGCTTCAAGTGCAACCAACCGTGGCATATGGCCAAGGCTTGTGCGAACAACAACAATAAGAGCAAGCTATCTTTCTTCACGAACTCTCAAGTAATCCTCGTATCTCTACTATTGAAATTCACCACCTAGAGCACAATTTGTGCTGAGGGTGCTCTTTGGGTACTTTGGCCTTTGGCCAGCATGATCTCCTCAGGATGGAGGGTTTGATCAAGGGTTGGAAGGTATCTGGTCTTTTTGATATTGGCAGCGGACTTAACTTTGTGAGTGCTCGCTTGGTGCAAAAACTGTGGTTGCCAACGGTGGGTAGTGTCCAAAGGTACCAAGTCAAAAAATGAAGAAACCCAAAAAATGGAGAAACCCTAAAAAACACAGAAAGGTATATGAGCATGATCCTATGGAGAAAAGGGTTACCTTTTTTTTTTCCCCAGAAAAGATAGTTAAAAAAACGCCCGCTGGGCTACAAAAAACTCTCCTGCTCATAAGAAGGCAGAGCAGAGATCCAATCAAGGCAGCTAGGGAGACTCTCCCTAGGTGCAAAAAAGGGGGTACAAAGATCAGTACAAATAACTGAGAGCTATATCATACAATAGGAGGGGGGAAAAGCCAAACAGGTGGCCTGTAATGCCAGCGGGGGTACCCGCGTGTAGTGTATAGAAGGGGCCGCTGCGCCAAGTGGTGTGGAAGGCCTGGTGCCGCAAGATCGCCGCATCCAAGTCGCCCGAGATGCGGTCATACTGTCCTCGTAGGGTGTGGATCAGCTCCTACCAAATCCCCCGAACAGTCTCTGCTGGTGGCTTCAGTCGTCTCCCCTCAAAGGCCTTGAAACACCGACAGGTGAACCAGATGGTGAGGCTGCTGAGGAGCTCCCATCGTAAATCCCTCTCCTGTGTCTAGACGGCGGACGAGAAATCCGGTGAAGGAACAAGGCGAGGTTGGCCCCTAATGAATATGATGGCCTGGCTGTCCTGCTCCGTGTCGTATCCCAGAGCAGGCTCTGACGATGTCGACCAAGCAGCACCCCACGTATACATGACCTCTGGAGAGAGGGGGGGCCAAAATGCGGAGCATCCTCAGCCAAATCTGCTACGCCTGTGGACAGTCCCATAGGCAGTGTCTCTGTGTCTCCAATGGGTGGCCGCATAGGACACAGGCTGCCGGAAGACCACTGTAGACAAGCCAGGTGCCAATTGCAGAGCCCCTGTGGGCAACCAGCCACCCACTGAAAAGTCGAGATCTTGGGTGCCTGTCGACTAGCCCAGAGCCTGGCCCAAAAATCCTCCAGGAACTCTTGTGAGAGTCCCTGTAGCCGCCAATGCTCCGATGCGGCTAGAGAGACCATCCTCCTCGCAGTCAAAATATGCCTCCCCAACCGAACACTGTACTGGAAAAAAGTAATCTCTGTGGCCTCGGGGGACGCATAAGGATCATGCCACTTGTACTCGCCAGGGTCCCACTGGAGCCGGGCCAAGGGGCGCGCAGCATATGCCCAAATGCGCCAATCAGAGTCCACATCTGCGGAATCTGGATCGATATGCCACTTCCGGGAAGCGGCGGCCACTACCCGTATCCTCTGAAAGATGCACTCAACCAAAAGCGACTCCGCCTCCACTCTCTGAAGTCTGCCCTCATCCTTGATCTGTTAGTAGAGGCATCCCTCATCCTTGATCTGTTAGGAGAGGCATCTACCATCCTCAGTGCAAGCTCTGACAGCAATCAGGATCTCCATCTGTGTGAAGGCTCCCATCCACCGTGGGGCCGCTGGCTCGAAAGGCGTGAACCTCTCCTCAGTGAGTGTCTCCTGAATGTCATCCCTCATAATCAGCCCCCCTCTGAAGTGACTCAGCCTCTCCACCTAGACCTCCTCTGGGAGACTGCAGAAGGCCAGCCAGTCTCCAAAACTGCGTGCTGGTCGTGCCGCCAATGGTCCCCAGGCTAGACGAGGCCGAGAACCCAGCATATGACCCTGCTCAGTGCGTACCGCGGGGCTCCAGATGAGCGGCTGTCTGGCCCGCTCCTCATCACAAGTAGGAGGTCTCTGAGAATGCCCCGGTCTCAGCAGCTCCCAAGCTCGCAGGATGCTCAAGGCAAATCTGTCCTCCCATCCTCTACTGAGGCATGTCCTCCTCATCTCTATGAAGATCCATCGTATCTCTGGTGCCCAAGTGCCCCCTGTTGGAGGAGCCCTAGCCTGCAGTCGTTGAAAAAGAAGCTCCTTCCAAGGCTCAGCGCCTGGAAGCAGCCCCCAAACAATAAGCTTCCCCAATAAGGCTCTACTTTGATCAACTGGATCTATAATGTCCAAGCTTCCCTGGCCAGTGGAAGAGTAATAACTGCCCAAGCAACCTTAGCCTGGGCTGGCTGACCGTCCCGCCCAGACCAAAGAAAGTTCCTAATCAACCTCTGTACCTGGCTGATGCAAGAGCTCGAGAAGATCCAGCAAGACGTGATATACCACATGGTCGCTAAAAGCACCTGATTTGTCACCACCACCCTCCCAGCCAAGGATAGCCGAGTTGTACTCCAATACAAAAGCTTCTTCCGAATGCTCAGAAGAAGCGCGGCGATCTGCTGCTCAGGTGACAAATCAAGTCCAATCTGGCATCCCAAATACCACACTGCTGTGCCAGGAGGAATCCATCTAAAACCCGGGTCTGGGCTCCATGCCGGAGTGGGAGCGCTACTGATCCAAAAGGCCACTGTCTTGCGCCAATTGATCAATGCTCCCGAAGCTGCACCAAAAACCTGTAGCGATTGCTCTGCCCTCTGAAGATTGGCCTCCTGGCCATGCAAAAATAATCCCGTGTCATCAGCAAACTCAGAATCGAGCAGGTCCTGACCCCGAACTGGGAGCTGGAGTCCTCTCAAACCAACCTCCTCTGCTGTCAGATACATGCTCATAGCCTCAACAAAGAAGAGAAAAAGAAACGGGACGAGAGGGCACCCCTGACGGACTGATCTGGTCAACTCAAAACTCGGCCCCCGTCCTCCTGCCATCAGCACCTGGCTACAAGCTGTGGAATATAGAGCCGCCACCCCTCGAATCCAGACTGGCTCAAAACCTAGGCGAAGCATAGTGCCCTCTAGGAAACCCCAATCGACTCTATCGTATGCCTTCTCAAAATCGAGAAGCATAACGACCAGGTCCTCGTCGAGAAATCTAGCTCGGACCGTCGCCTCCCAGAAGGTGAAAATGTTGTCAAGGATACTGCGCTCCTTGACGAATCCTGTCTGGGTAGCATGAATCAACTCCCCAAGGAAGGGTTGGATCCTCAAACTCAAGGCCTTGTCCAAGGCCCAGGACCTTGTAGACAGTATTGAGGATCGTAATAGGTCTCCACTGCCGAATATCATCAGACACCCCAATGTCCAAAACATCAAGCCCTCTGAAAAGCTCTGTGGCATCACCCCAGTGTCCAAAACATACTGAAAGCCTCTGCGGAGGCCTAGCCCCAAAATGTCCCAATAGCGCATAAAAAAGGTAGGCGTCAATCCATCCTCCCTAGGGCAACTATGGCGCAGAAGGACCCTCAAAGCCTCAACAAGCTTATCCTCTGAAAGAGGCTTACCCAGAACTGTGCGCATACGATCTGTGACCCTCCTCTGCACATGGGCCCACACAGTCTGTCTGCAAGCATCATGTTTGGCTCCGCTGAGAGTAGGTCTCTATAGAACTCAGTGGCAATGGCTCTAATCTCCCCGGGCTCAGTGGCTAACAAGCCGTCCTGTCTCCTGAGCTGGCGTACACCTGCTCGAGCATGGCGGAGTCCGGTAATCTCAAAGAACTCCCCAGTCACTCTATCACCAAGCTGCATCCGCTCTGAGGCCTGGCGATGATAGTAGAACTCATGTCTCTGCTCCTCTGCCTCTCTAACCTCCTGGCATGCCTGGCTCAGCTGGGACGCCACCCACTCACATGTAGGCTGCTGCTCCTGAAGGCGCTAGAGCGAAGCAAGGCTACGTCTCAAGCGGCGCTCCCGCTCTCGTGTCTCTCCCAGCCGGGCCAGAGCTGAGCTCGAAGAGTCCCTGGGCACACTGGCCTACTGCATCCAGGTCAGAGCTCTGGCTATCATGCCATATCCTCTCAATGTCCTCAGAAAGATTGGAATCTGTAAGTATCCTCTCTGGGATCCTCAACTGCAAGCTGGTCTCCCGTGTCCCCTCCTCAAGTGTCAAAATAACTGGCGCATGGACTGAAAAAGAAGTGCGAGCGAGAATGCCAACGGAGCCCCCACGCCCCCCGAACCTGTCGCCCAGATAGAAGCGATCAATCCGTGATAGATTAGTGCCTCCCTGCCGGCGATCCGACCGAGAAAAACTAAGACTGTCTTGAGAGCGGGAGAAAGCCTCATGCTGCCATGCATCAGTGATCCGCAGTGTCATGCAAAATCGCTCCCAAGCTGCAAGCTCCGTGCCGTGCACTGTAACATGACTGCCTCCCACCCTATCGGCCGGGTCCTCAAGCATGTTGAAGTCTCCTCCGACACACCAATGTGCGACCTCGGGCAATGCATCTGTAACAAGGGTCCAGAACTCTGCTCTGGCACTAGCATGGTTGGGTGCATAGACATTGAGCATGCCAAAGAGCTCATCGTGCATGCTCAGAATAACATACTGTGCTCTACCAGGCACAATGACCCGTGATCCACAATGGCCTGCCGCCATACATCCGCAATGACCATACATACTCCTCCTTGCCCACCCAAGGGGCCAAACCCTGCAGACCAAAATGTGTCCCATCTACTAGGCATCACGGAACCATATCTCCGAATCCTGCACTCACTCAAATGGTGCTCCTGCATCATCAGAATATCAATACTGCCCCCAACCAGGCATCTCTGAAGCTCCTGCCTCAAGCAACCAGGATAGCGTACATAGTGTGTGCCACCAAGGCCCTGTACATTCCATGAGATGATCCTCATGGGATGACCTGCTGAGGTGGAGGCTGTCTCAGCCATACGGCGGGCCTTCGCAAGCTGCTTGGATGGAGAATAGTCCCCATCTGAGCAGCTATGAATCTGTCCACCCGGTGTGCTGCAAGAATCTCGGATCAGGCGCCAGTGGCTGTGTCCCATGGCGACTGCCTCCCGCTCAGAGAGCGCAACCTCGTGTATACATACATATCCAGGGTCACGTGCTAGGTCTGCCACTATGCGAACCACCAAGTGGCGAACCCCGGAGGCATCCGCACTCCCGGAATCAAAGAAGTGAGCCAGTTAAGAGAGTCGGCCTATCACGTCTGTCACCTCCAGATCGCTCACATGGCGAGAAAACTCTATTGCCTGAGTCTTCAGCATGCTAAGAGCGAGATCCATAGTCCACTCCCGGTCGCTAGTGCCACAGAGAGGGAAGGAGAAGGCCACCGCTGAATCAAGTGCCTCCTCCCCTCGGGCCGGAGGTATCACCACATGAACTCTGATGGGTGCTGGCTCATGGGGGCCCTCCGCTCCAACAAGCCGTGTGAAGGAGTAGTCAAAAGCCTCTGAGCGCTGTGTAGTGTAGAGCCTACTCAGCCGACTGCGGATAGAGGATATTCGTGAAGCCCGAATCGGCATGGTAGGTCTCCTCCGTGGTGCTCGAGCAAGGTCGGTGCTCAGTGCCCGCCGGACAGCAAGTGATCGCCAGGGTACTGCCAGGGCCTCCCAAGGAGCTGAGGCGAGCGGAGGGGGAGAAGGGGGTGGGGAAGGAGCCGCTGACAAAACGGGAGCGGGAACGGGAGGAGGCGAAGGTGGAAGCGAGGCGGGAGGGGGGGGCGGGGGAGGGGGGGTGGGGGCGAAGGAGGGGGTGCTGGCATCTCCAGATCCTCAGTCTGCGCTGGGGTCTCCTCTTGGAGGGGAGCAAAGCTGTTCCTCACTGGAGCCCAGTGATGCTGAGACTGTGACTGCTGCTCCATCGGCCTCTGGGCCTGCTGTTGTGGCTGTCTCCCTCTACGGCGCCCCTGTCCAGGCTGCCAATCCGAGGTCTCTATGGGCTGAGCAGGTGTCCCGGAGGCTGCCTGCCGAGCCGCATCTGTGGGCGGGCCATCGGGGGCCTGTTGCTGCAGTGAAGGTCGGGGTGTCCTGCAAGGGCAGGCCTTGGCCAGGTGGCCGACCTGCCTGCATATAAAAACACTGGTTCGGGAGCCCCGAGAACTCCACTCTCTGATCTATCCACCCCCCCCTATCCTAGGTAGCTGAATGACCTTCGGAAGAGAGGAGATGTCAGGAACCAAAACTCTGACCGAAGGCCGATCGAATGCAGGCCAGCTGCTCTAGCCACCACTGAAGTTACTGTGGGGCGAGTCTCAAGCACCGAGCCCACCAATGCTCCTATCCTAGAAAGGAGCGGAAGGTACTCACGGCGGAGTCCAGGGAAGCAAACTGTGACATGGAATAGGCGCTCTCCCCCCTCGGCCGCTGCTGGGTCGAAGCCATGCTGCCAAGGTCTGAAGAAGGCCCGAGCGCCCCTAATGTCAAGGGGACTCATGGCTAGGACCTGGGCCACGCTCTGGGTTGTCTCGAACTCAATCTGGTAGTGTCCGCGGCCTAGTAGCTGAACGTCCAGGATCTTGCCCACATCTGCAAGAAGGCGGGCCTGGAGAAGATCCCGGATCTCCCCTCTGCTGGGGCGAGTGCCGACTATACGGCAGATGGTGGAATGTGCCTGGAGGCGTTCCACCTCTGCGGCGAGGCTCGCTTCCTCTTCTGGCGAAAGAGAAAGCTTGATGGGGGTATCCTCAGGGGCGGGTGAGGGGGCTGCGGAAGAGTCCCTCTGAGGTGGGGCGGGAGGAGCCTCCATTAGTGTCTGAAGCTTTGTGGAAGGCGAAGCATAAATGGAAAGCCTTGCAGGAACCGAGCTACACAAAAGGCGGAGGGGGGAGGGGCGGAGGGGGAAAGACGGAAGACGGAGGAGGAGGGGGAGAACAAAGGGGGGCGGAAAGAAAAAGAGGGGAGGGGATTAAAACAAAGGCAGTGAAAGGGCGGGGGGGGGGGGGGGGGCGGATGAAACACGAAAAGGGAGGGGAGAGGGCGAAGGCAGGCGGAGGGGGGGCGGGTCACGGAGAAAGGGGAGAGAGGAGGGGCGCGAAGGAGACGGAGCAGGGGGGGCTGGCGCGAATGAGCAGAGGCGGGGGGGGGGGGGGGGGCTGGCGCGAATGAGCAGAGGCGGGGGGAGTAGATGCGAAGGCAGATAGGAGGCGGGGAGGGGGGTGTGCGTGCAGGCTGCAGCGCGAGCAGGGGGGGAGCGGAAGCTTCAGCGAGCAGGATCGAAGCCGTGATTGCGGAGAAAAGGGTTACCTAGGCATGAGCATGGTGGGGTGGAAAACACATGTGAGAGGTGGATAGGGTGGCTATGATATGATGTTGAGATTACATGGTGCTTTTGACAGAGAAAGAGAGAGAGAGAGAGAGAGAAAAGATATATAAACATCTACGGAAGGCCAGATTGGCCTATGAGACAAATTTGTATACAACAATTCCTTGTCCTGAGTATCATGGAAAGAAAAACTGAAATAAAAAGCTAATCCTAGTCATATGCAGCTCACTATGCAGTCACTGTCTAGCATGCTATAGATGTACAATCATGATAAGTGGTATACTACTAATTCAACCCAGTGGAGATGGTGGGGTGTAGTACATCATACATGGGGCATGGGGCGAGGAGGACTCTCACATCTGTTGTGCCCTGGTGTAGCCTCTGGAGTCCGGACTCTCTCCTCCATAGCTCTGTTGTATCGTGTGTGGATCTGGGTAGATCGGGCCTGATGGAGTAGTGGTGGTCTGCGTCCAGGTAGTCACGGTGTCCTGGCAGCTTTGATCTCTGAGGCTCATTGTAGTGTGAGTCCTCATCGGGAGATAGATGATACAGGGGGAGGGGGATGTGGCTCGCTGATAGGCCTGAAGAAGCTGGTGATCTATGGCTGGGATCTTTGGCTCTGCACCTGTAGAAGCCTCTCTCTATGTTGGTGTAGCTCAAGGAGAAAAAGTCCTAGGCATCTCTGATCAGGATACTCCATCACCCGGCTAAGTGGGCCAAAACCCTCTATGAACAAGTAGTGGTATCTCCCTTTGATCTCATAATATACAGGGCATCTGCATACGTAATGTTCCTCTGACTCTACCTCTCTGTGGCATAATCTGCATACTATGTCCTCCCTAGGGGTCTGTGCTACTCTCCCTGCCTCGATCTCCAGAGTGTGAGAGGAAACTCTGATCTGACCAATAGTCACCCTTATAGCATGAGACGTGTGTACATCCATGTAGCATGGTCGTCTGGCAAGTCCATCCTCTGTGAATCTAAGGAAATGATCTCTATAGTACTGCATCTTGGTGGGAAGGGGACCCGACCAAGTCTCCCTGGTGTGCATTTGGATCAAATCCTGTCTTAGAACTCTATTCCTCTCCTCTTGGGAGAATGTAAAGTATGGGGAGTCATCATCATACTAGAAGGGCGGTAATCTATCCCTGTCGAGCCCATGTGCTGAGAACCACTCATCTACTGCAGCATACCATGATGGGTGATGGCCCTCTGTGGGGCAATACTCTGTGAGAACTCCATGGCTAAGCGGGGTAGTCTCTGTGGACCCATGGCTCTAATGCATCTGATGTAGGCTATGGTCTGAAACAGAGCCTCTACCAGCATGGGGGGCACTGCAAGCTCTGCTTTGACGATCTCATGTGGTACTAATGGTTTGCTGCGAATCATCTTGGAGATCATGAGGATCTGCAGTCTCTCCATCTGACACCAATCATATGTGGAGAGGTTAAGGGCCCGTACTGTCAGACAACTGCTGTAGAGAGCAATACACAGATGCAAGAGAGAGAGAAGCTAGTGTAACTCTACTATATACGCCAATAAATCCCAGAATACACAATGGAGAGTGTGGGGGGGCAAGGGGCCATTTTATATGCTGGTTGGCCAGCACAAAAACAGCCGACAGCACCCCGGATGCTCACAACCAGCAATAAGCCCAGTCGGCCAGCACATCTGAAGTCGGCCAGGGCTGTACAGCCGGTCGGGTATCAAACAATCAGTCAGCCAGCAAAAGGAGACAGCCAACAGCCCTCCCACACCCAAAAAAATGGGAAAAATACATGGAAGTGAGGAAAAATGGGGAAAACTGGGTGGGCACACCCACAACAGAGGCCCTGACATAGTGTATAGACAAGAGATCACTGCTAACACCCCCTCTTAGCTCCTGGATGTGGAACCAACCCCAGTGAGCTGGAGTGCCGCCGGAGCATAGCCTGAGGTAGAGACTTCGTGGAGGTCCGCCGCATTGTCCTCCGTCGAACAATAAAGAAGCAAGATGTCACCAGCCAAGATCTTCTCACGAACAAAGTTATACTGTATCTCTATGTGCTTGGTCCAGGCATGGAAGACCGGGTTCCGAGCAACAGCGATATAGCTCTGGTTATCACACTGGATGACCGTGGGCTCCTTCTGTGGAAACCCAATCTCGCCAAGCAACCTCCGCAGCCACACAACCTTGCAAGCAGCACCACAAGCAGCCCGGTACTCTACCTCTGTAGACGACAAGGCAATAGTTGGCTACCTCTTGTTGCTCCATGAAACTGCTCCTGAGCCGAGGGAGAAACTGTAGCCTGATGTAGATCTCCTCGTGTCTGGATCTCCTCCCCAATCTGAGTCGCTCCAACCTTGGAGTCGAACTCGTTCCTTCGTTTCATCCCCAGTGGTGTAGAAGAGTCCAAGATCCTTTCTACCCTGCAGATACCGCAAGATCGGCAATCTTGCGTCCCAATGAGACTTCAACGGCGTTTGCATAAATGAGCTCAACAGCCCCACAGGAAAGCTCAAGTTTAATCTGGTGTTTAGCAACCAGATCAATGAACCAACCAGCTTCCGGTACAGAGAGGCATCAACTGGCTCACAAGGATCATTCACTGTAAGCTTCGTGTTCAGGTCCATCGGCAACGTGATAGGCTTGGAGTTCTTCATCCCAAAGGCCTCAAGCAACTCATGGACATACCGCTACTGAGAGACAAAGAACCCCCTCTGGATCTGCCAGATCTCCAATCCCAAGAAGAAGTGGAGTAAGCCTAAATCGGTCATCTCAAACTCCTTTGACAAGGCAGCCTTCGTCTCACTGCAATGTGCTCCATATGACCGCTGGTGAGAATGAGGTCATCCACATAAAGGATGATCAACGTGACCATGCCGCATTCCTGAAAGAGATATAGGTTGGGATCTGCAACCGATCTTTGAAATCCAGCCCGTAAAAAGAAGGAATCAATCTTCCGATTCCAAGCGTTGGGAGCTTGCTTAAGACCATACAAGGCCTTCCGCAACGTGTAAACCATCCCCTTTGATCCTGGAACGGTGGAACCTCAAAGCTTGGAGGCTGCTCAACATACACCTCCTCCTGCAGGTCACCATTAAGGAACGCAGATTTAATATCCATCTAATATACGGGCCACCGCTGAGAAGAGGCAAGGGCAAGAACGGTCTGAATCGTGGTCATCCTCGTTGTCGGTGCAGAGGTATCCTCATAGTCGATGCCAGGCCGCTGAGCATAACCCTTAGCCACAAGTTTGGCTTTGTGTTTGTCCACCGACCCATCTGACGTATACTTGGTCTTAAAGACTTGCTTGACACCAATGACAGACTGTTTCGACGGCCTCGGAATTCCCAAGTGTTATTCTTCTCAATGGCATCCAGTTCCACCTGCATGGCTTTCCTCCAAGTATCCTGTGCAAGGGCTTCCTTGACGGAAGTGGGCTCTTTGTCCCGCATGATACGAGACATCAAAGCATAGTTTATTTGTAAAAGCTCCACTGAATGACTTTTATCACGAACTCTATGCGATCTTCGAGGTCCATCCTCTGTGGTCCATTCGGAGGGAAGCTCCGTGACGCCTGACTCCCGAAGGGTTTCTACCAACCACCTGGGTACTTGAACAAAACGCTTCCTGCTGCTACGGGGCTCATCTCCAGCTGCGGGCTCAACCTCCTTAACTGACTAAGGCTGTCTAACTGGAACAATCGACTGGGAATCATCATCAAAATCATCTGGGTCACCAAGAAGTGGCGGCTCATCAACAATGGAAACCGGAACATGTTCATCAAAAACCACATCCCTGTTGACGACAACCTCATTCCTCTCTGGATCATACAACCTGTATCCCTTGGAAAGAGAGTTATATCCCAAGACAAGCTTTTGGGACTTTGAGTCGAGCTTCCCCCTCTGCTTCTTTGGAATGTGAACATATGCATCACTCCCAAACACACGGGAATGGGAGACATCAAGTTTCCTGCCAAAATACACCTCAAAAGGAGTCATGTTCGGTACTGAAGTCATCGGAGATTAGTTGAGGATATGCACAGTCATAGCCACAGCCTCTCCCCAAAGTGGACGAGGAAGATCATGATGCTCCAGCATCGTCCTCGCCATCTCCACCACAGTCCTGTTCCTACGCTCAACTACTCCATTCTCTGACGGCGAACTTGTATTGGCCAGCTCCCACTTGATGCCATGTTCTGCACAAAACCGCACGAAAGCATTGGAAGAAAATTCTACTCTTTTGTTAGCTCTAAGAGTCTGGCTTGCAGAGCCAGACTCTCTCCACCATCACATGCCACTCCTTGAACCGAGCAAAAGCTTGGTCCTTCTGTGAAAGGAAATAAACCCATGTGAATTTGCTACAATCATCAACAAGCAGCATAAAATACAAAGAACCTCCCAAGGATGCTGTCTGCATAGGTCCACACAAGTCAGTGTGTACCAGCTCCAAAGGTTTCGAAGCCCGCCTAGAAGCCTGATTCGGAAAAGGTTCCTTGTGCTGCTTACCACGAATGCAAGAACTACATCGTCCTTGCCTGCTGCCAACATTTGGCAAGCCAACCACCATCTGGTCCCGGAAAGCTCGCCGCAGCGCATCGACATTCAAGTGGCCAAATCGAAAGTGCCACAAATCACCAATCTGAGAACCTGTCAAAGAGGAGAGTGTGGAGAGTTTGTATAGACCATTCTCCACACCGCCTTCCCAAACAACCTGGCCAGTCTCGCGGTCCCGTAGAGCAACAAAATGCTCCTCAAACTCCACCTGGAAGCCAGTCCCGCACACCTCATGCACTTACAACAGATGAAAGCCAAGTGCGGTGACGTAAAGAACACGAGAGGAATGCTTCCCCCCTCTACCATCGGGGATGATCTCCATCCGGCCCTCACTGTGTATCGGTATGGTGGAATTGTCGCCACTGAAAATGCGACATAACTGCCGTTTTTGATCTTGAAAGAAGTCACGGGAAGGAGTCATGTGCCTGGAAGCACCACTATCAAGAATCCATTCCCGAGTATCCTTGGCGGTGAAGCCAACTGCCGCCTCACTCGAAGAAGATGAAGCATTGGTGTCCAACATCTCCAAGTGCACAAAGGTGGGAGTCTGCGCGCAGCTGAAGCTGAAGAATCAGCACTCTTCCTAGTCCGCTTGGGACACTTCGTCCAATAGTGGCCTTTCTCGCCACAATCATTACAGGTCCTCTCGGCCTTCAGTTTCTCTCGGTCTGAATCATTGGGCTTCTTGTCATAAGACTTCTCCGATGAAGACTTCCCTTCGCCCTTGTTGTTGTTACGGCCTTTCGACCATTGGCAAATCAAGGCCTCAGAACCTCCGCCCTATGGAGGGTTCGTGAACGGTTCCTAGTCCAAGACCATGGACACAAGCTCCTCCCATGTGATGGTGCTAAGAGAGAGAAGCTAGTGTAACTTTGCTATATATGCCAATAAATCCCGGAATACACAATGGAGAGTGTGGGAGGTCTCCTCGAAGATAAACCACCTGGGCATCTGGTTCGTCCCGTCACCCTCTCATATAAAGCAATGATCCCCCAAATCATAGCTGATGGCACCCCAAGAGTATGCAATCTTTGTAGGAGCCGGTCCCGTGGCACTGTGTCAAATGCTTCGCGGAAATCCACAAAGCAACAATAGAGTCTCTTCTCCCGTGACTTGGCCTGCTCAATCAGGCTCCTCAAGTGAAGATATGATCTAGTGTGCAGAAGTTACTGGGGAACCCAGCCTGTCCTGGCTAGAGAGCTGAGCTCTGTCTCAAGTACTGATCCATATATCTTGGCCATAATATGGCCAACCATGAGAGTCCTGTAGTTCCCCAGGCCCATCGCGTCACTTGATTTGTGAATGGGGGTAATGATATTCATGCTCCATGTGTGTGGGAAGCCCTCCACAAGTGCCTTGTTGAAGAGAGAGAGAGAGAGAGAGCAATGGAGAGAGATTGCACAATACAATGATGAATGAATTATGATAATACTTCCACCATGTACATTGCTTTTGTAGGCATCAAGCCTCATCTTTTGACCTAGACCTTAATAAGGGTTGTTCACACCCTAAGGGGGTGTTCACACTAATGGACACACTACTAGACTCCAAAATACTCAATAGCTTGTCTGTGTCCAAGGTGCAGATGCGGTACATGAAGGTCATTGTCTTGAATCATTGTCTTGAAGAGGACATCAACCTCCAAGGGTGCTGCTCCAAACTCAACAAGAATAATGGAGTGGGGCACTAAGGGCTTACTTGGAATCATCCGTGAAACATCATGACTTGTAGTCTCTCCATCCTCCAATCATCTTCCCCTAGGTCTGGTCTCCAAAAGGAGGTCCCATACATTACAACAAGTGTCACAAGTGTGTCAAAAAGCTATCCTTAATTACTAGGCTCTTAAAAGTGAGCATGGAAGCATTGATGTTCCAACCAAGCCAAAATCGCTTACCCTCTTGTGAGCCGAGCTTGGACTACTGGGCGCATAGTGAAGCAGGGTTGAGAAAATGGGGCTTCCAAGATGATACAACTTCTACTAGTCTCGTGCATATGTGAAGCTCAGTTTGGAAGTCACTAAATGTGAGGTGTTGAAGATCATAACCTTGATCTTGCCAAGATCAATTGTGAGGTCCCGTCACACTCATTTGAGAATGTTTCAAGCAATACATCCTTGAGAAAATTTCTGCACTATAAGAAAGGAATGTGTACAATATCCTCCATCGTCCACCCGTACAATAAATAAGACCGTGGAAATTGTTGAACTGAGGTTATAAAGTAATAGCAACTATTTATCCTTAACAAATGAACAGTTGTCACGCACACATTGTCATAAGAAACATTTCGTTGTTTTGTCCTTTCGAAAGGTTTTTGTTTCGTCTCTTTGGAAGAAACAGACTGTTTCGAAGTGACACTTGTTATATAAGCATGCTCGTAACTAATACAAGTCACATTTAAGTTTTTAACATAGGAAGAGAAACATTCAAGATACATTCTCCACAAAAATTTTCAAACGATACATTTTATGCCGAAGTCTCATACTTCCTAACCCTCCCAAATGTCACGTTGATAAGGGGATTTGCGGGAAAGCGTGATGAAAGAGAGGTGGTAATTTGCAATGGAGGTGAAAAATTTGGGAAAAGTAAGAAATTAGACTCCTATTGAAAATTTCAGCAATTGGGTGTGCAATTACTTGAAATGAAAAGCTAAATGAGAAATTCGGAATGATGTCAAGTGAAATTGGTTATTATTTGACTTCTTTTTTTAACATATATATATATATATATATATATGTATATATATATATATATATGTATATATGTATGTATATATGTATATATGTATATATGTATATATATATATATATGTATATATGTATGTATATATGTATATATGTATATATGTATATATGAACATCTATGTATATATATGTATATGTATGCGAGCTTCAAACCTAAGGTTTTGGGGGAAAAAACCTTCAAAAAACGTAAGTTCTATTGCTAACAATTCGGAATAGCACACTGCACAAGTTCCACTTGTTCCCGCATGCGTTGCATCTCCCTTGTAAACTAGTCAAACTCCAGCTTCCATAATATACTCAACTCAACTTCCTCATAATCCCTATGGCCCATTGGGTGATGGGAACCAAAAAAAGTCTGAGACGCTCATCTTGTCTCCTTGAGTGCTGCCTCACCAGAGTCTCCCGATGACGGCGAAGTTCCATCAAGTACAAGCCCAGACACCTGTGATCTCTATACTGCATCACCTGTGGGAGGGAGCGAAATCCTTCTTGGAAGAGGCATATGCTCTGTAGAGGGCTTGTTCTCTCTCACGAAGTATCTTGTGAGTGCGTGGTGCTCACTCGGTGGGGTTGCGTGGCTCTCTCACAGGCTCTCCGGGATATTAATATGTTCAAAAGACCCAAAGGGGATATGAGACCAAAAATAATATAATAGCCCCATGAAAAAAGTAAAAACTTAAAAAAACTAGAAAAAAAATTTGCTACCTATTGCATGAACATGTGTAGAAAGTAGTGCAAATAGCCATGTGGTTAATACAAAGGTGCTAGTGTGTATGAGGGACACACACTAAATACATTGTTACAGAGAGGATACACTGATGCAGATAATGAAATATACGACAATGTGGCATGGGTTAAAACACACAATTTTGAGTTAATTATTTTTAGTTTACAGGTGGTGGTAAATATCAGATCACAGGATGGAGAGTCACTGACAGAACTTCAGGTTTGTGTTTCACAGAGCTGCTCATTTGTGTGCTTGTTGACAGCATTATTCATACTGCCACCATGGGAATGACTTAACTGATTGAGATTTTGAAATTGTCATGCATTGTCGTGTTAAGAATATCTGCATAAGAATAATAGATAGTAATATCTGCATAAGAATAATAGATAGTAATAATTTTTGTGAGGCAAAGAAAGATTTAGATGTCATTTTGATGGGTTAAGATGTTCGATCAATCACCAATCAATAGTTTCTATTCCCCCCTTCCGAGAAGCATAGTAGAATAGCCACAGGATTCTGTGACCTTAGTCTGAATTCATGCATTAAGATGAAATTGTCTACATATTAAGAGGAGCCATCAGGCAAACAAATAAGAATCTACTTCAATGGGCTGAAAGTTTAAATTGGCTATGAAAAAGAATGATTTGTGCAGAGCAAGATGTAAGGGTTTATGCAAGGCCTGAAACTCTTTCTACATTTGGAACGTTGACATCAATGACACACAATTATTTTATTTATTTGTGACCACTCTGAGATTGGTCATGTTTAACACCAACACAATGAAGAAGCAGACAATTGGCCAAGTGAGCCTATCATCAGCCAGAAACAACACCGCCTAGTTTCTTTGAAAGCTATTTTCTTTGGCATCAGGTAGCAAAAGAAAATGTGGATTGTCACGAGGAAGTGACATCACTTGTATTGGGGGCATGTATCCCAGAGATCTCAGTGATTTACTCAATCAACAACACGTTCCAAAGTTGGAGTGGATGCAAAACAAGAATATGTGTATGTACACCACCTCAGGAGGTGAAGAACCCCCCATTCCCCCCCCTCCCCCCTCCCCCCCCCTCCCGCTTCTTCCCCCCTTTCTGGACTTTTCATTACCAGAAGGGAGTTTTGAAGGTCAAAGCTTAATGGGTACCTGGGGGCAGCTTTGCTTGGAATACCCCTTTTTTTTTTTTTTTCCCCGAGAAAAGATCCTTTCATTAGTTATATAAAAACGCCGTAGGGCTACAAAAGATCTCTCCTGCTCATCATAAGAGAAACAGAGCAGTGAATACAGCAAGGCAGCCCGGGAGACTCTCCCTAGGTGCTGCAAAATACAAGCATCAGTACAAAGGACTGAGGGCTAAATCATACAATAGGGGGGGGGGGGGGGGGGAAAGCCAAACAGGTGGCCTGTAATGCCAACGGGGGGATCCCGTGTGTAAGGTGTAGAAGGGGCCTCTGCGCCAGGTGGTGGTGAAAAGCCTGGCGCCGCAAGATCTCCGAGTCGCCCCGGATGCGGTCATACTGTCCTCACAGGGTGTGGACCAACTCCTGCCAAATCCCCCGTACAGTCTCTGCTGGTGGCTCCAGTCTCCCCTCAAAGGCCGTGAAACACCGGGCCCTCCAGGTGAACCAGATGGTGAGGCTGCTGAGGAGCTCCCATCGTAAATCCCTCTCCTGCGTCCAGCTGGCGGACGAGAAATCCGGTGCCGGAACCAGGCGAGGCTGGCCCCTAATGAATCTGATGGCCTGACTGTCCTGCTCCATCTCATAGCCCATAGCAGGCCCTGACGAAGTCGACCAAGCAGCGGCACCCCATGTAAACATACCCTCTGGAGAGAGGGGGGCCAGAATACGCAACATCCGTAGCCAAATCTGCTGCGCCTGAGGGCAATCCCAAAGGCAATGTCTCTGTGCCTCCATAGGGTGGCCGCATCGGACGCAGGCCGCTGGAAGACCGCTGTAAACAAGCCAGGTGCCAACTGCTGAGCCCCTGTGGGGGCGACCAGCCACTGGAAAGTCGAGATCCTGCGGGCCTGTCGACTAGCCCAGAGCCGAGCCCAAAAATCCTCCTGGAACTCCTGTGAGAGTCCCTGTAGTCGCCAATGCCCCGCTGCAGCTGGAGAGACCATCCTCCTCGCCGTCAAAATATGCCGCCCCAGCCGAACAGTATACTGGAAAAAGGTGATCTCTGTGGCCTCAAGGGATGCATAAGGATCATGCCACTCGTACTCCCCAGGGTCCCACTGTAGCCGGGCCAAGGGGCGCGCTGCATATGCCCATATGCGCCAATCCGGGAGCACATCAGCAGGGTCGGGATCAATATGCCACTTCTGAGAAGCGGCGGCCACAACCCGTATCCTCTGAAAGGTGCACTCTGCAACCAAAGGCGACCTCCACCTCCACTCTCTGAAGTCTGCCCTCATCCTGAATCTCATAGTAGAGGCATCTGCCATCCTCAGTGCAAGCTCTAACAGCAATCAGGATCTCCAACTGTGTAAAGGCTCCCATCCACCGTGGGGCCACTGTCTCGAAAGGCGTGAACCACTCCTCTGTGAGTGCTCCTGAATATCATCCCTCATAATCAACCCCCCTCTGAGTGACTCAGCCTCTCCACCTGGATCTCCTTTGGGAGACCGCAGAAGGCCTTCCAGTCTCCAAAACTACGTGCTGGGCCTGCTGCTAAAGGTCCCCAGGCTAGACGAGGCCGAGAACCCAGCATATGCCCCTGCTCTGTGCGAACCGCTGGGCTCCAGATGAGCGGCTGTCTGGCCCGCTCCTCAACACAAGGAGGAGGTCGCTGAGAGAGCCCCGGTCTCAGCAGCTCCCAAGCTCTGAGGATGCTCAAAGCAAATCTGTCCTCCCATCCTCTACTGAGGCCTGTCCTCCTCATCTCTATGAAGATCCAGCGAATCTCTGGTGCCCAAGTGCCCCCTGCTGGGGGAGCCCGGAGCCTGAAGCCGCTGCAAGAGAAGCTCTTTCCAAGGCTCAGCGCCTGGAAGCAGCCCCCGAACAATAAGCTTCCCCAATAAGGCTCTACTCTGATCGACTGGATCTATAATGCCCAAGCCTCCCTGAGCCAGCGGAAGTGTAATAACTGCCCATGCAACCTTTGCCCGGGCTGGCTGACCGTCTCGCCCAGACCAAAGAAAGTTCTTGATCAGCCTCTGTACCTGGCTGATGCAAGAGCTCGAGAAGATCCAGCAAGACGTAATGTACCACATGGTCGCTAACAGCACCTGATTTGCCACCACCACCCTCCCAGCCAAGGATAGTCGAGCTGTACTGCAATACAAAAGCTTCTTCCGAATGCTCCGAAGAAGCGGGGCAATCTGTTGCTCAGGTGACAAATCTAGTCCAATCTGGCATCCCAAATACCGCACTGCTGTGCCAGGAGGAATCCATCTAAAACCGGGGTCCGGGATCCATGCCGGAGTGGGAGCACTACTGATCCAAAAGGCCACTGTCTTGCGCCAATTGAGCCAATTGATCAATGCTCCCGAAGCTGCACTAAAAACCCGGAGCGACCGCTCTGCCCAAAGAAGATTGGCCTCTTGGCCATGCAAAAATAAGTCCGTGTCGTCTGCAAACTCCGCATCGAGCAGGGTCCTCCCCCCAGACTGGGAGCTGGAGTCCTCTCAAACCAACCTCCTCTGCCGTCAAATACATGCTCATAGCCTCCGCAAAGAAGAGGAAAAAGAAAAGGGGCGAGGGGACACCCCTGACGGACTGATCTGGTCAGCTCAAAACTCGGCCCCCGTCCTCCTGCAATCAACACCTGGCTACGAGCTGTGGAATACAGAGCCGCCACCCCTTTGATCCATCCCTGGCTCAAAGCCCAGGCGAAGCATAGTGCCCTCTAAGAAACCCCAATCAACTCTATCGTATGCCTTCTCAAAATCGAGAAGCATCACGACCAAGTCCTCGCCAAGAAATCTAGCTCGGGCCGTCGCCTCCCAGAAAGTAAAGATGTTGTCAAGGATACTGCGCTCCTTGACAAATCCTGTCTGGGTAGCATGAATCAACTCCCCCAGGAAGGGCTGGATCCTCAAACTCAAGGCCTTTGCTAAGACCTTGTAGACAGTATTGAGGATCGTAATAGGCCTCCAGTGCCGAATATCATCTGATACTCCCTCCCCCTTGGGGATAAGAAAGATCAAGCCCTCTGAAAAGCTCTGTGGCATCGCCCCAGTGTCCCAAAACATACTGAAAGCCGCTGCGGAGGCCTGGCCCCAAAAGGTCCCAATAACGCATATAAAAGGCCGGCGTCAGTTCGTCCTCCCCTGGGCAACTATGTCACGGCAGGACCCTCAAGGCCTCGGCAAGCTCAATCTCTGAAAGAGGCCGCACCAAGAACTATACGCATACGATCTGTGACCCTCCTCTGCACATGGGCCCACACAGTCTGTCTGCAAGCATCTCGATCCTCAGTGGCTGACTCCGCTGAAAGCAGGTCTCTATAGAATGCAGTGGCAATGGCTCTGATCTCCCTGGGGCTTAGTAGCTACCGATCCATCCGGTCTACCAAGCCTGACGGACTCGTGCTCGAGCATGGCAGGGTCCAGTGATCTCAAAAAACTCCCCAGTCAGTCTATCACCAAGCTGCGTCCACTGAGAGGCCTGACGACGATAGTAAAACTCATGTCTCTGCTCCTCTACCTCTCTAACCTCCTGGCGTGCTTGGCTCAGCTGTGACGCCACCCACTCACATGCAGGCTGCTGCTCCTGAAGGCGCTGTAGGCGAAGCAAGGTTGCGTCTCAGCCGATGCTCCTGCTCGCGAATCTCTTCCAGTCGTGTCAAAGCTGCAGCGTGCAGAAAGAGCTAAGCTCGATGAGTCCCTGGGCACACTGGCCTGCTGCATCCTGGTCAGAGCACTGACTATCATGCCAGATCCTCTCAATGTCCTCAGCGAGACTGGGATCTGTAAGTACCCTCTCTGGGATCCTCAACTGCAAGCTGGGCTCCCGTGTCCTCTCCTCCAATGTCAAGATAACTGGCGCATGATCTGAAAATGAGGTGCCAGCGAGAATGCCGACGGAGCCCCCTCGCTCCCCTAACCAGTCGCCCACATAAAAGCGATCAATCCGTGATAGATTAGTCCCTCCCTGCCGGCGATCCGACCGAGAGAAACTAAGACTGTCCTGAGAGCGGGAGAAGGCCCCATGCTGCCATGCATCAGTGATCCTCAGTGACATGCAAAACCGGTCCCAAGCTGCAAGCTCCGTGCCGTGCACTGTAACATGACTGCCTCCCACCCTATCGGCCGGGTCCTCAAGCATGTTGAAGTCTCCCCCGACACACCAATGTGCGGCCTCTGGCAATGCATCCGTAACCTGGGTCCAGAACTCTGCTCTGGCACTAGCATGATTGGGCGCATAGACGTTGAGCACACCCAATAGCTCATCATGCATCCTCAGAATGACATACTGTGCTCTACCAGGCACAATGATCCCTCGATCCACAATGGCCTGCCGCCATACATCTGCAATGACCATGCATACTCCTCCCTGTCCACCCAAAGGACCAAACCCTGCAGACCAAAAGGTGTCCCATCTACCAGGCATCACCGAACCATATCTCCGGATCCTGCTCTCACCCAAGTGGTGCTCCTGCATCATCAAAATATCAATGCTACCACCAACCAGGCATCTCTGAAGCTCCTGCCTCAAGCAACCACGATAGCGTATAAAATGTGCTCCGCCAAGGCCCTGTACATTCCATGAGATGATCCTCATGGAAGACCTGCTGAGGTGGATGCTGTCTCAGCCGTACGGCGGGCCTTCGCAAGCGGCTTGGATGGAGAGTAGTCTCCATCCGAGCGGCTGCGAATCTGCCCACCCGGTGTACTGCAAGAATCACGGATCAGGCGCCAGTGGCTGTGGCCCATGGCGACTGCCTCCCGCTCTGACAGAGCTGTATACATACATATCCAGGGTCGCGTGCTAAGTTTGCCACTATGCGAACGACCAAATGACGAATCCCTGAGGCATCCACACTCCCGGGATCCAAGAAAAAATGAGCCAACTCCCATAGTCGGCCTATCACATCTGTCACCTCCAGATCGCTCACATGATGAGAAAACTCAACTGCCTGAGTCTTCAAAGTGCTAAGAGCGAGCTCTAGAGTCCACTCCCGGTCGCAAGGGCCACATAGAGGGAACGAGAAGGCCACCGCTGAATCAAGTGCCTCGGAGGTATCACTACATGAACTCGGATGGGTGCTGGCTCATGGGGGCCCTCTGCTCCAAAAAGCCGTGTGAAGGCGTGATCAAAAGCCTCCGAGCGCTGTCTAATGCCGAGGCGACTCTGCCGACTGCGGATAGATGATATCCGTTAAGCCCGAATCGGCATGGTAGGTCTCCTCTGTGGTGCTCGAGCGAGGACTTGCTCAGCGCCCTCCGGACTGCAGGTGAGCGCCAGGGGACTGCTAGGGCCTCCCGGGAAGGTGAGGCGGGCGGGGGGGGAGGAGGGGGGGCGAGGGGGGGTGGAGAGGGAGCTGCTGCCGAAACCGGAACGGGGATGGGAGGAGGCGAAGGTGGAAGTGAGGCGGTGGGAGGGGACGGGGGTGAAGGAGGGGGTGCTCGCATCTCCTGGTCCTCAGTCGTCGCCGCAGGGGTCTCCTCCTGGAGGGGAGCAAAACTGTTCCTCACGGGAGCCCAGTGAGGCTGAGACTGTGGCTGCTGCTGTAGCGGCGGTCTTTGGGCGTGCTGCTGTGGCTGCTGCTGCAGCGGCGGTCTTTGGGCGTGCTGCTGTGGCTGTCTCCCTCGGCGGCGCCCCTGTCCAGGCTGCCACTCCGAGGTCTCTGTGGCCTGAGCAGGTGTCCCGGAGGTAGCTTGCCAAGCCGCATCTGTGGGCGGGCCATCAGGGGCCTGCTGCTGTGGTGAGGGTCGGGGTCTCTTGCGAGGGCAGGCCTTGGCCAGATGACCGACCTGCCTGCAAATGAAGCACTGGTTCGGGAGCCCCGAGAACTCCACTCTCTGATCAATCCATCCCCCCCCTATCCTAGGTAGCTGAATGACCTTAGGAAGGGAGGAGATGTCAGACACCAAAACTCTGACCGAAGGTAGCCCAGCTGCTCTGGCCACCACTGAAGCTGCTGTGGGGCCAGTCTCTAGTACCGAGCCCACCAATGCTCCTAGCCTCGAGAGGAGCGGAAGATACTCCCGGCGGAGTCTAGGGAAGCAAACTGTAACATGGAAAAGGCGCTCTCCCTGCTCAGCCGCTGCTGGGTCAAAGCCATGCTACCAAGGTCTGAAGAAAGCCCGAGCACCCCTGATGTCAAGGGGACTCATGGCAAGGACCTTGGCCACGCTCTGGGCGGTCTCGAACTCGATCTGGTAATGTCCACTCTTCCGGCGAAAGAGAAAGCCTGATGGGGGTGTCCTCAGTGGCGAGGGGGCTGCGGATGAGTCCCTCTGAGGTGGGCGAGGGGGCTGCGGATGAGTCCCTCTGAGGTGGGGCGGGAGGAACCTCCATTAGAGTCTGAAGTTGTGTCGAAGGCGGAGCGGAGACGGAGAACCTGCACGAACCGAGCTGCACACGAAGGAGGGGGAAGGCGAAAAGTAAAAAGGTTAAAAAAAAATCCCTGGGGGCGGAGAAAAACAGAAAGAAGAGGAGGGGGGGGGGCAGAGGTGGCGAAGACGGACCCCAAGGGGGGGGGGGGGGGGGGGGGGGGGGGGGGCGCGGAAGCAGCACGAAAAGGTGAGAGAGGGGGAAGCGAGAGCTGGCGAAGCGGGGGAGGGGGGGCGAGGCGCTGAAGAGGAGGGGGGTGGGCGCGATGGCGAAGAGCTACGGGAGGGGGGGGGCGAAGGCGAAGAGCAGTGGAGGGGGGGGGGCGCTTCAACGCAGGCAAGCTAGGCGAAGGGGGGGCGGCGCAAACCTGAGGGCAGGCGGAGGGGGGAAAGCGCGATGGCGGGCAGGGAGAGGGGAGTGCAGACAGAAGCGCGAGCAGGGGGGGAGCGTGGAACTTCAGCAAGCAACTTTTTTGTTGGGGTGGTCTTTTGCTTGGAATACCTGATTTTGAAGATAACCACATACAATTTTAAAGAGCTTGATGTTGATTCCTTACTATGAGGCAGGCATTCCGATTTGATCCCACTATGAGTTACCTACCAGGCAGGTCATTTGCAGGAAAGAGACTTCTATTAAGTATGAAAGAATCAATACAGAATCATGGCTAGAAGCTGGAAATCCTCATCGCAGAGTGTAAGGTAATTGCAGCCAGATCAGGGTCATGGTGATGCTGAGAAAGTCTAGTGGGAGTCGAAGAGAAGATCCCATGATCCCACTCCCTCATGAAGAGTGTTGGGGTAAAGGCACTATGCCCACCCTTATAGTGTGTACAAGCCTAGAAGTTATAGTACATAGTACACTTAGTACTTTTAATGTACTAAGTGCACTATGTGTACTAGTGCAATATACATGTGTGATAGGGGAGTCACACACTCACATCTTGGTGAGTAGACTTATCCCCACAACTCTCTCTCTCTCTCTCTCTCTCTCCCTTGCTTCTCTGTGTATGTCTCCCACACATGAACTCTGACCCTAAATCTCTCCCATTCAACTGGTATCAGAGCTTAGGTTGCTGTCTTGATCCTCTTCCTTCTCCCTAGAGCCGTCAATTTTTTTGCTGCCCTGCACTGGAGGTGTGTGAAGCGAAGGCTACAAAGGTGAAAACCTGCTGTTGGCTAACTTTGGGTGTTGCAGGTGTCAGCTGACAGGCAGCGCAGCAAAGCGTTGCTCAGCAGGTCGACTAAGTGTTAGGACGACGGGTGAGAGCCTTTAAGGGGCGGGAAAGAGGGTCCCTGAAGGGAGAACGGAGAAGGACGGAGGGCAGTCCTCCCAAGCTCTTTGTTGTTCGCCATAGCCAAGCTAGCAGAGCTGCCCAAGAAGGGCGCGGATGACCACAGCCGAATAGAGGCCTGACGGAAAGAGCAGGTGGCGGGTGTCCATACTCAGGCGTGTAAGGTGTGGGTGTCCGGGCAGTGATGGCGGGCGAGACAAGGAGGAGGTGATCGGGGCCGAGAGGTGGTGAAGAATAACTCGAGCGACTGGTGGCGTTGGGCATTCAACTGGCTACTAGGCGGATAGGCGAAGGCAGCAACGCAGGCATCAACAAACGGAGCGAAGGCCTTTAGGTGGACTCCGTGGGGAAGCGTAGCGCTACCAGGTGCAGAGGCCGTGGCTGCATATCTGGGACGAGTAAGAAGCTCGGGCTGATACGTGATAGGAGCGCCATAACCAAACAAGTGTGGGCTGCTGGCAGGAAGGTGTTCAGCTGCGGCGACGTGGTGTTGTGGAGCGCGGATGTGGAGGCGCTCTGCTGCCGTGACTTCCTGAACGACCACCTTATCGAGTTCTTCTTCGCCACCTCTCGGCCCCGATCACCTCCTCTTGCTCTCGCCCGCCATCACTGCCCGGACACCCACACCTTACACGCCACCATCGATCCTCTCCGCCTTCTAGAGCGCGAGACGCACAACAACGAGCAGGAGCATCAGCATCAACATCAACATCAGCAAGAAGTGCCCCCCCCCCCCCCCCCCCCCCCCCTTTTTTTCTGCAACAGCATCAACACAAAGAAATTCAGCCTGCAAATCTCAGAGAAATTCAAAAAATTAAAAGGTATTTGCCTTCAATTTTGGGAATTTCTTATCAATTTAATCAATTGAGCAGGTTCAGGTGCCGAATTGCTCAATTTTTGAGCAAAATTGGCAAAATTGGTACATTGGTTACAATCAGGATCAATTTGCAGGAAATTGGATGTCAAAATTTTGGGGCTTTTGATGTAATTGTGCAATTGGGCACTCATACATGCTGTATGATGTGAGAAATCGCACATTTGGGCAAAATTGCAGCAAATTGCAGTGCAAATCAAGAGGCTTTTGTGCCGATTGGATTGATTTGCATGCAGGCACTCGCAGTTGATGCTTTGGGCAACGTGTTGATGCCTGGCGAGCACTCAATGTGCCTGTAAATCAAGGGGCTTTCATGTATTGGATGTATATGTGGCCAGGGGGAAGCACCGTGAAGACTTTGGATGCCTTCATGTGTGTCAATGTACCATGTATGATCAGCAATTGATCTTAAATCAAGGGGCTTTTCAAGATTTTATGCTTGTTGAGCTTGGCAAAGCAGCAAGCAAGACTTTTATGCCTTGAATCCTCAGAAATCAGCTTGCAGTCAAGGGGCTTTTGCCCAATTTCTGTTCGGGACTGTTGTATGCAGTGTTCGGGACTGTAAAAGTCTGATTTTCACTCATTTGGACAGCCAAGAGAGCATGTATTGCTACTGTACCTACTGGTACAGATTTGGTACAGCTTTGTACAAGTTTTGGCATGGCTGCACATTGATTTGAGTGAGCAAAAGGTTCATTTACAGCTGCCGTATTTGCTGGTACAGGTTTGGTACATCATTGGTGAGCACTTAGTACTGCTGTACAGTACTTTGGAAGGGCAACAGAGCACATTTAAGGTGCTGTCCTAAATCTGCAGCAACCAGATTTTGGTGATTTCATCACATACAGTGGGAGTAGAGTTGCATTCGTGCTTCCGCAGTGGGAGATAAAGCTTGGGAGAACAACTGTGAGCACTTTGTGTGCTTTTGGTGCAGTGTTTGCACATTTTGCAGGGAGTCAGGCATTGACAGGTTGCATATTGCTATGGGAAACCACAGGTGAGAGCTCTTCATTGCTTCACATCAAGAAGCTTGAAGGCTCACATAACTATGATATTTGGCAAACCCAGTGCTATAATGTGTTGCTCCAGAAGAAGCAGCACAAGCCTATCAAAGAAAGGGGTGTAAAGCCCGCTTCTCTTACTGCTGAAGAGTGGGAAGATATGGATGAGCTGGCAAGATCTACTATCATGTTATCTGTGTCAGACTCTTTACTTTTAGCATTCGTGAAGAGAAGACATCTTGGGGAATGTGGCAGAGATTGCAGGACTTGTATGCCCAGCAAAGTGTCTCAAGCAAAGTGTATTGGTTGAAGAAACTCATAGGTCTTCAGATGAAGAAGGGGCGTCTATGGCAGCCCATCTAAATGAGTTTAATGGCATTGTCAGCCAAGTTATAAATCAAAAGTTGGCAATGGACGATGAGTTCAAAGCCACTTTTCTTTTATGCACTTTGCCAGAGAGTTGGGACACATTCAGGACAGCCACTAGCAATTCGAATGCTATGCTGTCATATGCAGATGTTGAGGGTGCTCTTCTTCAAGAAGAGATGAACAGGAAAAACAACTCTGTTGGAAAGTCCAATGCAATGAATGCACGTGGGAGATCCCAGCAAAGGGGTAAAAGCCAAGAACGGGGAAGGAGCAAGTCTCGCTCCAAAAAGGACTTGGAATGCCATTATTGTGGCAAGAAGGGACACATTAAAAAGCAATGCTACAAATGGAAAAATGATCAAAAGGAAAAGGGAAAAGGCAAAGACAAAGACAAAGATGAAGCCAAAGATGTAAAGCCAAAGGGCAAAAGTGGAGTCAAGATTGAAGAAATCAATGTGTCACATGCAGGTGACAGTGAGGATGAGGTCCTATTCACGTCTTCACTTGATGCCCACTCTCTTACAGGTGGTCATGGTATGCACTCATGGATCATTGATTCAGGTGCCTCCTTTCATGTCACAGGTTGCAGAGACTTGTTTGTCAGGTATACTGCTTGCAATGAAGGAGTAGTTTATTTGGGTGATAACCATGCATGCAAGATTCTTGGCAGAGGTGATGTGAGGCTTGTGTTTTCAGATGGCTCACAGCTTATGCTCCATGATGTCAGGCATGTGCCTGAGATCAAGAAGAACCTGCTTTCTACTGGACAGCTTGATGATGCTGGTTATGTTACCACATTTGGTCGTGGAAAGTGGAAGATTAGTAAGGGCTCACTGGTTGTTGCCAGAGGCTCTAAGGTGGACACTCTTTACTTCATGCATGCAGGTGTTTGTCACCATGCTAATGTAAATGCAACGGAGCTGCCGGAAATTTCTATGTGGCATAGCCGGTTGGGACACATAAGTGTCAAGGGAATGGAGCAATTGTCTCGTTTGGGTTACTTGCCTTCTCTAAAGTTTTCAAGTTTTCAGTTTTGTGAGCATTGTATATATGGCAGGCAACTGCAGTGCCCCCACAAGAAAGCTCTTGGACAGAAAGATGCTCAGTTAGAGCTTGTGCATACAGATGTATGTGAGATGCCTCAGCTTTCTTTGGGAGGGGCAAAATACTTTGTGTCTTTTATTGATGATGCCACACGCAAGGTGTGGGTTTATCCTCTTCGTTTGAAGAGTGATACATTCTCAGTGTTTCAGAAGTTTGTTGTTCATGTTGAGAATCAAACTGGCAAAACACTGAAAGCTTTGCGTTCCGACAATGGTGGAGAGTATATGTCCAAACAGTTTCAGGACTTTTGTGATGCTAAAGGCATCAAGAGGGAGCTCTCTACTCCTTATGATCCTCCACAAAACGGGACAGCAGAGAGGATGAACAGGACCATTCAGGAGAAGGTCCGTTTTATGTTGTCACATGCTGCGTTACCTCATGGTTTTTGGGCTGAAGCTGTTATGACAGCCGTTCATCTTATAAACAGGTCACCTAACACGAGGCTTGGTGGAAAAGTGCCAGAGGAAGTATGGACAGGGAAGCCTCCGTCATACAAGCACTTGAGAGTGTTTGGTTGCGTTGCGTACGTGCACATACGCAGGGAAATGCGCACCAAACTTAATCCTAAGTCTCACAAATGCATATTCCTAGGATATGGTGACAGAGGTGAAATGGGGTATAGACTTTGGGATCCCATGAATAGAAAGATCATACGCAGCAATGATGTCATTTTTGATGAAACATGCATGTATAAGGAGCCTGCAAGGCAACAGGAGCCTAGCAGAGTCATCTTTGATGATGATGGACATCATGGACAACAACCAAGGGCTGTAAATCAGCCATTACAGCAGCAAAACCAGCCCTTAAATGGTGCTGAAAATGGTCCAAATGGACAGCCAGAGATGGCAGAAAATATCCCTATGGATATGCCACAGTTAAAGGAAATACCGGGCATGATATTTTAGCCTTATGGCATGGAACAGGAGCCACCAATAGGTGATATGCAGGCTGGACAGCAACCTGCAAATGATGGTCATTGGGTACAGAGGTCCACAAGACCCTCCAGAGCCCCTGACAGGTTTGTTCCAGGGGTTGACTACTTGATGCTTACTGACTGTGGGGAGCCCTCTTGTTATAAGGAGGCTTTACAGAGGGCAGACAAGGCTCTTTGGGAGCGTGCCATGAAGTCAGAGATGGATTCTCTGCACAAAAATGGAACATGGAAGTTGGTGCATTTGCCTACAAGCAAGAAGGTTTTGCCATGCAAATGGGTTTACAGGCTCAAAGTTGCACCAGATGCAAAGCCAAGATACAAAGCCAGGTTAGTGGCTAAGGGCTTCAAGCAGGAATATGGTGTGGACTTTGATGAGATCTTCTCTCCAGTGGTCAAAATGACCACACTTAAAGCTGTATTAGCTTTGGTTGCTCATGATGATCTGGATTTGATTCAGATGGATGTGAAGACTGCTTTTCTTCACGGTGATCTCCATGAGGAGATATATATGCAACAGCCAGAGGGTTATGCAGTGAGTGGAAAGGAGAAGCTTGTATGCAAGCTGAAAAAGAGTCTTTATGGGCTCAAACAGGCACCAAGGGAATAGTATCATAAATTTGATACATTCATGAAATCCCAGAAATTCAGGAGAAGTGACATAGATCACTGCTTATACACCAAGAAAGCTTTGGATGGCAGTCTATTGATCTTCATCTTGTATGTTGATGATATGTTGATTGCCGGGAAATCTCGTAAGGAGATGGATGCCTTAAAGCAGAGGCTGCATCAAACCTTTGATATGAAGGATTTGGGTGATGCAAATCACATTTTGGGTATGCGGATACTTCGGGACAGAAATCAGCATGTGTTGTATTTGTCTCAGAAGGAATACATTGGCAAAGTTTTGCAGAGGTTCAATATGGATGGGGGGAAGAAGACTAGTACTCCTTTGCCTCCATATGTGAAACTCAGTGCTATGGACAGCCCACAGTCAGATAGTGGTAGGGCTGATATGGCCAAGATTCCGTATGCTTCAGCTTGTGGCAGTCTCATGTATGCCATGGTTGCTACCCGGACATTGCATTTGCAGTGGGAGTGGTTTCTAGATACATGGCCAACCCTGGCAAGAAGCATTGGGAAGCAGTGAAAGGTGTCATGAGATACCTGAAGGGCACACAGGATATGTGCATTTGCTTTGGCAAACAGGATGCATTAGTGCATGGTTACACGGATTCGGATTATGCCGGTCATCCAGATAACCGGAAGTCTACTACCAGTTATGTGTTTACATTCACAGGAGGTGCTGTGTCATGGATATCCAGGATGCAGAAGTGCACAGCCTTATCTACTACAGAGGCCGAGTATATTGCAGCCACAGAGGCTTGCAAGGAGGCATTATGGCTATCTTGGTTAGTGGTTGATTTGGGTTATACAGGGGATATTCCATTGTTGCATTGTGACAGTCAGAGTGCCATCCAGTTGGCAAAGAACCCTGTCTTTCATGCAAAGACGAAGCATGTGGATGTGAAGTATCACTTCATCAGAGAGGTGATAGAGAACAAGCAAATTCAGCTTGTTAAGATTCATACGGATGACAACCCGGCTGATCTGTTGACAAAAAGTTTGCCTCCAGAGCGGTTTGCTCATTGCAGACACTTGATGGGCATTGGATGAGGCCAGTTTCAGCCTTGATATGGCCTTGTATATTATCATGTACATGCTGATTTTTTCTTTTCCTTTACTTAAGGGCACTTTGCCTTTTGGGAGGTTGTTGGGGTAAAGGCACTATGCCCACCCTTATAGTGTGTACAAGCCCATAAGTTATAGTACATAGTACACTTAGTACTTTTAATGTACTAAGTGCACTATGTGTACTAGTGCAATATACATGTGTGATAGGGGAGTCACACACTCACATCTTGGTGAGTTGACTTATCCCCACAACTCTCTCTCTCTCTCTCTCCCTTGCTTCTCTGTGTATGTCTCCCACACATGAACTCTAACCCTAAATCTCTCCCATTCAAAGAGAACGCGCTTTGCTTGTGCTGATCTAGAGGGTCAGGGGAATACGGGCTCAAGTGGTCATAAGGGTATGAATATCTCAGAAAATGGTCTGAGTGTCATAAATCTGGGTGCCTTCGATCGCCTTAGTACATTTAGCCCTCCATATCTGCTAGGCAATGATGCTAGCAATAACCTCCCAGGTGGTATCAAGTCTCCCCAAGGACACTGTGACATGAGTGAGGAGTATCTTGAAGTATGCAGCTTTGGACCATCCCTCTGTGTATCATGATGGCGGAGTCATGGTCCAGACTGAGTGAGGTAGGCAATAGTGCCCCAAGTGATGTTTATAGTACCTCTCGTTAGTCTGCCTAAAAGCTGAGTTATGGAGCTCCATACCCTTTGGGCAACGTTGCAACCCCAAAGGCAATGCTGTACGATCATAGAGGCTGTTGAGCATCCGGGCAAGCTGGATCCGCACCAAAGATAGCTTTCCAGTGGCTAAAAGTGAGACCACCGTGTGTAACATGACCAGAAAAAAATGGGATATCTGGCTCCTCTTGTAAGAGTGCCAAAGCTGGTGCTTAAACCTCTTCTGAATCAATGGAGTAATCCCAAAGCTTTCCGAGTGTGGCCTGAGGGTAGGAGTCCTTTGAATATGTCGAAGTTAGTAATAGTTTGGCATTCCTCAGTGTGTAACTGAAGAAAGGGAACTCTTCAAGGGATTGGCTGCATCAATCAATTCCAACTCACCCGGGATCCCATGGGAGATATTTAATGGGACATCCTCCATAAAGCCATAGGTCCCATGACATTTGAGTCACAGACTCAAGGGGAGGGTCAATAGACCAGTGCCTGCTTGAGCGACCCACAACTCTCACAAGTTAGTAATAGTTTGGCATTCCTCACGGTGTAACTGAAGAAAGGGAAACTCTTGAAGGGATTGGCTGCTTCAATCAATTCCAACTCACCCGGGATCCCATGGGAGATATTTAATGGGACATCCACCATAAAGCCATAGGTCCCATGACATTTGAGTCACAGACTCAAGGGGAGGGTCAATAAACCAGTGCCTGCTTGAGCGACCCACAACTCTCACAAGGCGGCGGACAGCTCCAAGGATGAAGTCCTGGGTGTCACATCTCATCAATCTCTATCCAGCTAGGATAGTATAGAATATGCAGTCTCCCTCGTGTTCCTGGTCTGGTATGGCTAATACCTATCCTGGAAAAAGCACCCGGCCATTTGAGGTGATACTCATCATGAAATGTACCAGTAGGCCACTCATGGGGGATAGTTGCATCAATTTGCTCAATCCATTTGTGATTCCTTGTGAGGTGCTGGGTGGAGACATCTTTTTGATCCATGGAAACACTTCAAAAAGTCTTCCAATCCCTTAGCATTGGTGTGCATCCTTCCCACATACATGTGTTTGCTAGGCCAAGACATAGGAGGCCTTAATGACCAAGTACGTGGATGTAAAGCAGGAAATCGAACCAATAGAAGCTCTTATCTGTAAACATGATCAAATTTGCAGGTTTGAATCAACAACACCTGCAATGTTGGCAACAGAATGCATTGAAGCTCTCTCAATAGAATTGGGGTTTTGGTAGAATTAGGTTTTTTACAAATAAGGGTTTCTACAAAATTAGGGTTTTTGAAGACTTAAGGACTTTGAAAGTTAGGGTCACTAAAGAATTAGGGTTTTTGCAAATTAGGATTTTCAGCGGCAACATAGTGTACACAAACATGTATGGGTAGCTACGGCAATGGTACAACAAATTTTTGGAGAAAAATGTTCTTCATTTCTCCTGTGTAGAGATTTCAATAGGCATGAGAGAGAGAGAGAGAGAGACAGAGAGAGAGAGAGAGAGAGAGAGAGAGAGAGAGAAAGGAAGATATATTAATGTCTGCAAAAGGCCAAAATTGGCCTATGAGACAAACAAGTAGTACAATGATGTTCCTCCAGTCATCAAGAGGAAAATGTGGAGTGAGAATAAAATGTACAAGTATGACAACACGACCATAGGGGACTCAATGGTGGTGTACAAACGAGAGGGTGTGGATGGAGTACTAGGGCTACTAATGCATCTCTATATGCTGAAGGGGTGATGCAAGTATGATATGTTATCTACTCCTAACTCCATCCAGTCCCATAGTCTGGGTACAATATGTCATACATCCGATCTGAGGATGCCATAAATGTCTAGAACATGCATCCTGGATCAGGGCGAAAATGTGCCAGCTGCTCCTAGACCTCCTGCTGGTGTCGAGACCGGATGGCCGCGATCTCTCTGTGGTGTAGCCGTGGTGTCTGGTAGCGGGCTAGTCTGGGTCGTCGCCTAGCACGAATCTCCTCCGCTCGCTGAGATGTCACTCCCAATGTGTGTGGCTGGGCTACTGGTGCCAATCTCTGGAAGAAGTCAGTCAACTGGGACTGTCTTCCTCCGCTATGATGTGCGGGTATCTGAAGTAAGATCTCCTTGTGTCTCTGTAGTGCTAGTAGTAGTCTGCCTAGCTGTCTCTGTTACGATCTCTCCCAGATCTGTCTAAGTGATGTGGTCCCTCTAAAAACCTCAGGATAGCATGCCCTGATCTCCTGCAAAGCACCACACTGGCAAACAAAATGCTCCTCTGTCTCTACCCCCGTGTGGCATAATCTGCAAATGCGCTCTACTTGAGGGATGCGTGCTGCTCTCCCCTAGTCTCGATCTCTAGTTGGTGTGATGAGACCCTTAGTCGCCCAATGGCTACTCTGGCTCCATGTGATAAGTGGACCTCCAAGTATCGTGGTCGCTGGATGAAGCCATCTGTGGAGGTGCTCAAGAAGTGGTCTGCGTAGTAGAGCATCTTCGTCGGGAGTGGCTGACTGGGAGATAGCCAAGTCTCCTGTATGTGGCCCTGCCAAATGTCATGTCTCATGACTCTGTTCCTCTCTGTCTGAGAGAGGCGTCTATGTGGTGCAGCTAGGTCATAATGTAAGGGTGGTAATCTGTCAATATCAATCCTGTGTGATGATATCTCGTCATGGATGAAATAAGAAAAAGCAACAGTAAACTAAAACTGAAAACTGAAAGCTAAGATCTCAGACTCTGAGGTTACACACGTTGAAAAATCTAGATCCTACTATGCCAGGTATAGTGTGCAATAAGTGATGGGGTATGGGAGAGCTGAATAAAAAGGCTAGAGATGTCGATAGTCTACTGTGAGCATGAGCCTGCTCAATGGCGGGCCACAATCTCCTGAATGTGGGGCTAATGAGCTTGGGGTGGTCACGATCCGATGGGACAAGGGCGTCTAGCTCTTTGGAGTGTGCGTGCCTGATCTGATGTGATTTCCATGGGCCTGCTGTGAGGGGGCATTGTGGTATGGACTCTCATATCCACTGTGATGGACTCTGGTGCCTCCCTGTCCACCCCTCTAGACTGGAAAAAACTGGTGATGGTAAGTGAGGGGAGGGTTGTTGGGGGCGAGGATCTCTGAGTAGTGACTCTTTGTGTCCGTTGAGCTCCAGTAGGAAGAGTCCAAGGCACCTCTGATCATGGTACTCCATGATCGGGGATAAGGGTCCAAAGCCCTGTCTAAATAGTCAGTGCTCCTCCGATGTAAATGATCTATGTATGTTCTGCAACTAGGTAGGAGGTGTGGAATACCATAACCTTGGTTTTCCCAAGGTTGATTGAGAGCCCTTTTGTGTGCAAAAATCTTGTAAAGTATGTATGTGCTTTTGTAGCCCCTTCTCATAATATGCGATGAGTACAATATCATCAGCATATAAAAGGATGGAAACAAGAATACTTCCTAGAAAAGCTCCTCTGCCGCCGGTTCTATCAATGAAGTCTGAGATCTCATCTATGTAAAGTCCAAAAAGGGTCAGAGATAGTGGGCATCCTTGTTTCACTCCGATGGTGCTAGAGACCTCAAAAAGTCCATGAATCTCACCTTGCCAATAGTTGACTCATATAAGGCAATGATAGCCCAAATCATGTCAGATGGGAACCCGAGATGCTATAAGCGCTGTAGGAGACGGGCTGAGGCACTGTATCAAAAGCTTTGCGAAAGTCCACAAAGCAGCAGTATAGTCGGCGGCCATCTACCTTGGCCTGCTCAATGATAGCCCGAAGTGTGAATATGTGATGCAGCGTGGAGAAGGTCCTCCTGAATCCTGCCCGTGCCTACCGTGGTGCCTTGTATCCCTCTCTCTTTGCTAGTGTGCTGAGCTCAGACTCAAGTATAGATCCATAGCCAAGATATGGCCGATCATGATGGTTCTTTAGTAATTAGGATCCATGGGATCTCCCACCTTATGGATAGGTGCAATAATGGGTGATGACCAGGTGGGGGAAAGCCCTTTAAGAGGGTCCTATTAAACATATGGACTAGGAGGGGTGCCAAGGTGTTGCTTGCGTAAGAGAGGTGCTCAGCCATAACTTATAAGCCCCTCGTGATCTTGTGATCGGCCGCTCTAAAGCGTGCGTATAGCCTTCACCACCATGTCTCTTGTGAAGAAGGTGGATGTGGTGGGAGGTGGATGTGGGAGGGGGGTTTGGTGGGATATGTGGTATAATGCATGTGCATATGAGTGCCAGATGTGTGGGTCTATGATGGGGGTGGGTAAGCATCGTTTTTCCGAATCCTACGCCAAGCCTCATCGAGGCAGTGACACTTGGCTATACCGGTGACATCACTGCTTACACACACAAACACTTTAGTGGCTATAAGCCCTTGTTCACACACATTTGAACACATTCCACCTTTAAGAGGCCTTCACACACACACTCATAGAGAGTGTTCACACACTGAAGCTCTAAATATCCAACACTCTATACCTGGCATAGTAGGATCTAGATTTTTCATCTTGAATAATCTTAAGAGTTTGAGGTCTTAGCTTCGAGTTTTCAGTTTTAGTATACTGTTGCTTTGTCTTATTTCATCCATGACGAGATTTCATGGACACTATGTATACATCATTTTGGTCTCATAGACCCTTTGGGTCTTTCGAGGTCATGCAGCCTTGGGGGAACTTGAGGGACAGTGTGCACACTGTCAAGCAAAATTTTGTAAAAGTGTTTTGGGCTTGTGTACATATGGATGCATGGCATGCAAAAAAAGCTTTGCCCTGAATGCCCTGGTAGATGTACAGAGTGGGTGGCTTGGTAGTGGGCTAGTACATGCATTTTTTTTTGGGAGCAGGTGCTTGAGGTTTGAAGTTTCTTTTCATTGTAGCTGTGCGTATGGCCTTGAGGAAGGTTGGTCTCCAATGTGTGGAAAGCTTGCGGAAGGCCTTTGATGTTGGCAGCCTTTGGGCTTTGACGCATGTATGTTGGAACAGGGTGATTTCATGCTCTTTTAAGAGCTCTTGGTAATGCCTCCATATTGGGATAATGATTGGACAAAGCATGTATGGAGTCATGGATTTGATAGTGCACTCTTACCATATATGATGCCTCCATGTGAAAATATATGGAACCCCAAATGTGATGATGGCTGGTCGATCGTGGGCTGATTTTGGATGTTATTCTTGGGTGCCTATAGTGTGTAGGTGTTGGCCATATTTAGTAAACATGTGAAGATGGTTGGCAGCGCATGGGCAATTGACGTGTTTGGTAAGTTATGATGTAGCTGATCGAGAACGTGTGGCCGGCAAAAAGGTCGACTTCCAGGTCCTGGCCGCCCGCTACTGCAGCTCCGCCAAGCGCAGCGGAGGCCAGGTCGCCACAGTAGGGGGATCGTGATGATGTTGATGACAACCGCCAGTTGGAGGTGTGCAGCCAGCCGGTAATAGCAGCAGTCGGGTTGTTGTGAGAGGCGGCCAGTGATTAGTGGTTGGCAGCGGCATTCAGCAGCATATAGGTGTCTGAACAGAGGTGCGCCAGAATGTGGGTTGCACAGATGGCGGGGGTACAAGGCGATTGCTGTGCTGAGGCTATTGAGCGGGTACAGGTGGTTGCGTAGCCATGTGGTGGTGATGTGCAGCCAGCAGGCGATGACAGAGGCAGGTTCTTGTTGTTTTGTTGCCGCCAGTTCTCTGAGGCTGGTGATGCCAGAGAGAGTCTTTTACAAGTTTTACGTGTGTGTTCCTTGTTGAGGTAGCCGCCTCTGAGTGCAGAGTGGCGTGCTTATGTGTATAGCTATCGTAGAGCCGGCAAAGCTCATAGTTGTGTGTGTTTTGTTGGGTTACTGCCTCCTGGTGTCTCAAGGCAACTCAAAGGCTGAGGTGATGATGTTCTGAGAAGAGGTGAGAGAAGGATTAGCCAAGATGAATGGGGGACAGCCTTGTGAGTATACATCTTGTGTGTTGATTTGAAGATGTCATGCATGTGAGCTGGTGTGAAGCAAAAGCTTCTATGTGTTGATTGAAGCTGTATGGAAGTGTTGACTGGGAATTCAAGGATGAATGATACTGGTGATGTATCTGGCTATGGTTGTGTGTTGATTTGAAGGAGAAGGCGTGATTGACGTGTTTGGTGGTGTAGTCCATGGGTGTACACTCTCACAGCGCACTTTGTGCTAGCCTTCGATTACCTCGTCATGCACACAGTGGAAGTGTATGTGTTTGCTGGGTGTTTACTTTGACTATGGTACCCCTGTTCTGTGCTAGTGATTTCCAAGGTTAGGGGAGTGGGAAGCTATAGAGGCCTGTTTCCCTGTTCTTTTTTCCACTCCACACACACATATAGTTTCAGGAGCCGCGAACCAATTGTGGCTATTTGATACACTTGTCTCACCGACCCTCCTGTATGGAGCTCCAATTTGGGGGCCCAGCATACATCACAAATCTCAGAGAGGGACGGATGAGGGATGGAGGCATATGGAGAGCACTAATTATGATGATTGCCCGCATGATTTGGAGCAAATCATCGGTACCACATGAGATTGTTCGGGCTGAGATGGGCGCTGCACCAGTAGTGACCGAGCCCCTATTCCAGGTAGTTACCTTTTTACAGCGGCCATGAGAGCTCCCTCAGCAGAGGTACTCCTGATTGGCATCGACCTCATCTATACAGTTGGCAGAGGATGGAGACACTCATTGCTGGTATGCTTAGATGAGATCATGGTTTGCGGATGGAGGCACTTCCACCCTTTCAGTACAGCCTGGATTGTCCATTTTTGGGTCTCACTTGCTCAGAGCAGAACTGCATGATTAGGATGGATATCATCAGAGTGGACACAGAGAGGACATGGACTAGTCCCCTTGAGCCCTTAGGCATGAAAATGGCTCATTATAAGAGCCATTTTCTGCACCTCTCACCAGATGATTTTATCACCCGCCCGACGTACATGGATGTACACCTATCACATGGGATACGTTGCGCCATTGGACAGTTTCGGACCTCATCACACCAGCTGCGGATTGAGACAGGGCGATATGTGCATCAGATCTCGGATGTCTGCATTTGTCAGCGATCCTACGAGGAGGTAGAGACAAAGGAGCACTATATTTGCTGATGTACAGTCTATTATGAGATCCGAGGGAGATATCACTGCCTCTTCCGAGAGGGTTTTGGGCCGTTACGCACGGTCATGGAGTTTGAGGATTAGAGATGCTTGGGATTGTTCCTACTTGAGCTCTGGAGACATAGAGAGACCCTCTTTGCAGAGACCAAGCCATGATGTACCTAGACAAAGGATTCTGATAGATTTCTTTAGCACCAACACCAACAGCCTAGCCCACACACCTCCTGATACCTCCTCCATCGGGCCATCAGGGCACTAGCCATGCTTCCAAGGAGTCACCACTGATAGAGCAGCCGTCTTATGTCGTGCTCATCAGCCACGCCCACCAGGATCCCGACCACGACATCCTCACCATCGCTAGATCAGAGCCATTCTTGCTTGGCATCGGAGGTGCCTCCCTCTCCATGGCGGAGATACTTGATCTGAGGAGAGGGCAACACTTCAACTGATCAGCATACATGGATCTACTTGATATACATTTTCTAGTATTTTCTACTCAGTATCATCGAGGAGTCTTACTTACAGTTCTTACAACTATAAGATAGTCAATTTATTGTACTTTTCAGTTTCATTTGGTGGTTCTCTTTGATGAGACACCAACTTCAGATGTACTCTCAGTTTCGGTCTATCATTTCATTTCATTTCTCTCTTTTTTTCCGTAATGGTTGGTTGATTAGATTACGAAAATGTAATACAAAGCAAAGGTCGCATGACCAGCTATACAAACATGTACATAGAGGCCGTTAGACCGTGCACACTAAAAGGCCACATGAGGCATGCCCCCCGTACGAAGAGCATGTAACTAGGGGTCAGCTTGCGCCATGGTGATAACATGTGCATCAATCAAAGAAGAAACTTGCCAAAGAAATAGACCACGAACACGCTAGACATGACCTTTCACCCCTGATTGTGAATCAAAGATGAAAGCATTTCGCATGAGCCAGTTATGCTAAAGACCCAAGCCGTTGAAAGAAATCAAAGAAGACCTCATAACCCTCTCTCTCAAGAATACCATTCCTTGAGTGAAGAGCTGAATACCATCAAGGAACAAATGAGGATCATTCGAGAGGAGGAGGAGCAACATAAAGAGAAGACATCTTCATGGGTGGAGGTGATCACGGAGACACAAAAGAAGATGGATGAGGCGGAGAAATGGATCAAGGTCGCCAAGAAAGGGAAAGGTAAAGAATCGCCACCCATTCCCACTCCCACCATCATCAACATGACCCTTGAAGAGGTGCAAAGACCCGGGCCTTACATGTACGAGTGTCCGGTCTAAAAGACCGTGATGATGCGGAAGGGGAAACCAAGGAGCTCTTCTCTATGATGGGCATTGAAGCCACGCACACAAAGGCATGGAGATTGGGAAAGAAGAGAGAAGGTAGTGGCGAATCTTCTAAGGAGAGCACTTATCATTCGTTTCCCCTCCATGGAAGTGAAGAAGGGCTTCTTGAAGAGACGCCCTACACTCAAGAAGACGGGAATATTTCTTGGAGATGACCTCACACTCTCGCACCTTGCCCACATGAAAGAAGTTATGCCCGAGATAAGGGCAGTCCGAGAGAAAGGGAAAGTGGCCTTCTATAGAGATGGTAGAGTGCTACTTGGAATTGTAATGGATCTCTACGCCTTGATGTAGGGGCTTTCGAGGATAGTTTCACTAGGAGGGACATCATCTTCTACTCTGAGACGCATCAGGCTCCTGGACAGTCCATGCCACATGTTAGTGGATACCGATGGGAGACAGCTTGTAGAGAGGAGACTCGCTCAAAGCATAGAGGACGGGGCTCAGGAGGAGTGGCAATATTGTTTAGAGAGGAGCTGCAGCCGCTGATACATATAGTCCGCAGAGATGAGCAGGCTAGGTACATGTGGGTTAGACTGAGGGCAGACGGGCAGATATCTCTACATTGCTATATGCTATTTTGCTCCTAGTACATCAGTGTATGCATCACCTAGAGGGCAGTCTCTTTTTTCTATTTTGGATGATGACATTTGGGAGTTCTTCAGGGATGGTGACATCATTCTCCTGGGGGTCTTCAATGCCAGGACCGCCCATAACCAGACAGTATTTTATGATACCTCAGAGGAGATGTTGAGGGAGTTTGATGCTAGGGATATGTGCCTATCTAGACTCTCACAGGATGAGGAACACACTGAGTATGGGCGGTATTTGATAGACATGGGGAGTGCACATGGATTGGCCATCCTGAATGGCCTACAGAGATTCCCAGCAGCGGGCGGTTTCACTTGCTTTCCACATCGGCATGGTGCTAGTACAGTGGACTATGTTATGGCTCAGCCCAGTCTCATTCCCTCTTTTCAGGATTTTATGGTAGGCACTAGGCCGGTTGGAGTAGCAGTGGATCATGCCGTCTTGTCCTTCACTCTCACATTTCAGTTCAGCATAGCTCCATTGGGACAGGTCTCCACACACACTCGTTATACCTTTACGAGGGAGACAGACACCGTGTACATGGATGAGATATACAGATGCTTATGTGCCGAGGAGCCGGGACGGCCATTAGATGAGCTCACTCAGATATTGATAGAGACGATTCATGCTGCAGCATCAGAGGCATATCCCCATAGTCAGCCTACACGGAGACGATCTGGGAACATGCCCCAGAACAGCTGGTATGATGAGGAGTGAGGAGAGATGAGGATTAGATTACAGAGAGGGTGCTCATGGGTGTTACCACTCATAGACAGTCATGGATTACCTTCCGGCACCTAGTGCGACGAAAGAAGAGGGCTTATCTTGCTCAGTTAGAGAGGGATTTGTATCAGTTATTTATGAGTCAAGACTCAGGCGAGGCATGGAGACTATTCCATGAGCATTCACCATCACCAGCCATTACCTCCACAGAGATTTGGGGTGAGTATGCAGCATCCCTGTACACAGCACTAGGACAGCCACCCCTGCTAGACCCATCGGAGCCATGCCCAGAGACATGTGCTTTCTTTACTGCTGAGATGGTAAGGAAAGCTATTGACAGGATGAGGACTGGGAGAGCATATGATCATGATGGTTTGGTAGCAGAGCACTTTATTCATGCCAGAGATATGCTTGCAGAGCTTATTGCTATGATGTTTAACCGAGCCATGTGTGAGGGTTTTCCTGAGACTTGGAATATGTCCACGATTGTGCCTATCTTCAAGTCAGGGAATCCCATGCTTCCTGGGAATTATCGTACCATCATGATTGGTCACACATTGGCTAGATTATATGCATCTATTCTTGAGGAGGAGTTGAGTAGATGGGCAGAGAGAGAGGGCATAGGTGCATCAGGGCAGGCAGGGTTCAGGAGAGGTTTCTCCACTCTTGACCATATCTTGACAGTGAGAGCTATTATTGAGGAGGGCAGATCATATGAAAGGAGGATTTATTGTTGCTTTGTGGATTTCCGCAAAGCTTTGGACAGAGTATCGAGAGCCAGTCTGATGCGCAGACGACAGGAGATGGGAGTGCCCACAGAGCTGATTTGGGGAATCATGACTTTATACAGGACAGTTGTAGGGCAGGTACGTACTACTCAGGGTATATTTGCGATGGTTCACTCCACTATTGGGGTGAAACAGGGCTGCCCCCTTTCTCCCACCTTATTTGGGATGTATGTGGATGAGGTTTCAGACTATGTAGAGCGGGAGGGTGACAGAGGAGCACAGCTAGCAGGGACATGGATTCCGCTGTTATTGTATGCTGATGATACTGTGTTGATCTCAGATTCTCCAGAGGGGATGCAGCGTCATTTGGATGCATTGCACACGTTTGCACACAGGACAGTGGATTGTCTGTTAACCTTGGTAAAACCAAGGTGATGGTGTTTAACACCACAGCACAGTGGGTTAGGAGGTCAGCACCCACCTTTACATATGGTTAGGAGACAGTGGAGTATACAGATGCATATACTTACCTTGGTGTGGTTTTTAGTGGCCCACTATTTTCCTTGAGGAGAGCAGCGAAGACCAAATTGACCAGAGCTTATGCAGCATTGGGGAGACTAGAGAGGATGTGTTCACAGGTTCAGTTTCAGGAAACCTCGAACAAAGCTTTGGTTCTTTGACACTTTGGTCACTTCAGCCATGATGTATGGAGTGGAGATATGGGGACCCTCAGTGGATCACCACAGCCGAGCTGGTAGCACTGATAGATGGAGATGTATGGAGAGGCCTTTGGTTTCTATGATTTCCCGGATGATTAGGGCCAAGCCCTCCGTACCACATGATATTACCCGTGCAGAGATGGCTGCCCCCCCATTGGTAGTAGAGGCAGTCAATCAATCAGTCTCCTTTATACATAGCACTTGGGCTCTCCCTAGAGACAGATATGCTCACTTAGCCCTGTAGTCTTTGGCATCACAGGGAGACGGATCATGTTGGTATGCACAGATGACAACTTGGTTCCAACTGCATGGCTTTAGTATGGACAGGCTACCTCCATTTCAGTACTCCCTGGATGCACCCTCCCAAGGTAGGATCAAAACGTACGTACGGATCCAATCCGTACCGTACGGGGATCCGTACGTTTTTTTTGTTTGCCGTTTTGTCCTTCTGTGCGGCGTGCCTGCGTCTTGCGTCTGGACTTTGGAGGCCGTACGACCTCAACCTTCCGGTAAGGGCCAGCCGCCATGCTCTCTCTCCTCTACAGTCGCACTCTCTCTCTTCACTACTGTCACCGCCGCCTTCTCCCTGGGCCGCCTCCTGCTCACCGTCGCGTCAGTTCGCCTCTGCCCTCACCGCCCCTGTTCGCTTTGCACCTCTGTGCGTAGCCGCCCTCTCTATTCGCCACTGGCGCCCAGTACGGCTAGCAGCTAATGGTGCGCCCCCTTGTCCCCACCCACGCACCCTTGCTCAGGCCCCCAAGGCAGCAACATAACTCTCTCTCTCTCTCTCAGAGCCTTAGCCCACCATCTGTGGACCGTGCACTGAGCTCTCAGCCTCTCTCTCCTTCAAGTCTCTCTCTCTCTCTCTCTCTCTCTCTCTCTCTCTCTCTCTCTCTCAGCTGAGCTGCCAACTAAATATTATGCATTGGTACGTATTTCTATGTATTTTTACCAATGGTACGTATTTTTACGTACCTTAAAATTTTTTTTCCATACCAAACAACGTACAGTACGTACGGATCCGTACAGTACATAACGTTTGGTACCACCTTGCACCCTCCCTCCCTCTCACACGAGCAAAGATTACCAGACTTATCAGGCAGGACTTGACTCAACTGGACACTAGGAGAACATGAATACAGCCAACACACGAGCTTGGTACGAAGATGGCTTTCTATAGAGATCATCTTCTCCAGCTCACGGAGGATGGGTTTGTGATTAGACCCAGCTACGTGGATACTCATCTTTCTCATGGGGTACGGTGTGCTATTGGTCAGATGCGCACATCCTCACACCAGCTAGAGATTGAGACTGGCAGATTCAGAGGAGTACCAACTGAGGCCAGGATTTGTCAGTTGTGCTAGATGGAGCCAGAGAGAGAGTTACATTACATATGTCACTGTCCAATATATTATGAGATACGAGGCCGTTTTCACTGCCTTTTCAGAGAGTTTCGGACCACTTTCTAGAGTCATGAGATACCACGATCAGAGATGCCTCGGATTATACTTGCTGGAGCTGCGTAGACATAGAGAGGGTCTCTTGAGAGGGAGGGGATCAGAGAGGGAGAGACACCTACAGAGGCAGATTACAGACTTCTTTCGACCAGAGATTGAGCAGTTAGGCTAGCAGGCATTGCAGCTAGCCCCAGAGTATAGCCGCACCAGAGGTACACTGATTGATCGGGCTATAGAGCTGGGACGGTCCAGGCGCCCCAAGATGAGAGGCCCATCTCGACACCAGCGAAGACTATAACAGAGGATCAGGACCATACTAGCACGGCATGGGAGATGTCCAGTTAGAGTACTCACCATGGAGGACATTGAGGATATCCGCCATCGACCGATGAGAGACATCTTTGGATAGTGATGTCATAGTTGTTTCTCGTACCGGTACGAATGGGTTCGTACTGTACGGTTCGTACGGTACGATATTGTACGATATCGTATGGTACGAGTTTTTTTGTTTTTTTCAAAAAAAATTCTTCCTTGAATTTTTTTTTCCAAATGCTTAAAAAAGATATAGAAACCCTGCTTTATGAAGATCCCAAATGCTTGCAATACTTCGCAACTTTCGTGTCTACTCAGTATTCCATATGGGGTTGTTGAGAGACCTAAAAAATCTAGCGAGGTAGACTGGTAGTGTACACTTGATTGGTAGGATGAGAGAATCTTGCTACATCACTTGGGGATCCCTGGTATAGGTAGGCTAGACAATTAGATTCTCAAGTTATGTACGAGGGAGAAGATTTGGACATGGCCATTTTGATCTAGAGAGGAGTCCCTAAATTTATCACCCTAGATGCACTCCTCGTATTTGTGCAAGGACGGCCCCTTAGTCATAAACGCTACACTGGGAGACCTTTGGTATTGCATTACCCATCCAGGTTCTTTTTTGGAGACAATCGGGAGATCCAACCGGGAGAGACACATATCCATGTTCTGGTTCCTCAAGCACTGTAGACTCCTCCCCTCCCAACCTTCCCTCACATTCAAGCTTGAAGCTCCATAGGTTGTAAGTGTAAAAAATAAAAACCGTATTTTATCGTACGGTATCCGAAAATTTCATATCGTACCAAAAATTCCCGTACGGTATCGTATTTTCGTACCGTGACAACCATGAGTGATGTATATGATGCTTACCTTTGTTGCTGGAGTTTTCCTTCCCAGATGTTATCCATTAGGAGCTCCTAGTACCTTACTTTTCCTCATAGTTGTTGTTTCAGTTTCAGTTAGTTGTTTAGTTGTTTTAGCTTTTCTTACACAGACATTGTATCAGACAGAGATCAGAGCTCAGTTTCACAGAGAGGGTGAGGAGCGACTGGCTCGCTTCAGAGCACACCCAGGCATGTTCTTCAGGGAGCTGTGGACACCCCCTTCACTGATGTATACCATTTTATACCCCCAGTATGGTACAGGATGGAGCTAGCTAGGTTGCATATCATGATTGTATACTCCATGCATATAGCTTTGCATTCTCCTAGTAATAGAGCTCCATCCCCTACACACCCAAATTCAGCTTTTTTATTCAGTACTTTTTCATTTTGTTGGGATGACAGAGGATACCCCATACATGTACTCCGATTTGTCTCATAGGCCGAGTTCGGTCTTTTGGAAGACGTTAATAAAATCTTTCTTTCTTTCTTTCTTTCTCTCTCACCAGCCGCTCCGGACCCCCCTTACCCGAGAGGAGTTACCTCAGACCGGGCCTCCGCACTCCAGCGTGCCTGACGCCCCCGGCCCCTCGGCTGTTGGCCACGATCCCCTCATCAGCTCTAGATCCAGGGCATGCTCCACCGCCATCGAGCTACCTTTCCACGTGACATAGCTGAGGGAGACCTTTTGGCCATTCTTATTAACCCCATGCTTGATATTTTGGAGAGTGGTATACCATCTACTGGGGGCTGATGCTGCTCTTATGTTCCTATGTTCCTAGTATCCATGATGAGTTTCCATGGACAGTTTTGTATCACCCCAGTGAGATAGCTATGTTTATGTTTATGTTTTGTTTCTGTTTTATTTTCCATTCCATGATGAGATATGCCGTGGACATTATTGTATCACTTTGGTCTCATATGCCCTTGGGTCTTTAGTAGACGCTTAATCTCTCTCTCTCTCTCTCTCTCTCTCTCTCTCTCTCTCTCTCTCTCCTGCACTCATTAGCCCCATGCTTGACATTTTGAAGAGTGGTATACCATCTATTGGGGGCTGATGCTCCTCTCATGTTTCATGTTCCTGGTATTCCATGATGAAATTTCCATGGACAGTTTTGTATCACTCCAATGAGATAGATTGTTTTGTTTTGTTCTATTTATTTTCCGTTCCGTGATATGCCATGAACATTATTGTATCACCTTGGTGTCATAGGCCCATTGGGTCTTTGTAGACACTTAATCTCTCTCTCTCTTTTTTTTTTCTTCGTGAAATGGTGTTTTATATTATATGTAAAAATGTACATCAGCCACATGGCTCACACAGAACCTATGGCCCCAAAAAAACCCTCACAAAAGATCCTCTAAAGGATCATGACCATGCAAACCTGTACACTAATAAGAAAGCCTCCTAGCCAAATAAGCATCCCAGATAAAAGCATCAAAGATGAGCCAGCCGAGCCACCGTAGACCATAACGAAATAACATCTGCATCTAGTAGCTGAGAGAAGAGAAGAAAACTGCCAAAGCAGCAAACCGCGGATACGTAGAATGTGCCCATGTATTCCAGACAAGGAATCAAAGATAAACCCATTCCGTGTAGTCCAAATATGCCAAAGTCCTGTCCATCTAAGGAAATGGAATATCACAAGGTGACTGTCCGAAGTAATGACTTGAGGACAAATCCCAAATATCCACCGATGAGCCGAAACAATAGACCTCTCTACTGCCTCCCAAACGCGAGAGACAAAAGACCAAATCTGACGGGCCACTGGACAACTCATGAACAGATGCATAACTGTTTCAGTGCATGTTGTGCAGAAGAAGCAAGAGGCCAATGTAATTTTACGACGGCTGAGCTGATCCCGTGTAGGTAACCCTCCCACCAACATCCTCCAATTGAAAACCTTACCTTGGTAAGGGAGTTTAGACTGCCAACCACGCATAAGAGTTCTTTGCCACCATGATTTAGACTTGTGCAATCCCCACACCTTATTGGCCTTGGCTGAAACCCAATCTTTAGAAGCGTGAAGCTGAATGGATTAATTGGTACCTTACTCACCACAAGAAATGAGCACATTGTCATAAATAGCACAAGGGCTTATACCAGCTCTTCCAGAGTGGGGATTCTGGTGAGTAGAGTGTTGAGAAAGATAAGGCAGTTTGCTTATAAAAGCATTGTACCTTGTGAACATCATATTAATCAATTCAAGGCACTACATTGTGCTGTGCAATCATCAGGTTTCAAATTTTGTTACATCACACACTCCTCTCTTTTGCACATACACCATGAATGATGGAGGTCCATCATCCTCCTGCTGCTTCAAGAAGATGGCCAAGGAATAAGAAAAGGTGCATGCAAACTTAGTGACAAAAGAAGAAAAGGTGCATGCAAACTTAGTGACAGAAGAAGAAGAAGAAGATGAAGAGGAAGCAGAGGCATCCACAACTGTGGAATATGTGGCTACCATGATGGACGATCTTTCTTTTAAAGAGGAAGATTATGATTGGGTTTTTTAGTTTCTGTGTTTTGTATGAGTCAAAGTGTTCTCTGCCCGGGATGTCCCCCTAAAATATGATAAATAATCTTGTGTGTGATTTTTTGTAAGCCTTATTTTAATAAAAGGCTCCGTGTTCTCTCATCCCTACTTAGAAACAGGGGGGTTTTTGCTTGATGTGCTGATGTGTAGATAAAAATGTGCTTACGGGCGGTGAAAAACGAAAAAACGATAACTACGGGAGGGCTAAGGCTAGTTTGGGGGGGGGGGGGGGGGAGGGGAAGGGTAATATGGCTGTGGATATAGGAGAGGTTGGCCCAACACTTGTGCACGATGACTATACAAATGAGAAGGTGCTTCCTCGGCGGCAGCATCACCTATGGGTAGATAAAAATGTGCTTACGGGCGGTGAAAAACAAAAAAAACGATAACTACGGGAGGGCTAAGGCTAGTTTTGGGGGGGGGGGGGAAAGGGTAATATGGCTGTAGATATAGGAGAGGTTGGCCCAACACTTGTGCACAATGACTATACAAATGAGATGGACTGTACAACACTTTGTAATGTGCCTACGGGCGGTGAAAAAACGATAACTACGGGAGGGCTAAGGCTAGTTTTGGGAGAAAAAAAAAAAGGGCAACATGGCTGTAGGTTGGCCCAACGCTTGTGCACGATGACTATACAAATGAGATGGACTGTACAGCACTTTGTAATGGACCGTACAGCAGGAGATGGGCAGCTTTACAGGCGACCAGTATAGAAGATAGCCATACAATACCTGGCAGTAGGGGAACTGGCCATACAGAAGCTCAAAATGGTTGTACAGCAGCCAGGGATGGCCGTATAGCAATATACAGATGGTGTCCGTACAGCCATGTGGGAAAGAGAGAGAGAGAGAGAGAGGAAAGCCCCTCCCTTGGGCTGGTTAACCCTCACCATGGGGTCACCCACCACCTTGGATGGGTGGGTGCCAAGTGATTGGGCTGACCCACATACTTGGTGGGCTGCTAACCCACTTGGAGGGTGGACTATTTCAATCCTGTCCACACTCATTAATGAAGACCTGCGCCCAGTTTATTGAGTGTAGGCCCTGTTTTTTAATGCTTGACTTTACCCTTACCACTTACAAAACCCATGTGCAACCACTTTCTAGTCCCAAATAGGGGGCGTGCTTGGGATCCCTAGGCGCCCCAAGATATTGACAGCAGACAAAAAATCCAAGCAATGTCCACTCTGGAAAACAGACGCACAAATCATTTTCCATTCATCAAGTGGGCAAGCTATGTATGCATAAACAATTGTCAAGGATAATCTGCCGTCTTCCAAAGCTTGTACCACATAAATCTCCAAGCAAGGCGCCAAGCTGGTAATGCCTAGGAGGCTAGATGGTGTAGAGTTGTGTTAAAAATATTTGTCTCCTTACAAAATAGGCTACATGTTTTAGCACGGAAGCATTATTGACTGGTGGCATGAAACAGTCATCCCAAACCAATCTCCACCCACCACATTGTAATTGCACATGGCGAACACGTTTCACACAGGCTTTTTACAGAGTCACATTTTAGCCCATCCTCTCAAGAGTTAATTTTTTACTATCTATTGCACCGTAGCTTCTATTAGCATAGAGTTTCTTGTCACGGCAGTTTAAGATCAGCCATCAAAGCTCACATCGGTGTTGAACTTAGCCATCTATTGTACCACATTAGTACTAAAGTATTGTTCTCCATCTTTGTTTTTGTGCAATTTGAGTTAAAGTTTTGTGCTGTGAAAGATCGTTCTTCTTGTGAGTGTGGTTTGCATACACTAAACACTATTTTCTCTAACATGTTCTGTCAAAACAGGGCCTGAGCCCTTGAAAACAAAAGTGTGCATGTACTCAAAGATTGACTTGGTTAGAAATTACTCTGTTGATATCTTCTAATAGCAGATGTTTTGGTGATGTTATATTTCAGGCTCTAAGACTAGAGATAAATTTTGTCTCATATGGACCTCGTGGACGATTTGTTGAATTACAACATGTGATTTTACCCTTGCAATACCCTAAGTTGCCTCAAACTACTTCATGGCAACGGTGAGTATAAACAATAGATTTAAATCATGAAAAGCAGAAGGCTTATGAAGAAATGACCAAAGAGATGATATGTAGGGAAGTAGTGGAACTTGCTCACAGAAATATGAATTATTTGAGATGTAAACTGGCGTTTTTTGCACGTATGGAATAAAACATTTTTTGCATGTAAAATCAGAAAGAAGTAGAAAACCTGCATGGTCAGTGGATGGATGGTAACCTGGCTAATGAAGTGGGTGTGTAGGTTATCCAACATGGCTGATATACATTGCAAAAGATGTGGTTTTGGCCCTGGTGGTTGCTTAAATTGTTCAAATGAATGTAAGTTGGTATAGTGAATGAAGTACGAAATAGGCAACAATACTGTTTTGAGGTTAGCAAAAACTTTGATATTGAAATCAGATTTGTGGACCTCTTGTGTAATGGTGTGAAAACGCCCCAAGCTTGTAGTACAGTGTGGTCCTCTTGCATATGTTACCATAATTTGCAAAACATAAGTGTGTCTTGCTAACTGTTGCCAACTTGAAAAAGGATAATTGGGGATCGCTAAAAAACCTTAGAGGAGAAATGAAGATGCATAAACCAACCAACTACTTGGAAATGGTTGTTCAAATGTTCCACAATGTGCATTCATCTGAACTATTGACACTGTCTTGCAATGTTAGAAATGGGGTTTCCATTTGTCAACATCGTGAAAAGGCCAACATGGCATTTTCACTATGTGCAGAGTTGACGTGTATTGAACCCATAGCATCCTTCTTATCTGCCTGCTGTTTATTCATCATAAGGGGGGAAGACTATAATGTACTCTCTACGGATTTTTTACACGTGACAGTGCAGACTTTTTGACAAGGATGTGTGTGTGTGTGTGTGTGTGTGTGTGTGTGTGTGTTCTCTTTTTTTTCTTTTTTTTTTGGGGGGGGGGGGTGGGGTTGGGGCTGGCTGGAACTTGCTAAAGAGCATGCAAATGACTTTTGCACATCTGTGAGTTGCCTCTAGTTGGGATCTTTAATGGTAAAGAATAGCGTAATTGATCAATGACCAAGGATTGAAGGATGAGCAGATGACATCTTTGTACAGTTTAGTAGGTAATCCTCAGCAATTAGTTCAGTAAAAATAGCATTCTCTGCTATGTTATGCCAATTTATAATTCGACTAATGTCATCGTCTTGCTGCTTCAATTTTGAGAAATCAACACCAATGATCACATGGGCTACCCCTGATTCTGAAAGCCTTGATAAGGGTTTTCAATTTATGTACTTCTAGGGCATGCTGAATTGTATTGTCCCTTTTCTATGAATGGTTAGATCTTTAAAATTCCTGATTTGTTTTTTGAATTTTTGTCATGGTAATGGAGTCCTTTTTTTATTGTTATATGCTATTTATAGTTTTTATCTTCCTGGTGTTGTCTTGTCTTAGAATGTTCTCATTTGTTGAAACTTGGCTATTATCACAACAAAACAATTTCTTCTTTTCCACATGCTGAGTGTAAGTAATTGACATGATAATTACCCAGTTTTCACCATCCAAATTGTAGGACTGTAAATGATGGAGCTGTTCTTCCTGTAAGAACCCACCTTCTTTGTCATATGGATGACCCGCTGGAGGTACTTCACATGTATGCTTCTCGAGCTCTTTGTCTTTTCCCCCATACTTTGCTTAGGTGATAGTGCATCAAATTGATGTTTATTTATGCATTTTGAAAATGTTTTATGCAGTTATGCTGTGTGCCATGCAAGGACTGGTGATACAATTGTAATTAGTGAGACACCACTTGCCATTATGCAAGGTAAATTGAAGGTATTTCTTTTGGTTGACAAACAAGGACTGTTCAACATTTGTTTATTTCTAGTATTGTATTTGGAATGTAGCTTGTTTCCTCACATTATTGGCGTTATGAGTACTGCTGTGCTGTCACGTCCTATTCAACAAGAGTGATGTAATTTTAAGCAGGGCGCTTTCGGCACCCACATAACATGGAACCATCATTACTCGCAAAGCTGGTTTGCCGTTTTTTCCATCCAACCTCATCCCTTGCGACTGCTTGTGGCATGCAGGTGCTTTTTCTAGCAATATAACAAGAGGACTCACGACTCAATGTTTTTATGGTGAAAACTCAAGCTTGTGATGAATATTTTGCAGGCACTCCTTGATATCATTGGAAAATTAAGAGTTGTGCTCTCGATCATTTTTGCGGTACTTGCACGGTGAGTACGTGCATATCTCTGGGCCTTCATGGATTCTAAAACACAATGCTAAATGGTCTTGTGTGTCTTGAAGTACCTAATAGAAGTCTCCCTATCTGGGGGAAAAAAGAAAATGTGCTTATGTTGGTCAAAGATGTGATATTATAAAACCTGGCCTGAGAGGTGTGACTCGTCACCTCAAATTTCCAGAGCAATCCATAATCAAGGCGATGAGCACTCTTGGATTCATCTCGCTCTCCAAATGCAAACCATAATAGCTAAGTTGGGTTCACCAGTTGGATTCAACCGTCACATGAAACCAACTATCACAAACAAACTGGTTCAAGCTACTTTTCACCCAACCAAATTGGGTGTGCAGCTTTATACAGAAGCTTCCTCATGTCACTAGTTACTGGAATCTCAAGAATGCATGGAGGCTCCCTAGAACAATACAACAAGCCCTGGAATAAGAGAGATTCTATCATCCAGCTCTCACAACTATCCTATAAGGACGGAACCAATTGAATCTCTTTAATACCCACTTGGGACCATGTAAGACCCTTCTCATCCACAAAGGATTTTGAGAGATTGGTCCAAACTCTCACAAGCGCAAGAAACTTGACTAACCAAAAGTTTAACCTTTAGTCTAAGTAAGGCTGGGGCAAGTAATCAACTCAATACTGCAACTATTGTGTATCCATTCCATCGTCCTCATATATCCTTGAACATGGATACACAGCCTCCTAAACAAGAGGCTTACTTCCACTCATTAGGAAGTATAAATCTCACCTATCCTCTATCCATGGTCTGCAACCCATAGGACAAGTGGAATTCCCTAATTCCCTATGATCTCTAGAATCGAGGGATCAAAAGCCTCCATGGAATTCATCCACCTATAGAGCCAGATGCCTCTGTCAAGCCTGAGATCATATTGCCATGAGTTAGCTAAGCCCTGTAGTAGCGTGCCCTAGCATCCTATACCACCAAACGGTCAGTCTGCGTGCAACTACTCTGGCCTTGAGGTCCCGATGCCTTGGTAGATACCCATTGAAATCGTAAGTCAGCCCAATTCACTTACCTTTTATTATTAAGCTTTTTTATCCTTAGTTATATGAAAAACTAGCCAACAGGCTGAAGTACTTGCTCAGAGCCTCCAAAAGAGGAAAAAAACTGGTGAGGGTAGTCCCCTCCATGGTTGGCCACTCTCAAAGGGAACTACCTCATACAAGAGGGAGAGAGGGGGGCGGGGTGTGGGGTTGGGGAGCCAAACTGGTGCCCTTTAGTGCCAGGTGAGGTCACCGGCACTGTCCAAGAGGAAGGGGCCCTGCTGTCAGATGGGTAGGAAGGCCTCTTGACTTCTCCGCATGCGGTCCGAATCTCCCTGTAGCTTCCCCCACTGGCCACAGTGGGTATGAATGATATCTGTCCATATGGCACGGATGGACTCCGCTAGGGAGGCAGAGGCTTGATGACAAAAAAAGATCCCAGTGATGGGTGTCGGAATGTCATGTGTCGATGCCGATTGCACGAAAAGAGAGCACGAGGAAAGCCTGATTCAACCCAGGGCTTAATTCGGCTCTATTTTTGGAAGAGCTAAAAATTTGCAAAAGGGTTTTGATGGCCGAAACGGGCTCTGATTTTGATTTCTTCAGCTTGGGAGACTTGGAAAATGATGAGGAATACACCTGTGCAAAAACAATTTAAAAAATTTTGACTAAAATGGGCTCCGCAATGGTTGCAGGGGGCGGCGGCCAGAACTGGCAGCTCAGCCGGCAGATGGGCATTGCTAAGGTGGAGGAGGCAGAAGTTCCCAAATCAAAAAATTAATTTGGGGCTTTCACTAATTCACTGGTAGGCGAGTCTTTTGTTGCCCTCAATGGTAGGCGAGTCTTTTGTTTCCCTCAATGGTCTCACTAATTCACTGGTAGGCGAGTCTTTTGTTTCCCTCAATGGTCTCACTGCACCATGCCCACCAAATGTGCCATGCTGCTATGTTGCTGATGATCCCTCACCTCTCACAATTCTCGGGGGACCAGGCCTCTACCAAAGAGTCGGGGCTGGGGATGGACTCTATCCTGCAATGGGTGAGCTAGAGGGCTTGACCATCAGCTGTCTCCTCATAGTGGAGGGCGGGATGTGACTGTCACCCAGGCAACTAGCCCCCAAGTGATGATACAGAAAGAAGCTCGAGAGGTGGTGAATAGTCGAAGAATCCTCAGCCAAACCTGTTGCTCTTTGTGACTCTCGAGGGTGGTTGCACCTCATGCAATGTGCTCGACGACCGCCAATGGCCAACCACGTGCCATCTGCCAAACTCTTGTGAGTTACCTGCCATGGGAACAGAGTAACCTTCCGAGGTCGGAAGCTGTCCCCCACAGTCTCTTCCAGTAGTCTCTAAGGAAGCTAGGTGAGATGTCTTGAAAAAAGGGGGTGGCAGGGCTCTCTAGGCTGAAGGGGTCTGTCCATTTCCACTTGCCAGGATCCCCTCCCCCTGAATCCGCACCAAAGGTCATCCTGCCATGGCATCTGATTAAGAAAATGAGAGTCAGTCCCCCGTCTGATCCTAGTACCGCTAGAGGGATGTGGTGGTGCATGAAAGCTTCGAGCCACTGGTACTCCTCTCCTACTCTGAACCCGGTGAGTCTGTCCTGAGATGCACTCTGTAAAAGGGTGATCTCCTGCAGTCTAGAGGCGAGCATTGTTGCCACCTCTCCTGGCCTAAAAGTGAGGGACTCCCAAATCTCCTGGACTCTTCTGACAATCTCTAGTTTTGGACCAAGTAGTGAGGGATGCAGACACTCTCCTGAGGAGAAGGACAACTGGTGAATGATCTGACAACGTGGTGCTTGCGAGAATATCAATCAAACCATCTCTATTGCAAGCCCACTCATCCACATAAAATCTGTCAATGTATGTGAGGTTTGGTCTCTGCATCCTCTGGTTTGATTTGGAGAAGCGAAGGCTTCCCTGTGTGCAGCCAAACTCTGGTAAGTGCCATGGACCGTAGCTCCTCAGGGAGATGACCAATTCCTCGCAGGCCGTGTATTCACTTCCTATGATAGTATCGAGGCCTACTCCCTACCTGTCCTCTTGGTCCTCCAGCATGTTAAATCTCCACCTGTGCACAAAATTTGCCTGGGGAAGTGCTTGTCTCACCTGGGCCCAGATCCTCCCTGCCACCTTATTGGGGGACGTAAATGTTGAGGAGGTCCACAAGATCCTCCCCAACCCTGAGTATAATGCACTGCACCTTCCCTTGAACAATGATGCCTAAACCCAGCACTGACAAAAGCAGTTTCTCACTGACCGAAATGCACACCTCTCCCTGGTTCCCCTAAGGGCCGAAAGCGGGGGACCAAAAGGCATGGTTGTGTCCAGGCAAAATCTTCCCACATTTGTGGGTGTGCCCTGCTGAAATGCGATGTTTTTGTAGGAACAACAGATGAACTGAGCCTCCCACGCAGGTTCTCTAAAGCTCCTAGAGAAGTACCCCTCTTTTGCGGAGGAAGCGCCCCCCCTCTCCCATCCCGTGAACATTTCAAGAGACGATCCGCATAACTAATGATGGGAGAAATGAGACCTGCTCCAAGACACCCTCTCCACCACGGAGGGCACAGCTGCATAGAAACGCGTTTCGTACAGGTACGAAACGTACGAAACGTTTCGTCCTGTACGAAACGCGTTTTTTTCATCATGCATATTTTAAAAACCTAAAAAACAAATCGGTTCGTGAATCGTACGGCACACTTCGTTCACGTTTCCCAGTGGTGGCCGCCTATGACTTCGCCGATTTGTGTGCCAGCCTTCCATCGCTCGTGTCAGCCCGCCTGCTCCTTGGTGTCCTTGGGCCTTGTGGAGGTCTTCCAAAGGGGTAATGTCATGTTTTGCTTTATGTTGGTTTTCTCTGCACAACTCATAAAGCAGCACACTTTTTTCTCTTCCATCAATATTTATGGCATATCTTCCACGGTCCACCCTTGGTCTATTGAGGCCTGACTTCTAAGGCTATCTACCTTCTCTTCCCCTTGCTCTATTGTTGGCCAAGATGACAGTTAAAATCATGAATCATATAATGAGATTAGTTTATGTTCTGTGTCGCACTTGCAGGGCCAACAATCTGCATTTATCCCCGCCTTGTAGGATGCCTCGAACAGGTGATTCTCTTTGGAACAATGTCACCTTCGAGTCTAGATATGGTGGCTCGGGCTCCGGAAAGTGGAAATGCAACTTTTGTGCTGATAAGCACCATGGCAGTGTCACCAGGCTGAAGGCACATTTGTCACAAACAAAGGGTTTTGGCATTGGACCATGTAAGCATGTGCCACAAGAAATCTATGATAGCCTCAAGGCTTGGAAGGCCATGCAGCTAGGTATCCCCCTTGAGGATATCCCCAATCTGGGAGAGCCTGAAGCACGTCAAAGTGTCTCCAAGAGGACTCGCAATATCAAAGAGGAAGATACTAGTGGTGAGGTTGCAGGTGGTGTTGCAGGTGGTTCTAGCTCGGCACCTCGAGCCAAAAGAACTAGTCTTCCAGTGTTCAAGAAAGGACATGTACAGGCAGGGATGCAAAAGGCTGCCATGAAAGAGGCAACGAGGGAGTTGATGAAGTTGTTTATTCAATGTGGATTATCCTTCCACATTGTCAGAACTCCTCGATGGAAGAAGGCAATGAGAGCTATCTCCCGCATTGGGTGTGAGTGGGATGGCCCCTCCTACGAGACATTGCGCACTACCTGGCTGTGGAGATGGAGATGGAGCCTCTCAAGGCCACTTGGGCAAAGTATGGTTGTACTTTGCTTTGTGATGGATGGACAGATGTGCGGAAGAGAAATGTGTACAACATTCTTGTGTCCTCCTGCAAAGGCACAATGTTCAGTCGTGCCATAGATGCATCGGTGCCAAGGATAGTGGTTACAGGGGAGTTCATTATGTCCCACATGCGCCAGGCAATCAATGAAATTGGGCCTGATAACATTGTGCAGGCGATCATGGACAATGGGTCCAATTGTGTATCCATGGGCAGGATGTTAGAGGAGGAGTTCCCCAAGATTGTGTGGACACCTTGTGCAGCACACAGCCTTGACTTGATGATTGAGGATGTGGGGAAGCTTGATTGGGTGAGCCATGTATTTTCAACTGCATCTACCATGGTGAACTTTGTCACAAAGAGGCCAAAGGTTTTGAGCATGTACAGGGCCAATAGTGATCTTGAGCTTCTAAAGCCCTCCAAAACTCGGTTTGCATACATGTTTATTGTGGTGGAGAGACTAGTGAGAGTGCGACATGGCTTATTATGCACTATTGTGTGTCGTGAATGGACAGCATGGGAGGACAAGGATGAGCCCAAGTCTATAGCATTCTCTCGTATGGTCATGAGAGATACTTGGTGGCAGGATGCAGAGGGACTTGTGAAGGCACTTCAGCCCATGTATAGTGTCCTTCGGCTCACAGACATGGAGGGGAGTACCATTGGGCTGCTTTATGAGTTCATGGACAGAATTGGTGAAGCTCTCAATGATTTCACTACCTTGTCGCGTAACAGGTGCTCACCCTTCGGCTTTAACTTTAGTCTTTGAGTCTTTCTCTTGAGTCTTCCTATAAGTTATTTTATAAATCTTGATCTCTTATGTATGTCAGTGCCAAGGTAGGTCCATACGTACGGTACGGGTACGGTACGCAGTACAGTACGGTCTTCGAGCAAAAGTACGTAAAGTGCGTCAATATAATATATATATAAATTAGATCCACTAGTACATATCATTGAATGTCATTCATGAAACATAAACTTTGAATGGTTTAAACTTTAAACATTGAACATTGAAAGAGTAGAGATTCAAGAAGGATACAAATGAACATAAGGTAAAATCATGATTACAGAAACTCTGAGCATGCGCAAAGCGCTACAAGTAAAGAAACCGATACAAAGGACACGGGGGAAAAAACCTCTCCTAAAGAGAGTAAAAAGTGCCCCGGTCAACCTAGGTCCTGCAAAGGCTACTCATCATCATCAACACCTGATGATGAAGCTGAATCAGATGGGACGTCTCCATCGGTAAGGACATTCCCATCAGAATCATACTCAGGCTCTACATAGGGTACTCTCTCATGATCATCTAGCATCTCCTCTGTAGCTACTGTCGATGTCTCCGCATGTGATGTGGTAGATGTGCGTCGTCCTCGTCCTCGACGAGTCCCGCGCCTAGCGCCTCGTCTACCTCGCCCGCTCGACTGCACAACATGCGCATCACCACTGGGCTCAATGTCATACGCCCTGGAAGAAGCCCGAGTCACCCTGCGGTCTATACTCTCCAGCTCTCTGTGCAACATGCGAATTATCTCCTCCTGCTCGTTTCTCAATGCGGTCTGCGCCTCTTCTGCGGTAGCAACGTGCTCCAGAGATAGAGGATCAACCTGTCAACAACAATAAACATGTTCAATGCGAATTGTCTGTGACCATGGCATGCAAAAAATGCTGGCAGCTGCATGCATCATAATATTGTTACTTGTATATACTAATGTCTAGACTCTATGACACAATCAGTCACCTGCATAGGATGCTCAAGTTTCTTAAGATTTTGAACCAATAGAAGATTGGCTCGGCAATAAACCAAGCGTTCCAACTGGCTGGTCTTGAGTTTATTGCGGATCTTTGTATGAATAAGAGAGTAGGCACTCCAATTACGCTCACACGCACCAGCTGAACAATCCTACAAGTAATAAAAGTCTTAAAGTAATCAAAACCTATTTATTATCACACATCGTTTTCCAAATTCCATTTAGGGAGTTATTGTCACTCACTTGAGAGAGGACGCGCAATGCCACTTGTTGGAGTTGGAATGATTGATAACCATAAATCAACCACCAGTTAATCGGGGCCTTTGCCTCGTCTTCCTTGTTGCATGAGGTTCTGCTAAAAGCGGCACCCAAGCTATGCATGTAGGATACCATGGAGTTGTTTACCTCTGACTGCTGCTCCTGAGGATAGGTTGCCTCCAAGTACATGTCGCGCATGGTAAGAAGCTCTGGATTGCTTATGGTCTCATCCTTTCGATAAAGAGGATGAAGGAGTGCAGCCATGCCATGAATTGGGCGAGACATGTACTCCCAACGCATCTCTATAATCTGATTCAGTTCTCTAATTCTAGAGAGGAAAAAAGAGTCAAGACCAAAGTTATAATAAGAGCAATTTAAAATGATTGGAATTTGGTGCGATAAACATGTGACGTGCACTTGACAATGGCTTACCTGTCTTGAGACACCACTGTGGACCGGCTAATCTCTAGCCGCATCCTCCTAAACATGTGGTAGAGGAGACCCATGGTAGATCCCTCCATGTCTGTCATGCGCAAGAGAAAGAAGAGCGGCTTCAGCAACTTGACAATCTTTGCTGTCTCCTCCCAAAAATTCTCGTCCAAGATCTTACGTTGGACATACTTTGTAGGCTCTGAATTGCAATGTCGTGGATCTTTCCACGTTGGATCAACCACAGTGGCTTGTAGAGGATCATGGAGCCTCTGCAAACGCTCCAAGACCATGTATGCATAAGCGAATCGAGTCTTGGAAGGCCGTACCATATCAAGCCCGGGGCTCTTGCTGTGAAAGAGCGCCAATGCTTTGTGTTTTTTTCTGAAAAAGGTGGTGATGCGATTGGCATCCGCCAACACTGGCTGCACCCAAGTAAGCTTCCCCACATCCTCCATTAATAAATCCAAGCAATGTGCAGCACATGGAGTCCACACAATGCTTGGGAACTCACCTTCTACCAACTCTCCCATCCTCCTACAGTTGGAGGCATTGTCAGTGACCACCTGTACAACATTTTCTGGACCCACCTCTATGATGGCTTGCCTAATGTGCTGATATATAAATTCAGCTGTAACACTCTCACTTGCCTTACCAGCATCCACCGCACGCAAGAAATAGGTGCCAAAACATGATGATACAAGAATGTTTATCATGTGGCGCCTTCGGATGTCGGCCCATCCATCAGACAAGATGGTGCATCCAAACTTTCTCCAGCTGTCCCGTATTGGTTGCAGCGCCACATCTATCCTGGCTTTCTCCTCATCTAGCATGCGTGTCCTCATTTGTTTGTATTCGACCCCGTGCCAATCCTCGCACGAACCCACAGCGGCTATTGCTTGAACCATCTTCTTCCATTGGTCCGTGCGAAGCACATTGAAGGAGATATTGCATTGTATAAGTGTGCGTGCAATCTCTATCTCGGCAACCCTTTGCCGCTCCTTTACCCATGCGGTGCTAAAGATGCGAGATGGGAGAGTGGTCTGCTGTTTAGAAGAACTATCACAATGCATGTCGGAACCTGCACCTTCCTCCATAATGCTCTCCTCTACTCTTGCCCTCTTTCTACTAGGCTGCCCCATTGCACTAGAGGATCCTGTAGCAGCCGTTGGATTAACAAATGCAGCTCGAGGAGGAAGAGGATCCAACAAATCCTCGTCTTCAGCTGCCATGGCTGCACCCTGTGAAGCCTTCAAATTTTGCTCGGCTATCACCTTATTTGCTATGTCGCGTGGCACAGATTTGCAAGCTGAAATGCCATTGCCACCGAGACCCGATACATGAGAGATGAGGCGAGTAACTGAACTTTTGAAGTCACCTCCACAATACCGGCATCTCCATTGGTTGCTCTTCTCATCATCTTGGAGTGTGTGAAGCTTCCAATAGGCATGTCGTTTCTTGCCCATGGCACACAGAGAGAGAGAGAGAGAGAGAGAGAGAGAGAGAGAGAGAGATGTGTGTGTGTTATTTTGGAATTTGGATGTGTGTGTACAGTGTACACGCTTGTCACTGTGTGTGTGTGTGTGGGGGGGGGGGGGGGGGGGGCAATGAGGCTATGAGCTCTTCAATGTCATGTGAATGTCAAATAAAAAGGTTGAATTTTCATGTATATTCAACCTTCAGTCGTGTGTGTGTGTGTGTCACATGTTTGTGTGTGTGTGTGTGTGTGAGAGAGAGAGAGAGAGAGAGAGAGAGATTATTCAACCTTCAGTCGTGTGTGTGTACAGTGTGTGTGTGACATGTTTGTGTGTGTGTGTGTGTGTGTGTGTGTGTGTGAGAGAGAGAGAGAGAGAGAGAGAGATTGCTTGCAGCCTCCTTGCTGAGTGTGTGTGTGTGCGCCAATACTCTGCGCGCTGCTGGCTGCATGCGCGTTGTTTTTTTTTTCATTTTTCTTCCCGTTTTTTTTTTCTCTCTCCCGTTTACTTTTTCGTTTTTTAATTGGGCCCGTTTTCTGCAGCCCGCCGAACCCGTTTTTTTTTTTGTTTTTTTCTACTTTAAGTTTGGCCCATTATTTGGGCCATGCCTTATAAATAATAAGGCTAATGAGCCCAGCGGCGGCCAGCCCAGCCCCGCCCCAAATAAATGACCACCGACGCGCATCATTAAAGAGACGACGCCGCGTGGAAAAAAAAAGAAAAGCACACGCCCTTAACGTTCCGTACGTACAAAAACGTACGTACGTCTAGAACGCCTCACATCCAAGTGTACGCATACCTGACCCAACCCTGTATGTCACATGTAGAGTTCAAGATATTAAGGAGATCTGGAATCGGCGTTGGGATTGGTTTCATAGGCCAATCCATGCTGTTGCTCACATTTTGCATCCCCTTTGGAGGAATGAGGAGCAATACCTCAATGAGGAGCTAGAGTCAGGATGGATCGAGTACATTACCAAGTTGGTGGGAGTGGGAGGTGATATACAGCTTATGAGAAAGCTCGAGGATGAGCTTCTCATTTACCGCAACGGTAGCCATATGTTTGGGCAAGCTACTGCATTGGTCAGGGAGACACAGTTGGAGCCAGTGTCTTGGTGGGAGAAATACGGTATTGGGACACCCAACTTGGTAAGGTTTCTTGATTCTTGAATCTTGTATCTTTGTCTCCTAAGTCCTATTCTTTCAAAATCTACATTCAAATGCTACTCTCTTTTTTACTCTAACTTAACATTCTTTTTGGTACAATGTAGAGACGGATTGCATTGAGAGTTCTCTCCCAGGATTGCAGTACAGGGCCTTGTGAGAGGAACTGGAGTACATGGGCTCTTTTTCACACGAAAACGAGAAATAGACTCTCCTCAGCACAATTGGAGAGGCTTGTCTTTTGTCATTGCAATCTCCGATTGCTAGAACAAAAGGGTCATCCCATTGAGCCTCGCCAAGTGATTCCAGATAAGATTGATATCATGAAGTGCAAGGAGATTCCCGACATTCCTCAAGAGGAGAGAGACATCTATTCTATGCTCTATGAGGAGATCATGGCTCCGGCTCGCACTACACGATCTTCTCGAGAGGCTAGTACTAGTGGTGCACCTGCACCTCTAGAGGATGAGGCATTTGAGGACTCGGCTACCGGCAGTGACCTTGAGAGTGAGGCTGCAGAGGCAGAAGATGCAGATGAGGATGAGCATGAGGATGCAGATGAGGATGCAGATAGTAGCTAGCAACTGCCAGTATCATTTTATTTGGACATGTTATTTAGTTTGAACTTTGGACATGTTATTTATTTTGATTTTGGATTTTGAGTCATGACTCATCACCCACGTGGTGATCCTTTTGATTTCAGTTTAGTCATCAGTGATCACCCACGTGATTTGTGATATCATCATATCTTACATGTATTTTGTTTTTATTGAAATGAATTCAATGTGTTCTCTTATAAGTTATGTCAACAGTTTTTTCTTTTGTATATTTCAAGTTAAAAATATACATGTTTTTTCTATTTTGTATGAAACCTTTTTGTACCCATTCCTTACCTTTTATGAAACGTTTCAAAACATATGAAACCCGTTTCATACCTGCCGTTTAAGAAACGCCTGGCAACACTGCTTCGGGGTCAGTTTGGCAGGGGAATAATCACAACCTGACCAGGGCCGGATGCGGGCCAAGTGATCCCTGATCCTATCCTCCATAAAGCCCCACTCCACTCTGGCCTTGCGGTATGCCTACTCTGTGCTCCATCCATCACAATTATGGAATCGAAAGAAGTGCCTCAAAAGGGACAATGAGATTGCCACGTGGAGGAACACATACAAGTATCATCTCCAAGCTTGGGGCGTCAATGTCTCCATCCTAATATCGGAGGCAGGAGCTTGCTAGGTCCATGAGGGCCAGGCCAAAAGTGGGTAGCGATGTCGACTAGACAGCTATCTCCCAAGTGCCGAGCAGGAAAACCGCCCGAGAGTGGATGGTGGAGGTGTCAGACTCGCAATCCCACTCCCTGCCGGTGCAATGCTCAGAGGGAAAGAGAGGAACACCGCTCCACTGCCTCGTATGTGGTGGAAGACCATGCAACCACGGAGAGGTGCTGCAATCTCCGAGAACTCTCTAGCCTCAACAGGAAGGCATCTAAGGAGTCCATGGTCAATAGGCATCCCCATGATTATTTATTTTATTTTTATTTATTTTATTTTTTTTTGGGGGGGGGGGGGGGGGGGCAGCCATCTCCACAGGATCTGCGAACTGATGTATCCGTCGTCTGGCCAGGCCATGCTGCTAACTTTGGTGAGGGTCCAGTGCGGCAGGAGGGGCGCTATGGATAGGGGAAGCTGAGGGAGGGGGGCCTATGAAGGGGGGGAGAGGAGGAACGAGGAACCACGGCAGAGAGCGGGGGTGGTGGGCACCGGCTCCGGAACCTCGGAGGATGAGCCACGATATGCATGAATCTCCTAGGTGGCACGGGGGGCTGCCACGTCGTCCATCTTCTCGTTGCCCGAGGCATCAGCAGGTGTGACCAGCGAAAGGAGGGTATGCAGGGCCTGAGTCCAGGGTAGAGGTACCTGACCAACTAACGCCTAAGGCCCAGCCTCCCTCCCAACAAGCTCAGCAGGAGGGCACTAGCCGTTGGCAGCATACAGTCAATCGCTGTAGGCGGCACCACTGCCCGCCTCCCCAGGAGTGCCGCCAGCCAACGATCACCATGCAGGTGGCCCCCCCAAGGTAACGGTGCCCACTGGAAAACCGTGGGGGGTCAAGAGGCATCCTCTGTGGGTGTGATGCTGAGGGCAAGACTGGCAAGGTGGCTCATCTACTTCCAGATGAAGCACTAGCCGGGGAGGTTGGTGTACTCTATCGGCTGAAGAATCAGGTCGCCCTGGAGAGGCTCGAGCGTGCAATGACCTATGGAAGATCCTCTGGGGAGGCAATGCAGACTATGATGGACGGGATGCCCGTGGTCCTGGGCCCTGACCACCACTGATGCGGCCATCTGCAGGGACTCCAAAACTTGCCATATCGATCGTCCAATCGAACAAATCAGTGGGTGATACTCCTGCTGTTGACCGTTATGGGGAAGCCGGATACACCTGCCAGGGGGTCGGATGCAGGGTCAAAACCATGTTGCCATCTTACAAAGAACGCTTGAGCACTGCATATTGCGACCGTTGCAGGTGAATCAAACTCCACATGAGAGTAGCCAAGCCCAAGAAAATGGATGCCGGGATTTTGTCTGGCTCATCGATGAGGGCTGCCTGGAGCAAATCCTGGATTTGTCCGCACCTGGGATGGCTCCCTATGATCTTGCAAATCTCAAAGAAGAGGCTGCAAGGGAGGATACTGTCGAAGCTAAGAGCTAGAGGTCCGCCTTTGAAAGCAGGCAAGAGACGGTGGTCTCGGCTGGGGATGATGTAGCGGCTGCCATGAGTCCTCCTAGACAAGCAGCACCTACTCTTGTCGATGAAGTACAACCCGGAAGAAGCAAAGCACCTGCACAGAGGGTGATGGGCGACGGAAGAGGGAGGGCTAGAGAGAAACGGGGAGCTCGGAACCGGGACACGGCAAAGAGGCAAAAGGGGCACACACCAGGGGGGAAAAAACAACCACTGAGAGGGCAGGGAAGGCAGACAAGCAGGGGTGGGCCAAAGGATGGGAAGGCAGGCAGGTGCGAGATGGAGGCAGGATGCCCGGGGGGCGGGTGGGCAAGAGGGTGGAGAAGGAAGCCGGCGGGGGAAGCACACCAGAGGCAAGAAAGTGCGATGGCTAAGGAGGCAGGATGCCGGGGGCAGGCGGGGGGGGGGGGTGCGATGAACAGCAGCGGAGGGCGGCTCAGGCTAGGGGTGAAGCGCGAACCGTGTGGCTATCTTTGGCTGGTTGAGTGATTCTGGTCAAGTGGCCTTGCCTTGCCTCTTCTTTCCCACTAGCCTCCTACCATACTTGATTCTTCGCGCTAAGGTGGGGTCACACGTCTAGTCCAGCACTACTTTGGCCTGGTGGACATGATCATTGCTACTTTGCTCATAGCAGCCCTCCCACCAGAGTCTATTTGTAGCAGCTCTCTATGCCTAATGAAATAAATGAACGAAAATGAAGAGAATAACTGAAGAGACACACACGTACCAAAATACTCAGATTTGCACCAAACCAAGAGATGTCCTAGTCATTGCAAAAAGGTGTTTTTATACAACTTAAAGGCACTTTCACAGAATCACACCCATTCACATATGGGATAAACTCTCACACTCTTCTCTCATTACAAACAATGTTCCAGCTCATAAAGCAGGGCAATAGACCTTGCTACAGATATGGCAGCACAGTAACAGCAGCGCCGAAACATACCACTTCCCCCCACCATGTGCTCTGCTTGACTGTTTGTTCTTTGCCTTCGCCTCCCCCAGCAAGTCACCTGCGAAAAGATTCTAGGTCCTCCAAAGATTTTTTTTCTATGGCTTCTTCCTCCTGCCTGTCTGATGTACACAGCACTGGTCAGCTCTTTGCCCATGGCATCTTCTTCTCCCCTGCTTGCTTTGCACTAGTAAAGCTCCCCGCCAGTGAATGCGTCTTTTTCTTCCCTTTCCTGTTCATCAGTGAGACTATGCTGTCTTCCCCTTCTCTGTGGATTGGTGACACTGTGGACTGGTGAACCTCTCTGGCTATGATGTTCTCTGTGGATTTGCGAAGCTTTCTGACTATGGCGTCCTCTTCCCCACTTTCCGTGTATTGGTGACATACTCTACTCTTTCCTCCGACAGGCAACGTGGCACCTTCCTTCCCAGTCCATTTCACCAAACCACAGGCCAGCAAGTCTACCCTCCACTATGGTGCCCGAAAACAGCACTAGAAACTCCCACAAACTCTAGCAGCAGAGAAAGTAGAGTGGCTATCCTAACCTAAAACAAGAGATGGGGACAGGGGTGATGGAATCGCCCATCCCACCGGGCGTGCCAAAAAGAGCTACATGCCTAATGAAATAAATGAATGAAAATGAAGAGAATAACTGAAGAGACACATGTACTAAAATACTCAGATTTGCACCAAACCAACCGATATCCTTTTCATTGCAAAAAGGGGTTTTTATATGACTTCAAGGCACTTTCACACCCATTCACATATGGGATAAACTCACACACTCTTCCCTCATTACAAACAATGTTCCAGCTCATAAAGTAGGGCAATAGACTCTGCTACACTATTGGAGGCCCTTCTTGGATTATGAGGCACCCGGTGGACTACTACTACTTCCTGTGGAGTCGATCTCCTTCTCTGAGATGATGGCCCCTTTGTATTTGTGTGATCCTTCTCCACTGTCAAAATACCAATCATGCCCCCACGACCGCAAGCCCGCTCATTCACATAGAATCTGCCAAGTCTAGAAAGATTTGGGCCGGTGCTCCTCATGTCAAACCTCGAGAAGCACAGACTCCCAGGGCTGCGTCCAAACTCTGGTAAATGCCGAGGGTCCTGCCCTCTAAGAGCGAGGATCAACTCCTCCCAAGCAGAGTACTCTGAGCTAGAAACTACAGCCATGCCTCCTCCGAGTCCATTCTCTGCTGACTCTATCATGTTAAAGTTCCCACCCATACACCAAAAGTTGGCATGCGGAAGGGACTAGCGAACTGTACTCCAAAAGGTGGCTCTGCTTGCAGCGGCGTTCGGCACATATACATTTACAAAGCCCACACAATCTTCTCCAATTCTGATGGTCACCTAAGCTCGACCAGTGTCCAAGCCAACTACTGCCGACAATAGCTGCTCGCTGGACAGAAATACAAACTCCCTCCTAGGTCCCGAAGGGGCCAAAAAAAGGAGACCAGAAAGTGTGACTCCTGCGCGGTAGAATCTTCCCGCAACAGCGGCAGAGTACGCCCCTCTGAAAGACGGTGCTTGTGGAGGAAGAGAATATCAATGGTGTAACTATTTGGTTCTCCTAGCTTTATTTCACATGATGAAACCCATGTCTGGACACCAAACATGTGAAAGAAGACATGGGGACAGGGTTGATTAAGAAAAAGCACCATTCTTGGTCAAAAAGCAAAAGTCAAACAAGGTTGACCGCGAGCCGAGGGCACCATGGGAAAGAGGAGGCTAAGCCGGACCAAAAAGCTAAAAGCAGCTCCAGGGCCAAAAAGCAAGACCTTGGTACTACAATGACTTTTGACTAAAGTTGAGTAATATTTTACTATTAAAAAGACCAAAAGCAAAAGTAAAAGGCAAAAGCATCACTTTTTGGCAAAAGGCAAGGCTTCCCTAAGTATAAAAGAAGCTAGAGCCCTCTTGTTTTGGGCAGCAAGCTTGCGGAGAGCAAGGAGACCCTCATCTTTATCCACTCGCCCCCGTCGTCGCTCGGCTCAGCCCGGCCACTGCCCAGCTCAACCGTCCCAGAGCCACCTCCGCCAAGCCGCCGCCCGCCGGCTCCACCCAACCGTTGCCAACTCAACTGGCCACCGCCTGTGCAACACCGCTACCACCCATCTTTGAGATTCAAGATTTGGATTTAGACTTGGAGCTTGGACTTGGAACTTGGACTTGGGATTTGGACTTGGAGCTTGGACTTGGACTTGGGATTTGGACTTGGACATGGATTTGGATTTGGACTTGGAAGTTAGACTTGGGATTTGGACTTGGACTTGGAACTTGGACTTGGGATTTGGACTTGGACTTGGACTTGGATTTGGATTTGGACTTGGACTTGGACTTGGAACTTGGACTTGGATTCATTGGATTTCGATTTCGATTTGGATATTGGATCTGGTACTAGCCCGGTCAGAGATATTTGTGGGTCATCCCCGTGGTGTGCTCGGCATCAAAGATCTTGTGTCTCGACATCAACTTGGATATCCTACATTGGCATATCTATTTGTTTTGTATTCATTGATTGTATTGATCCTGGCCAGCATGCCCATGAATAGGTCTTGAATAAATTCCTAAAAGCGGGTAGGGCCTGCTCCCAACTCAATGTGGTGTATTTTGCAAGATCCCTATTCCCTTCTCTCTCTCCCCTCTCTCTCTATATCTTTATCTCTTGGACACGTGGTTGAGTCTGTCACACCTTGTTGAGCTTATAGTGGTGCCAGAGCAGGATTTCTCTTGAAGAAACTTTCTTGGGGTGACAGAGCCATGTAAAGAGAAGAGGGAAACCAAGGGCCTAATGAAGGGAACAACTATCTGGCCGTTCCAGGACTTCAGGATGGGAACCAGGGTCATCGATCCATTACTCATGGGACCGCGGCCATGTCATCAGAAGAGTATCATGACTTTGAGCAACTTAGGTGATTTCTCAAAGACGAAGAATTCCTTGCTTGGAAAACCAAGAGGAAAAAGGACAAAGAAGGGCTTGAATGTTTGAGATTTCATCAAAGATTGAGCCACCGAAGCCAAAGGAGTTGAAGCTGCTAAAGCCTATCTTGATTCTTCGAGCCAAAGGAGTCACCATTGCAAGAGGATCTAGAGCTACCCACTCTATTTATCATGGAGGAGACAAGGAAGCTACTCCTAGGCCTACTCTTTCAAATGCAGTTTCCTCAAGACAAATAAGGGAAAGGAAGACAAAGAAGCCAGAGAGATCGGAAGATCATCAAATTGACATCATGCCAGGAAGTTCAACAAATGGTTTGCAATGGTGCTAGCCCATTGCATGTTTCGACAAATAAAGCCATGGAATCTTTGTGGACCAAAGCTGTAACATAATCCTTTTGAAGCATTGAGACTTTATGCTAGCAAAGAACCGGTGTTGGTTATTCTAGACCTTTTTGTGGTTGAACATGATAAGATTGCATTGGAGCAGTCTTGAACCAAGCAGGGCATGTTGTGGCCTATGAATGTCAAAGACAACAAGGAAGTAGATGCATTATCTCGGAGACCCCTGAGCTATGCGGTTTCTATGGGTTTCCATATGGATTTCACTTTGATGAAGGATCCTTACGCTACCAAAGAGGGTTTCAAAGATGTTTTGGAACAAATTGCAGATTAGAGATTTGGCAACTTGTTTACGTCATCAAGTAGGCTTTTCTTATGAAGCAAACCCAGGTTATGTGTGACACAAGGAATTGAGGCCAAAGTAATGGAAGAGTACCATGCTCCTTCCTACATGGGGCATAGAGACACCTTGACTACACTTCAAGCTTTGGAGAGCTACTTCTATTGGCCTAGTATAAAAGGACATTAAACTTTATGATTCAAGAATGTTTGGTTTGTCAGAAGGTCAAGTTTGATCGACAAACACTAGCAAGATTATTGCACCCATTGAATGTTCAGAGTATTGCTATGGATTTTATCTTTGGATTGCCAAAGTCAAGGAATGATGGTATATGGACCTTTCAGATTACGACGAAGATCAACCATGTATGTTATCGATTGGACCTTTCAGATCATTGGAGGATGATACATAATGCCTTCCATGTCAGCTTATTGAAGCCGTATACATGAATACCCCCAGAGGAACCTATTTTGGAGGATCCACCGGGGGTGGAAGAGCCAGAACAGATTGAGGTTCATTCTGTGAGAAAAAGAGGAAAGACGGTGATCAGAAAGTTCCTCGTGGAATTCGAGAATTATTCGCTATTGGATGCGAAATGGATACCAGAGAAGTACTTCAAGGACTTTCTAGATATAGTATGAGCTTATGAGAAAGTGGTTTGTCCATATATATTTGAAGTACAGGTATATCGATGTCTTGCTATCAAGATAGATTCAAGAGGGAGGGATTATACCTCTAGCCCTCTTCATTATATATATATATTGGACTAGAATTGATCATTATTCTGCTTATAATGATTACTTGGGCATGCTCTAGTGGCAACGATGCCCGATAGTCCAAGGAGCAAGATTTGTATATGGGAGGCAACGATGTCGACCATTGACAGCAACGATGCCAGAATTAGATTTGTATATGGAAGGCAACAACGCCAGATATCTTGGACTTCACAGTCGGGCAGTCATTGCAACTAGATGGCCCAGGTGATTGTATTGGACTTCGTACTCGAGCGGTCATTGCAACCAAATGGCCCAGATGAGTGTATTGGACTTTGCACTCGAGCGATCATTGCAACCAGATAGCCCAGATGACTGTATTGGATTTCGCACTCGGGTGGTGATTGCGACGAGATGGCCCAGACGACTGTATTGGACTTTGCAGTCGGGCAGTCATTGCAACAAGATGGCCCATATGACTGTACTGGATTTCGCAATTGGGCGGTCATTGTGACCAGATGGCCGAGACGACTATATTGGATTTCATGGTCGGGCGGTCAATGCCACCAGATGGCCCCGATGGCCATTGATGAATTCTTGGGTGGTCCCAGTGACCAGATGGGCCTTGAGTGAACTCTCGGGCGGTCCTAGTGACTAGATGGCCTTCAGCACAATAGTCTGAGTGGTTTCCCTCGAGAGCGAGATAGCTCAGCACAGTTTCCGATGAAACCAGACAGGACAATCCATGAACAGAAGGATCATTACTTGTGCACTGCATATTGATGTATGTTTGAATTTCTTTGACTTTGTGTGCTGTTTTTGATGTATGGACAATACTTGGATTTATGACATGTGATAGTCCACTAGGCTCCAAATTACTTGGCCAATACCTGGAGTACCCGTGATGCATACTTGTTTGTTGACTAGCTTCTATCTAGTTTTTGCAGATGGTAAGTATGCATTTATTATATCTAACACATGTGACAGGTCTTGAAGAAGTACCATCAAGAATAAAGCTATTGGTCAAAGAAGAGACATGGAGATGTTGCCAGATGAGCAAACGACACCACAAATATGGGAAAAGACCAAATGCACAAGCTCATCAGATGGGGCTAGTACCTTGAAACATATGGCCATATTGGGAACATATGGATATACATGGAACATGCGGATGTGCTTGGAACACTTGCAGTCCGCAGTTGAGGACAAGTGCGACTTGGAGCTTGGACTTGGAACTTGGACTTGGACATGGATTTGGATTTGGACTTGGAACTTGGAGCCTGGACTTTGAAGTTGGACTTGGATTTGGATTTGGATTTGGACTTGGAACTTGGACTTGGGATTTGGACTTGGACTTGGACTTGAATATTGAGATTTAGACTTGGAACTTGGAGCTTGGATTCATTGGACTTGGATTCATTGGATTTGGATTTGGATTTGGATATTCGATCTAGTACTAGCCCGGTGAGAGATATTTGTGGATCATCCCCGTGGTGTGCCCGGCATCAAAGATCTTGTGCCTCGACATCGACATCGACTTGAATATCCTACATTGGTATATCTGTTTGTTTTGTATTCACAGATTGTATTGATCCTGGCCAGCGTGCTCGTGGATCATTCCCGAATAAATTCCTGAAAGGGGTGGGGCATGTTCCCCACTGTGTGTGGTGTACTGTGCAAGATCCCTATTCCCTTCTCTCTCTCCCCCCTCTCTCTCTATATCTTTATCTCTTGGACACATGGTTGAGTCTATCACTGCACGCCCCGCTGGGCTTATAAATGGGTCCCCCAACTACTACTTTATGAAGCTCTCCTCTAAGGACACCACGCCTCTGAAAGCACTAAGGCCCACCAAACCTTGGATGTTCCATGAGGCAATCCACATATCTAGTCTCTGTGGGAAGTGGAACTATTAGAACTGCCCTCCACTCTAAGAGTCTTGGACGTGAGTGTCGACGCGGAGTAATCACAGTCAGTCCGTGCCAGCTGGGTGTGGATCTTGCCCTCATGCCCTCCATGTGACGCCACTGAGCTCGGAAATAAGCATAATCTGGGCTCCACTTGTGATAATGCAAGTATCTGTAGGAGGGGGAAGGGGTACTACTATTGAGATATAGAGGAACACAAAACGCAGCACCTCTAAGTTGGAGGTGGAGGACACCACCTCCCCGTCCTGATCTCTGTGGCCCTAGCCTCCCAACTCCATCCAAGCCAAGAGCCAAAGATGGGTAAGCACGTCGGTGGTGCACATGTCATGCGAATGATGAGAGACCTCGATTACCTGCCCTTGGATGGCGACAGACACTGACTCCATATCCCATTTCATCCCCCGTGTTGCACTCAAGGGAAAGGAGAAGATCATTGCACCGCTCTCTAACGTGGAGGGCCTAGAGTGACACCGTCTCCTCGAAAATACCACTTCCTTCGACGGGGAGACAGCGGAAGAAACTCTAATCCACTGGCTGCCCTAGTAGTTTGTGGGGGTAGAGAATCAGATTCGATGCAGTCCTTGTCCTAGAGGATCATTGTTACCTTGCCTTGTGGAAGCTTTGAGGATGGAAGTGTTGTCGACAGAGTTGATGGTACTTGTAGCGTTCTCGACCCAACTTCCTTTGAGGATGACTGCTTCTTTTGTCTCACCTGTGGGAACCACATAAAACTTACAAGCCAAGGCATTAGAGATAGTATGTATAGTTTGGGTAAACGACCTAGAACCCTGGGGGGCCGCTGGCAACTCTAACAAGAGAGCCCTCACTGGATAGGCGGCAATGGTCATCTCAACCGGCTCCGAGAAACGATGAATCAAGCAGCGGACTAGACTCGTCGGCTGCCTCTGCTCCAGGTCTGGCACGAACGGCCGGAGGGTAGCGAGAATGCTCCGGAGAGGCGGAAGGAGGGGGCTCTGAAGGACTCAGGTCAAAGGAAGTTACTAAGGGGAGAGCTAAAGACAAAGGTTGGGGAGGAGGGGGGGGGGGGAATGGGGTAGCTAAGGGATGGGAGAACGAAGAGGAGGGGAGGGATCCTCCTACGGAAGGGTCCACCGAAGGCTCGGCAGGGGCAAAAGGCCTAACTAGGATTTGGGAACCTAGAGAGGAATCTTGGTGAGGTAACGGCCTCCAAACAAGAGGGGCCGAAGGCGGGTTCCTCGAGGTAACTTTTGGGGGGGGGGGGGGGGGGGGGGGGGGGGGGGGGGCATCACGGTCGGGTGGTTGCTAAGATAAATGCTCGAAATGGAACGGTTCTCTAACAAAACCATATCCTCTTGTGCTCTGTCAACCTAGCGCGCTCGGCAACGGTTGGCGGCTCCATCTACAGTCTGCCACTGTGGCATTAGTGTCAGTCGTGACCGGATCTTGGTGCTCTATTGCCCGGGAGGCAACTTCCCTCCCACCCCCCTGAAGAGGATCTGAGCTGGGACCGGGGGGGGGGGGGGGGGGGGGGGGGGGGGGGGGGGGGGCACTAAAGGCGGTCTCTTGGACTGACAGCGAGGACAAGCTCTAGTGAGATGTCCCATCTACCTACATATGAAGCATCGGCCTGGAAGGCCAGACTACTCCAGAACAGGGGCTCCTTGGAGGTAAGAAAGAGATATGGCATGTGGCACTATCTCCGAGGAGGCTCTGCAGATACTAAGGGATGGAATCCCGGCCATCCGAGCAAGAACCAAAGCGGTGGTTGGGGGGGATTTAGCACTACCTATTACCAGGAGGAGAGGAAGGTATTCCTTCCTAAGGCCTCGGAAGCAGACTGTCACGGGAAAGCCAAAAGGTAGGATGTTGGGTCAAAGCCATGCTACCACCTAGCAAAGAAGGCTTGGGCCATACTCAGTGCCACGGGACTCAGCTGCATGACTTTGTCCGATGCCGCTGGCGAGTCGAACTCAACCTGGTAGTAGCCATGTCCCAAAGGATGAATATCAATAATCTTTCTAGGTGTGCGAAGGAGGCTAGCATTTTGGCATTAGCTTGGGTGTGAACGGTCCCTAGCATTACTAGCATATCAAGAAGTGGTTACAAAAGGGCTAGTGGGGAGTTAGGATCTTGTGGAGGTTATGGGAGCCCAATAGTCACATGCGTATCCCAAGAGTCACATGATTGGATGGCTATATAAAGCCCCTCTTGTATGCAAATTGGAAAGGGAAATACACTATGATGTTTTGCTTGTGTCTTTATCTTGTTCTTGATCTATGTCTCTTACTCCATGCTCATGTGTACATGTGTACTCCATGGCTATGTGTATAGAAGCATGTGTTTTCCACCATGTTAGCAAGCCTATGCTAACACTTTGGGACGCCCGGTGCTAGAGTCCTAGACTCTCTTTTCTACAGCTTGATCACTTGTAGCTTTCCCATTTCACTCCCCCTAACTTCTCATTCTAAGGAGGAAGATGTAGAAAGAAGAAGTAGAGAAGATGCAATCCCAACCCATTTCTTTCAAAAACTGTTGAATCTTGCAAGAGGCATAACTCTTCATAGAAGTATCGGATTACTATGCTATAAAAAGAAAAGTTTTAGATCTCAACCTAATCTACAACTTCTCTTTAGATGTCAGGTTCAAATTCTACATATTTTTTGTGCTATAGTCTTTGTAAGCAACAGAGGTCATTATACAATGCAATTGTGTTTTTATTTATGATTTTTCTAATGCTTTTTGATGGCACTCTCTTCCCTTCCACTTTGATCTCTCATGATGATTCAAGTATGATATCTTTCCATTCATTCTCTCTCATTTCTTGATATTAAGGAGTCATACACCCATCCAACTCGAATTACCGCCAATCAAAATGGGAAAAACAAGAAAGACATGTAATTTTTGTGGAGAAACTAATAGAACTTTAGAGGAAAAGTATGTTTTGTTTGATTTTGATATATTGACCATGTAGAGTTGGTTGATGTGGATGACTACAACCACATCCACAAAAAGGAAGAGGAGGCCGAAGTTGGCCAAGAAAGCCAAGGAGAATCCTTGGATGTATCTAACCTTGTTCAGGACATTCCTCAATGTGATAAGGACGATGAAATTGTTTACTTGCAGGTTGAGAATCCTAATGATAAGGGTCTAGCAGTGATTACATATAATGGATTTATATATCATGTCATGATTTTTATCAGACTGATGTATGTCAAGAAAGTCTATCCTTAGCATATATTCTTATGGTTGCTTTATGATGCACATGTTGATGCATATGATGATGCTTTAATGACATTGATACACATGTTTTCTTGAGGTTATGCCACAATGAGATGATGCGGTAATGCAAATTTTATTACATATAAATGGTACTTTCTAAAAGCTCTTAAGTTGTTCACATGCTTTTCTCACAACATTAAAATAAAAGTTTAAGTAAAAAATAAAAGTTAAATGATTGGAGCTAAGCTGCCTGTAAATCCAAGAAGGTATGGAGCTAGTTGTATGTAAATCCAAGAAGGTTTAGAGCCAGATGAGAGATCCAAAGAGATCCCTACCAAGCTGCCTATAAATCCAGTGAGGTTCAGACCGAAGCTGCTCGTAAATCCAAGAAGATATGAAGCTAGCTGTCTGTAAATCCAATAAAATATAAAAACCCAAAGAAGTGTTGACTCACATGATAAGTGTTTAAAAAGTTGGGGATCCCATTGACATGGATCAGCCAAAGATGACTTGTGATTATGTTATTACACAAGGTAATATGATTTGTTGATAATACTCATGATGCCAAGATTTCTCATAAGGACCATGTGTTGTGTAATGATAATACCCATGAGGTTATCATATCTTAAATGATGCTGCTCATAATGATGCTTTGTTTGAAGTCATGACACAGGCATATGGTCTTTTCGTGATAATACCACCTAGTTGGGCTCTGACTTCTCTCTTGAGAGGTTCGTTCTTCATGTATATGTTTCACATGCTGTGAATAGGAATATTCTCCGACATGTTGGCTTTAATGATCTAACTCATCTATGCCTACTACATGGAGTACATGGAACGCATCTTCACCTCCGTGGAAAACTCGGGATGGACGACCTAATGGACATAGATGGTGAGTAATTGGCCAATTCCAAATACATCATTTGTTGTATGTTGCCTTGAAAGATTTTTTTTACCATGCAAAAATTGTGTTAATTAAAGTATTAAAAATAATACGGCATGAGGGCCGAAGGAGAGGCCCAGAGAGGTCCCTACCGAGTCGCCTGTAAGTCTAAGAATACGGCATGAGGGTCGAAGGAGAGGCCCAAAGAGGTCTCTACCAAGTCGCCTGTAAGTCCAAGAATAAGGCATGAGAGTCGGAGGAGAGGCTCAATGAGATCCCTACCGAGTCACCTATAAGTCTGGGAGACATGAGGGCCAGAGGAGAGACCTAAAGAGATCCCTACCAAGTCGCTTGTAGTCTAGGAAAAACAGAAAGAAAACCAAAATGAAAATGTTGAAAGTTATAGAGAAAAACGATGTAATGGTTTTTAGAACGCAGTTACTTGTGGGTGTTGTAATTTTAGGACCCAAGGAAGGACTTACTTTGTGTACATCCGGAGCGGAAGCAAACTTCCAAGACTCTCAAAGATGGACTGCTAGACATGAAGCTGACTTCTCGGCGGACACATGGAGTAGAAGCAGGTGGCTACATCGAATCACCTACAAAGTTAGTTGATGTGGATGACTACGTCCACATCCACAAAGAGAAAGAGGAGGCCGAAGTTGGTGGCCTAGGCTGGCAAGCTTTACCAACACAGATGGTAGCATACTTGAGTGTCCATGGATGAGATTCTTCATCGGCATATGCTTGTGGATTCTTCATCGGATTGCTAAAACTCATCTTCACACTATCTCCTTGGTCTACCATTAGTTTTATATGGTACTACATGATTATATTATATAACTTGAGATGACTTGCATTATACCTTCTAGCAGTCGCTTATTCACACATCTTTATGATGTACTTGGCATTGACAGGAGATAATACACTTCCAATTAAAAAAGAAGAAGAGAGGTGTTGACAAGTGTGAACATCTCTTAGCATTTTGGCATTAGCTTGGGTGTGAATACCCCTAGCATTACTAGCATTAGCTTAGGCTAATAAGTTGTGGGTTTTAGTCATTAAAAGATGTCATATCAAGAAGCAGTTACAAGAGAGCTAGTGGGGAGCAAGGTTAGTTCCGTACGTCGTACGATTGAAACCGTACGTACCTGCTATACGGTACCGTACCGTACGGATTCGTACGATACCGTATGATTTTTTTTTTATTTTTTTATTTTTTTTTGCGGTGCTGTTGTTGTTGTTGTTGCGTGGAGCAATTTCAGTCTTCTAGAGAGCCATTCATCGCCCTTTGCAGCCTATAGGGAGCTGTTTGTCAGGAGCGTGTGCACTTGCCATTGCCATATTAGGCAAGCGATCATATTGCCTGATGAGGAGGAGGAGGCAATCTTCATGGAGCTCTATAGTGAGCTTGTGGCAGCAGATACTCGCAGCACCAGGAGTCAGCATGGACGGGGCCGAGCAGTTGGAGTTCATAGGCCTCCGCCTTCGGTATCGACAAAGGGCGGCCTTCGTACATATGTGAGACGGGGATCCTCGAGCTCCAATCCCCGCCTTCATGATGATATTCCATTGCCCCCTCATGATGATACCCCACTGCCTAGAGAGCCCTTGTTTGATGATGATGGCAACCTACTTAGCGAGAATGATCCCCATAGTGTCTCGTCCACCTTCGAAGAGTCCTCTTCAGAGAACTCTCTTGATGGACACTCTAGTAGTGATCATGTTGATGATCATGCAGATGTTGGTGATGATGTGGACTTTTGATATGTTATAGCTCTCTAGGCATTGGGCATCTATCTCCTTCTAGCCCATCGATGATGTATTGTAGTATGTAGTATCATGTATGTACGCATGTTGGCGGTCGCCCATGCCATGAGTTTTTGGCCTATCCTTTTGTAGCAATTTTGTACTCTAATGGCATGATGACATTATGTTCATGGTTCTACTATTTTGTAACTTCTTGTCTACAATTTTTAAGTTTAGGAAGTATTTTTTATAAAAAAAACGTACTAATATCGTACCGCACCTCAAAAATTTTTAAGGTACCAATTAGTACCGTATTTTATCGTACCGTACCGTATCGTACCTTTCGTACTAACTAACCATGGTGGGGAGTTAGGATCTTGTGGAGGTTATGGGTGCCCAATAGTCACATGAGTATCCCAAGAGTCACATGGCTAAATGGCTATACAAAGCCCCTCTTTTGTATGCAAATTAAAAGGGGAATATACTACGATGTTTTTCTTGTGTCTTTATCTTAGGCTAATGAGTTGTGGGATTTGGTCATTAAAAGATGTCATATCAAGAAGCTTTTACAAGAGGGCTAGTGGGGAGTTATGATCTTGTAGAGTTTATGGAAGCCCAATAGTTACATGAGTATCCCAAGAGTCACATGGTTAAATGGCTATATAAAGCTCCTCTTGTATGCAAATTGAAGAGAGAATACACTATGATGTTTTGCTTGTGTCTTTATCTTGTTCTTGATCTATGTCTGTTACTCCATGCTCGTGTATACATGTATACTCCATGGCTATGTGTGTAGAAGCATGTGTTTTTCACCATGTTAGCATAATGAGTTATGGGATTTGGTCATTAAACATGTCAGATCAAGAAGTGGTTACAAGAGAGCTAGTGGGGAGTTAGGATCTTGTGGAGGTTATGGGAGCCCAATAGTCAAATGAGTATCCCAAGAGTCACATGGTTGGATAGCAATATGAAGCCTCTCTTGTATGCAAATTAAAGGGGGAATACACTTATGATGTTTTGCTTCTGTATTTATCTTGTTCTTAATCCATGTCTCTTACTCCATGCCCATGTGTACTCCATGGCTATGTGTGTAGAAGCATGTGTTTTCTACCATGTTAGCAAGCTTGTCTCCTACTCCATGTCCATGTGTACATGGGTACTCCATGGCTATGTGTGTAGAAGCATGTGTTTTCCACCATGTACACATGGGCATGGAGTAAGAGACAAGCTTGCTAACATGGTGGAAAACACATGCTTCTACACATATAGCCATGGAGTACATATGTACACATGGACATAGAGTAAGAGACATGGATCAAGAAAAAGATAAAGACACAAGCAAAACATCATAAGTGTATTTCCTCTTCAATTTGCATACAAGAGAGGCTGCATATTGCTATCCAACCATGTTACTCTTGGGATACCCATGTGGCTATTGGGCTCCCATAACCTCCACTCAGCACATGTGTACATGGAGTACACATGTATACATGAGCATGGAGTAAGAGACATGGATCAAGAACAAGATATAGACCCAAGAAAAACATCATAGTGTAATTCCCCTTAAATTTGCATACAAGAGAAGCTTCATATAGCCATCCAACCATGTGACTCTTGGGATACCCATGTGACTATTGGGCTTCCATAACCTCCACAAGATCCTAACTCCCCACTAGCCCTCCTATAACCACTTCTTGATATGACATCTTTTAATGACCAAATCCCACAACTCATTAGCCTAAGCTAATGCTAGGGAGTTTTCACACGCAAGCTAATGGCAAAATGCTAGGGGATATTCACACCTATCAACACCTCTCTTTCCCTTTGTTTAATTGGAGTGTACTATCTCCTATCAATGCCAAGTATATCATGAAAATGTGTGAATAAGTGACTGCTAGAAGGTATAATGCAAGCCATCTCAAGTCATACAATATAATCATGTAGAACCACATAAAATTGATGGTAGACTAAGGAGATGGTGAGAAGATTATTTCCACCAATCCGATGAAGAATCCACAAGCATTTGTCAATGAAGAATCTCGTCCATGGGCACTCAAATGTGCTACCATATGTGTTGGTGAAGCTTGCCAACCTAAGCCACCAACTTCGGCCTCCTCTTCCTCTTTGTGGATGTGGGCATAGTCATCCACATCAACCAACTTTGTAGGTGATTCAATGTAGCCACCATGTGTCCGAGAAGTCAGCTTCATCTCTGAAAGTCCATCTACGAGAGTTCGGGAAGTTTTCTTCCGCTCCGGGTGTCCACAAAGTGAGTCCTCCCTTGGATCTTGAAATTACCACACCCAACAAGTAACTGTGATTTAGAAATCATTACATCATTTTTCTCCATAATTTTCTTTTACTTTTAACATTTTATTTTGGTTTTCTTTCGGTTTTTCTTGGACGTTCAGACGACTCGGTAGGGACCTCTTTCGGTTTCTCCTCTGGCTCTCATGCCTCCTGGACTTACAGGCAACTCGGTAGGGACCTCGTTGGGCCTCTCCTCGAGCCCTCGTACCTTTTTCTTGGACTAACAGGCGACTCGGTAAGGGCCTCTCCTCCGGCCTTCCTACTGTATTCTTGGACTTACAGGCGACTTGGTAGAGACCTCATTAGGCCTCTCCTCCAGTCCTTATGCTTTATTCTTGGACTTAAAGACGACTCGATAGGGACCTTCCTAGGCCTCTCCTCCAGTCCTCATGCCGTATTCTTGGACTTAGTGATGACTCGGTAGGGATCTCATTGGGCCTCTCCTTCGACCGTCGTGTCTTATTCTTGGACTTACACGCGACTCGATAGAAACTTCTTTGGGCGTCTCCTCTGCCGTCATGCCGTATTCTTGGACTTACAGGCGACTCGATAGGGACCTCTCTAGGCCTCTTCTCCGGCTCTCATGCCGTATTCTTTTTAATGCTTTAATTAATATAATTTTTACATTGTAAAAATAATCTTTTAAGGCAACATACAACAAATGATGTATTTGGAATTGGCCAATTACTCTCGCCATCTATGTCCATTAGGTCGTCCACCCCGAGTTTCCCACAGAGCTGAAGGATGCGTTCTATGTACTCCATGCAGTATAGACACAGATGAGTTAGATCATCAAAGCCAATATGTCGGAGAAGATCCCTATCCACAGCATGTGGAACATGTACATGAAGAACTGACCTCTCAAGAGAGAAGTCAGAGACCAAAAGTCGAACTGGGTGGTGTCATCTCACGGAAAGACCATGTACGTATGGCATGACTTCAAACAAAGCATCATTATGAGCAACATCATTTAAGATATCATAACCTCATGGATATCATCATTACACGACACATAGTCCTTATGAGAAATCCTAGCATCATGAGTATTATCAATAAATTATATTACCATTTGTAATAACATAATCACAAATCATCTTTGGATCCATGTCAATGGGATCCTCAACTTTTTAAACACTTATCATGTAAGTCAATCTCTTTGGGTTTTTATATTTTACTGGATTTACAGGCAGCTAGCTCCATATCTTCTTGGATTTACATGCAGCTTAGCTCCAAACCTCACTTTATCATTTAACTTTCATTTTAATGTTGTAAGCAAAGCATGTGAACAACTTAGGAGCTTTTAGAAAGCACCATTTGTATGTAACAAAATCTGCATTAGCTACATGATCTCATTGTGGCATAACCTCAAGAAAACATGTGCATCAATGTCTTTAAAGCATCATCATGTGCATCATAGGACAACCATAAGAATATGTCCTACATGACAGACTTTCTTGATATACATCAACTTGATAAAAATCATGACATCACATACAAATCCATCACATGTAATCACTGTTAGATCTATATCATTAGAATTCTCTCTTGTAAGTAAGCAACCTCATCGTCTTGATCACATTGAGGAATGTCCTACACAAGGTTAGACTCATCCAAGGATTCTCCTTGGCTTTCTTGGCCAACTTCGGCCTTCTCTTCCTCTTTGTGGATGTGGATGAAGTCATCCACAAAATATACTTTTGCTCTAAAGTTCTAATAGTTTCTCCACAAAAATTACATATCTTTCTCCTTTTCTCCATTTTTATTGGCAGTAATCTGAGTTGAATGGATGTATGACTCATTAATATGAAGAAATGAGAGAGAATGAATGCAAATATATCATACTTGATTGCAGAAGGTGAGGGTGATTGGTTTTCGGATACGAGCATGGCACATAGACCCCGCATCGGCCAAGGTGGTCAAGGAGAGATTTTGGCGGTTATGGATTTGGGAATGCAGACCTCTCACGCGGTTGCAGTGGGACCCTGGAGAGTGGACTTGGCATGATCCCACAGATCAAGTGGAGACTTTGGATTCCCCTTTCTTTGCATATACAACACGGTTCGGCCGCAGGATCCAAATACCAGAGATAGATGGCACACTGATAGCAGCAGCACACTAGTAGTCTCAGGGCCTATCACAACGCTTCCTTTCAGTTTTTTGGAAGAGACTTTGGAACAGCTTTCGGTCGAGGAAGATCACTCTCTTCCTTTGGCTGACGGCACACAGGAGTCTAGCGGTGGATACTTGGCTGGCAGTCAAAGGTCGATCAGTAGCTTGCCCGAGGTGCGGCCACTCCCAGGAGTCTCAGCAACATTGCCTTTGGGATTGCCTGAAGACTCAGCAGATTTGGCGGCGGATTCTCCGCATCTTCGCTATGGATAGGGCATCGACCCGGATCATCACTTGGAGTACTGTCGCTTGGGCCACCAAGACTAGAGTGGTCAGGTCTTACAAGAGGAATGGGGGAGGCCTTGTCCTTCAAGTCTCCCACCATCGTACTGCAGTAGTACCAGTCACAGCCCCACCTACAGGTGTCTAGCGACCAGGCTCATGCCAGCAATGAGAGATTTGCAGTAGCATAGCAGCTTGGCACATCTGGCATGCTAGATGTAGCAAGGCCATCGAGGGTACCCACACTCCGTCGGCTGAGACCATCGGGAGTATATGGCTCGACATCATTCACACCCTCCGTGAAGGCACTCAAGGATTAGGGTTAGGGTTTACACAAGTTCAAGCAGGCGTGGAAACCAAGATGAAGAGAGAACACGACTTCAGTATGCTTCAATGATAAAAAAGGTGAAGTACAATAGCCACATGATAGTGACCCTAAAGATAAGTGTTCACATGTCCGGCCATAAATGTGCCGGGTGGACCAAAACACTTATAAACTGCATATAAGTGAAACTGAACTAAACTGGGGGAAAAAACCTCCACTAACTGAAGTAAAAAGTGCCCCAGTAATCTACTGATAATCACTAGCACTCCTCTGGGTGCATACACAGCATAAAACCCAACAAACCCCCCTGGAGTGATATGTGATCACTGTACATCATCGACCAAAAGGAAACAAATTCAAAGCATTGCAGAATGCTTCAAATTTCGGACGTGGTAATGCCTTGGTGAAGATGTCTGCCACATTCTGATCTGTAGGACAGTAGATCAGACTGATATCTCCTGCCTGGAGTCTCTCCCGAACAAAATGATAGTGAATCTCAATGTGTTTCGTACGAGCATGAAACACAGGATTCCTGGCCACAGCAATGGCACTCTGACTATCAGTATAGATAGGTGTAGGCTCCTCCACTGAAATATCCATATCAGTCATAAGTCGACGCAGCCAAACACACTCAACAGTAGTAGTGTAGGCTGCTCTGTACTCTGCCTCACAAGACGAAGTGGCCACTGTGGTCTGTTTCTTGCTTAGCCAAGAAATGCATGAAGAGCCAAGAAAGAAACAATTTCCACTAGTGGAATGTCTGGTATCAAAATCACCAGCCCAATCTGAATCACTGTAAGCGTGTAACTGCATGTCACCCCCCTCAGGATAAAGCAATCCAAGAGACAAGGTACCCTGCAAATAATGGAATACACGCTTCACAGCTTGCCAATGTGACAACCGCGGGCTGTGCATGAATCTGCTCAACTGAGAGACTGCATACTGAATATCTGGCCTTGTATTACACAAGTAAATGAGGCACCCAACAGCCTGAGCATATGTAGTGGCATCAAAGGAAACACTGTCATCTTGTAGTGACAGTTTCATCCCAGGCTCCATAGGAGTACTAATAGGCTTGCAATCCTGAAATTTAAACTTCTCCAGAAGTTTAGCAACATAACGTGATTGCAACAACCCAATGCCTCTGTTATCCTGCACAAACTGTATGCCCAAATAGTAATGTACAAGGCCCAAGTCAGACATGTCAAATGTCTGTTGCAGTATCTCCTTAAAAGCTGCAATTTTGTCATCATTTGATCCCATGAGCAAGAGATCATCCACATAAAGACTGATGACCAGCAGATCTGTCTCTTCTTTCTTTACATACAGAGTGGCCTCTGATGGACTGTTCACAAATCCCTGAGTGAGTAGAAAAGCATCTATTTTTGCATACCAAGCTCGTGGAGCTTGTTTCAAACCATACAAGGCCTTTTTCAGCCTGCAAACTTTCCCCTCATGACCATGTTCTGCAAAACCCATGGGCTGAAATACATAAACTTCCTCCTCGAGGTCCCCATGTAGAAATGCAGTCTTTATGTCCAACTGGTGAACAACCCAACCACGATGTGCAGCCAATGCAATGACACACCTAAGTGTCGACATACGGGATGTAGGAGCAAATGTCTCCTCATAATCAATGCCCTTCTTCTGTGCATAGCCCTTTGCAACTAGACGGGCTTTGTACCTGTCAATGGATCCATCTGCATGTCTTTTCAACTTATAGACCCATTTAGTACCAATTGCTTTCTTGCCTTTGGGCAGATCAACCAAATCCCATGTTTGATTCTTTTTAATAGAATCAAGCTCATCCTGCATGGCTTTGTTCCAATGCACATTATCTCGTGCATCCACAAATGAATCAGGCTCATCATCATCCTGTAAACTGGCTGCCATAACCAGATTCAAATCCATGATGTGTGCATGCTCATTGGTCCTTGTCTCCCTACGAGTACGACCAACAAGAGGACCCTCTAAATGGCTGTCCTGTAATGTCCTCAAATACCATCTAGGTATGTGTCTGACCTGTGGTGCCTGCTGCCCCATATTTGGTTCAGCTTCTGGCTCATTTGGCTGCTGAATTTCTGCACCACCTACATCATTTGCTGGCTGTCCTGTACCCTCATGAGTTGGATCACCAACTGTGGAATGAAACTCCATGGGTAGTAGACCTTCAAACACATCATTTTCAGCCTGATTTGCCTCATAACCAGCCATGGATATTTCTGATTTTTCATCAAAAATCACATCCCGACTAGTGAATATCTTCCTGGATAGTGGGTCATATAACCTGTAGCCCTTGCTCTCACGGCTATACCCAACAAAAATGCATTTTGTGGCTTTATCATCAAGCTTCCTCCTCAACTCTTTGGGTATGTGTGCATATGCAAGACACCCAAAGATACGAAAATGCGATACAGAAGGCTTGCGGCCATGCCAAGCCTCAAAAGGAGTAATAGAAACCAGTGCCTTTGTGGGACATCGATTCAAAATATGACAAGCACACATTACTGCTTCCACCCAAAAGATATGTGGTAGCCTTTTTGCCTTTAGCATACATCTGGCCATCTCCATGAGTGACCGATTCTTCCTTTCTGCAACCCCATTCTGCTGTGGAGTGTAAGGAGTAGTATACTGATGTTTTATACCAATACTCGCAAGAAAGGAATTCAGCATATGTGACATATATTCCCCCCCTCGGTTAGAACGGAGAGTCTTCACCTTGCATCCTGACTCTGTCTCAGCAAGTGCTACAAAGGCCAAAAATGCATCATATACCTGTGATTTCTGTGTCAAAGGATACACCCAGCATATACGAGAGAAGTCATCAATAAATGTTGCAAAATAAAAACAACCACCTAATGACTTCATCTGCATGGGACCACAAAGATCACTATGTATAAGTTGCAACTTTGCAGTTGCTCTTAGAGCCTGATCACGTGGGAAGGAAAACCTGTGCATTTTTCCCAAAATACATCCTTCACAAATGTGATCTGGAGGCTTCTCCATGAGAGGTAGATCTGTAAACATATTATGTCGCTGCATAAGCATAAGACTACCAAAATTTACATGCCCCATGCGAGCATGCCATAACTCCGCATCAACCATAGCTGGAGTAAGAGTGAATGCATTATAAGCAGACTGATCCACTAGCTGAAATGCATCCAACTGATAAAGTCCATGACATAGTGTACCAGTAAGCATCAAGGTCAAGGCATTAGCTTTGTCTCTGACCATGCATTTATCATCATCAAAGTGGACTTGCATTCCACAATGTGCTAAAGAAGAAATGGACAACAAATTCTTCTTTATCCCTGGTACATATAAGGCATCTGTAAGGCGGAGAATGGAGCCATCAATGGCTGTGAGCTGAATCTCCCCAATGCCACGAACTGGATATGAAGCATTGTTGGCACACTGAACAGTTTTGCCAACAGGGGCAGGGCCAACATGACTAAACAAATCCCTGCAAGATGTGATATGCTTTGAGGCACCACTATCAAAATACCAAGTACATGCATGCTCTGTCAAACTGAGTGCCTATGAAGACCAAGAGGCATCATAGCTGCATGTATAAAAACAGTAATCCCTATCCTCAACAAAAGAAGCAGTCTCTGGAGGAGCTTTAGAAGCATCATTAACAGACATCCTAGCTTCCTTTGCCTTCTCTTTGGCAATCCTCTTCCTACATTCCGTGATGTAGTGACCTGGCTTCTTACAGTAATGACATTTGCCCTTCTTCTTGGGCTGTCCATCATCACCTGAATTTTGATTTGCACTCTTTGGCTGAGATTTTCCTTTCCCCTTTTGACGTGTAGTAAATGCTTGTTCAGCATTTGTGTTCATATTCATATTCTTCCTCATTTGCTCCTCTTGTAGTAAGAGAGCAACAAGTTCCTGATACTTGAGGGGTTCAACAGCATTCCTCATGCTGAGGTTCAAAGAGGTATGAAAAGCCAAGTAAGATCTTGGCAAAGAGTGCAAGATGGTGGACACAAGCTGTGTCTCAGGAATAATCTCATCCACATTGATGAGTTGCTCTCTCAAATCCTGCGGCTTGTTTAAGTGGCTAGACATATCATCTCCTTCATTCATTTTCTGATTTTCCAGCTCTCTTTTCAAAAATGAGATCCTAGCCTCATTACGAGCAGCATACATCTGCTCCAAAGTCACCCATGCATTCTGTGAAGAGCCAGCTGAACGAATATGAGGTATAATGGACCTCTGTACTGACAATGCAATGAGTGACAAAGCTTGTGCATCCCTGGCATCCCATGTCTTTTGAGCATTTGTTCTCTGAACAGGCAATGGCTGTCCTGGAGCCTGTACCTGTTGTCCTCGTCCACGAGCACCCCCTTGGGGAGGAGTCTCTGGAGCCAATGGACCTGGACGTCGTTCATCACCACTAACAAAATCCCAAAGACCTTTTGCCACAAGCACATTTTTCAGCATAAAACTCCACAAGGAGTAGTTCGTGCCATCCAATTTGTCTTCCTTAGACAAATATGTGAATACATCACTTTGCTGTTGATTTGCCATTATGCTTTACGCACAATGTTGTACCTGTTTACCAAAAAACCCAATAGCAGAAACCTTGATAACAACTGTACTCCACTGAATACAGTTCACCCAAATATGCCTGCACTCTCAATCCTCTGAATGTGCAGCTCAATGCACCAATGACTGAGTAGAGCAGCAAATGGCGTACACAATGCCAAAATGCCCCAAAAATGCCCAAATTTGCTGCACCCAAACTGTGCAAAAAAACATGTATTGTTCTTTGCTAGAAAATCTGCCTGTTGTGCCTGTATATTTTCACAGAGAAAATAAAAATGCCCAAAAACTGAATTTTAATGCTTACCATTGAATGACTGATTAGCTTGTGGTATTCCTGCAGGTACAGTTGACTTCAATGTACAGATTACTGTACTGCGCAGGACTGATGAAGGCTGCAGGCAGATTCGTGGAGGTACTGTGCAGGTAGTGTGGTCGTCTATTGAAAGTACGGAAGCTGCACAATGTCAAGTTGAAGGCAGCGCTTACTGTACTGAAGCAAAGCCACGTTTATTGCAGCACACGACTGAGTACACCACAGACACGACCAGCGTTGAGGCGACCACAAACAAATGCTGACAGCTACGAACAGTCACAGCTGGCTGCAGGCGGCGCACAGGTGTACGGGCTGAAGGCGGCGCAGTACAGTAGTTGTAGGCGACGAGTAGTTGTAGGCGACGCTTGACTGGATGTACGGGCAGCTAGTGCGCACGTGTGACTGAAGGCGGCGCAGAAGTGTACGGATGCTGTACGGGCAGCAGATGCTGAGACCTTAGTACGGCGCACAACACTGGCAATGTACGGGCAGGGCAGAGCAGCTTCAATGCTCTGATACCAATTGAAGGCACTCAAGGATTAGGGTTAGGGTTTACACAAGTTCAAGCAGGCGTGGAAACCAAGATGAAGAGAGAACACGACTTCAGTATGCTTCAATGATAAAAAAGGTGAAGTACAATAGCCACACGATAGTGACCCTAAAGATAAGTGTTCACATGTCCGGCCATAAATGTGCCGGGTGGACCAAAACACTTATAAACTGCATATAAGTGAAACTGAACTAAACTGGGGAAAAAACCTCCACTAACTGAAGTAAAAAGTGCCCCAGTAATCTACTGATGATCACTAGCACTCCTCTGGGTGCATACACAGCATAAAACCCAACACTCCGCAGTCAGTGAGGGAAGCTATAGGGAGGTTGCATGCGGAAGTGGCGGGAAGCCTTCTTGAGACTTTGGAGACCTGGCCCTTTCCTCATAGATAGAGGCGGTGACTCCATTTGGCATTACAGACCACCTGTGTGGTTGTTTCTCCCCCTTTCCCCTGTATGATATCGATAGCCTTCTTCTCATAGAGCGGCCAGCCGAAGAAGAAACATATGTCTCTTTCCGTTATGATCATTTGTTTCCCGCCCTTACATAAGGCGAGTTTGTATTTAGCCCTTCATGGTTGTACTTAGCCCTTTGTGGTTGTTTTTTTTTTCTTTAACTAATTGAAGGATCTTTTTCCCAGAAAAAAAAAAAAGATATCATACTTGAATCATCTTGAAAGGTCAAGTGGAAGGAAAGAAAGTGCTTATCAAAAAACATTAGAAAATTCCATAAATAAAAACACAATTGCATTGTATAATGACCTCTATTGTTTACAGAGACTATAGCACAAAAAATATGCAGAATTTGAACTTGACGACTGAAGAGAAGTTGTAGATTAGGTTGAGATCTATAACTTTGCTTTTTACATTTTAGCAATCCGATGCTTCTATGAAGAGTTATGACCTCTTCAATGCCACCCAGTTTTGCAGGACTGTGCTCCTTTGACTATACCTATTTGCAACAAAAATAGCAAGAAATGGAGACATAGTTTTTACCTGACATCTGAAGAGAAGTTGTAGATTAGGCTGAGATCTATAACTTTACTTTTTACAGCATAGCAATCCAATCTATGAAGAGTTATGCCTCTTGCAAGATTTAGCAGTTTTTAAAAAAATAGGTTGGGACTACATCTTCTCTACTTCTTTCTACATCCTCCTCCTTAGAATGGGAAGTTAGGAAAGTGAAATAGGAAAGCTACAAGCAAGATCAAGCTGTAGGAAAGAGAGTCTAGGACTCTAGTACCGGGCATGCCAAAGTGTTAGCATAAGCTTGCTAACATGGTGGAAAACACATGCTTCTACACACATAGCCATGGAGTACACATGTACATATGAGCATGGGGTAAGAGACATGGATCAAGAACAAGATAAAGACACAAGCAAAACATCATAGTGTATTCCCTCTTCAATTTGCATACAAGAGGGGCTTTATATAGCCATCTAACCATGTGACTATTAGGCTCCCATAACCTCCACAAGATCTAACTCCCCACTAGCCCTCTTGTAACCATTTCTTGATATGACAGAGAGCAAGGGGCGGGATGCGAGTGGGGGCAGGGAGCAGGTGCAAGGGATGGAAGGGGGGCAGTGCAAGAGGGAGGAGAGGACGGGCAGGGGGCGGAAGGAGACAGCACGCAGGCGAAGGGGGTGGAGAGGGCAGGAGACAGCACGCAGGCGAAGGGGGTGGAGAGGGCAATGGTGGGCAAGAGGGGGGAGAGGCACAAAGGGCAGAGGGCGCAGGTTGGGGTGTTCACAGCTCTCTATGCTCATCACAAGTTGCAGAATGGGTGATCTTATCTTTTGGGGAGATCCGTTTTGGTCTCCTCAATATTTATGCCCCCAATGGGGTTGCAGACCATGCTGCTTTTAGGACTCATGTTCGACATGCGCATGAATACACACCGTGTATGATGGATATGACTGCCCACGAGTGTGACAGCCAAAAAGACCATATGCCAAAATTCCTATGGGCTTTACTCCCAATGCAGCAAACACAAAGACACGGTGATGTTTTCTCATCAGGCTTTCCTCATCACCAGCATGCCCATTTGTGTGTGCATATTTCTCAGAAAAGATGCATCAGACAGAGTTCATCAAAACCTAGAAAGTCAGTTTTGTCTTCGATTAAAATATTGTTCATTTCACCTCTGAGAAATCAGCAGTAAATCCTTTAAACAAGATGAGATCTACTTGTGTTGTAACGAAGCAAAGAAACAAAGCTTTTCTCTACTTATAAACAAGTTCAAAGATTCAGCTAATCACTAAGCAAACACAGATTATTCCTAGAAAAGCATAAATAAATATTTCAACTCCTCCAACAACATGACTGACCAGCTGTGCTACTATGTGGAGGACCAGGCAAACTAGGGATCCAGGTTACAGACTTTACAGGTGCTTTACAAAGATCTCTCAATGAGCTAAAAACTGAAATATTTCTTAGTTTATTGGACCTTGGTGGGGGACCTGGCAAGCTTACCTATGAGGCATAACTCTGGTTCGAAGCACACCCCTAAGCCCGAGGCTAGACCAACACTGGCTTAGCTCCTTGCCCAAGCTGTACCAGATCCCACCTTTCAGGTTAAGGCTTGAGCATAGCCATGGCCTAATCCCTGGGATTCTACCTATGGCAACCCCCATTAATGAGCCTATCTTACGTTTATGAAGTGCAGGTGAAAGTAAGTCTTGAGCATTAGTCCAACTTCATCCCTGTTATGCTAACCTACTTATGTCTTTTTTTTCTTTTTCTTTTTTCTTTTGGAGAGAGAGAGAGAGAGAGAGAGAGAGAGAGGACTGAAAGTTTATCATGCAGACTAGTGGGTGTACGAGGTATGTTCTATCGGTTAGCAGGTGAGCAGGTATGTCTCTGCTGCATTTAACCTTCCCCTAATCATTATACAAGCAGTTTCTCATATCCACGTTTCAACTGTCTTATATTTGGACTGGCCATGTACAAGGCACGTCTGATTGATGACGTCAGCGGAACTCTTCCACCGTATGACCAATTCATCACTCTTGGACCGGTAGTATACAATATCGTTCCTCCTTTTGTGCAGACTATCTGCCCCTACTCATTTCTAGTAGGATTTGTTGGAGCTTGTGTGTTATTCGTAGACTGAATAAATAAGCATTAATTGCAACCATATTGATGTGGCTATTGCTAAGAGAAAGGAGCAGGCTGTTTTTGAGACTAACCTCAGGATCTCACCATTGGTGTTGGCCTGCAACTTCAATGCTAGGTTAATGCTCAGGCTACAGTTGACTTCCTTCAAAAAAAGACAGGTAATTTGAAAGTCTTTACAAATAAAGATATATCGAATCTGTAATCTTATGTTTTAAACCAAAAGTACTGATCTAACTCTATGAGTTTGTGGAAGGTTTTGGAGTAGCAATTGTGGATGCGAACAACTTAAGGAGAGTTGACATCTTAGCTGTGAGTTGATTTCCAATGCTGCTGCATATGTGCAACCAAACTGAAAAAAATTTGGATTGAACCCAAAAACTTCCAAAATGTTTGTAGGCATCCGATAAAGTGGACTGTAGTTACTTAAAAATGGCACTCACAACAAACCCAGCAGGTTAGCACTATTCTGTTCTGGCTTTGTTGGAGTTTTCAAGCACCGCAGTAAATTTACTCCAGGCTGTGGTCTGGTCTCAGGAAATGCTGATGAGCAGACACCACTCGTCATCGTACGGCGGCCACCTGAAGAAGCCTGAAATGATGGGGATCTTATCAAATTGATAAGTATTTTAGCAGTTTTTGTTTGGATTGTAATTTGGTAGAGCGTCCATTCTTCTGTTCATTCCCTTTGCCCGAGTCTCCACATTGAACATGATATGCTCTTTTATCTTGACGACTAGCAGCTGATGAGCTGATTTTTGCTTTATATCCAACACGAAAACAAAATGAAATGCTGATTTTTCTACCACAACAAGGCTGTGTATTTATTTTGCTCAAATCTATAATCAAAAAAAAAAAAACTTGACAAATGAGAGACTTAATTCTGTCACGTAGGTCATTTAGTGTAAAGTTTAGAAGAAAGTAGAGACGATGATGTTAAAATATGGCAAGTACTTGTTGGTCCAACACTTGTTTATAACTTTTTTTTGTTTTTTTAAAATTTATTTTTTAAAGGTTTTCCTATACTTTTTTGTTTTCTTCAATGCTTTCTTTTGGGTTTTTATTTTTTATTTATTTTTTGTATTTCTAGGAGGTTATATTACTTGTTTATAACTTTTTTTTGTTTTTTTTATTTATTTTTTAAAGGTTTTCCTATACTTTTTTGTTTTCTTCAATGCTTTCTTTTGGGTTTTTATTTTTTATTTATTTTTTGTATTTTTAGGAGGTTATATTTTTTTGTTTTTCTCTAGGATTAGCAAGTCAAGTCTGAGGTGGTGGTCGAAATCTCTTGCATTTGCTAATTTTCTAATTCTTAATGCCTCTAAAATTTTATTTTAGCACATGATCAATGATCCTCCTTGGATGATTCACCTCGATGACTCTTTTTGAAAACAATTCAACTAAAATGATTCTATTGTAGAGCAATTCAAGAAGTTAGTACTCTTACTTCTAGGATCGGAATGATCAGACCTTGGCAGTTCTAGTTTTGGAATGATTCAATCCTTAGATCGTAACAATACTAGTTGACTCATGATTCCAAACTGCATTCGAGACTCGGGTCGACGATTGCACTTCTAGGATCAAAATGATCTCTGTGTTTGGTTACTACCAATCTTAGGACAACGGTGCCTCGATTGCGGTGCAATTATTGCACTATCAATAAATATTCTCTATAGATTTGGTAAGTACATTGGCATTGACCGTTATGGCTAATTAAATGCTTATTAATATGCCTATGGACAATCCCACATGTCAGGACAACTATTGTGCCAGCCTAGTTAGAACGATTTGACTCCATGGCTTGGAACGGACAATTCTACCTCAAATAGTTCTATTTGTTAGTAGGATCAAAATGATGTGAGTGGGAAATGATTCCACATTACAACGAGTTGTTTTCCTGTCTTTTTCTTGGTTTTTTGCTTGGTACCTAGCTTAGTAATGGTTCCAAGATGATTATTTTGTGATTAAAATATCTAATTGAACAATTATTGTGAATCAATTAAAAGAATGGGCCAATTTTTTTCCTTTGGACATAATGGAAAATTTTCTAGTTTAGCCAATCAGCCTATTTAACGTCATCTAATACTTTTGAAGTTAATGGAAATGTCTAATAAGTGAGATTGAGATTGCTAATCTCAATCTCGTAAGGGAGAGCTCTACTGGACCATCCATCTCCACCAATAAACAAAAGCAAAAAAGAAACACAAAAAGGACCCAAAGCAGAGCTGGTAGTGGCTGGGCAAGGTTGCAGGTAGAGATGGTGGAGGCGTACTACAGCCTAGCAAGAGATGACGAGGAAATTGAGGCGCCCAGGTCCTTGCCCGCACTGGGTGGCTGGACAGAGCGGGACTAACTGATACTGTGTGGTACACTCGAGTGTGGTGGTACAGCTACACAAAGGACGACTCATAGAATGTAGTTGAGCTTGCAGAATACGAGTCAGCTAACGGGATGCAGACAGGGGGGTGAGCAGTGCGATAAGCAGAGGAGGGCCAGTGTGAGTGTCGAGGAGATAAGATGGAAAGATTGAAGAGCGAGCGCATGTCGGATCTATAGAAGGAGCGTGTCCACACACACTCCATAACTAGTTATACATGGAAGTATGCAAGAATTAGGAAAGGAACAAGACATGCAAGAAGAAAGAAGCTCCCAAGCTTGAGCTCAATAATAGATTGTATTATGAAAAGTGTCCTTACACACACCCCCATAAGTCACTTTATAGAAGTGGCCCACGATTTGCCCAATCGCCCACACTTATGAGGTGTCTAAAACAAGCTCTCATTATATGGCTAACTTTCATGACAATGGTGGGCATTTGGCCATATACAATGTAAACATCTAAGTTAGGGTGGGGATTACAAAGAGTGTATGGAAAAGAAGTAACACCTTTCTTTGAATTGTAACAGGATAACAAAGGTGGCCAATGCTGACGTGAACCAACATGCAAGATGGCAAACGGGATTCAAATAGAGCTCTAATGCCAATTGTTAACGAGCAGGATTGGGTCATGGCGAAGGCACATATAAAAATGAAAGAAAGTGAGAGAGCATAAAAAGTTTAACATGATATTAATCTTAAACTAATATTGAGATGCACAAGGGACTACATCTTTGCAAGTATATAATTTACATTATAATGATGCCCTTTAAATAGGAGAGACCCCCCTTTCCAAGGTGTGGCCATAAGGCTAGCCACCACATATGCCACATGTCAAGAATGTGATGCCAAGTGTCTACTGAGATGTCACCTTTACACATCACTACTTGTTTCCACATACAAAGAACTCACACGTTGTTCAATGTATAATTTACATTCGTATTAGAGATAGGACATCAAGTGGAGCTAATGCACAATAACAAGAAGAAGCACAAAGTGAGTGCAAGTCAATGACAGACCAGCGTTGCAAACCATAGGTGACATTTACATAGAATAGGCATCGACCTAACCTATTAAATCGCTCCACTGCTTTCTTTTGTTGCGATTCTTGCTGTCTTGTGCTTGGTGCTGTGTTTGGAGCAATAAGCTATATATATATATATATACACACACATAAGCTTTTAAAGCTAAGGCCTTTAAAGTCTTATACGATCTGTGCAAACATGTGTGAGAGAGTAGTGTCAAAAATAAACTCTTTTTCTAACCAATGAAAAAAAGGATGACCTTCAAGTCCAATGAAACCTTTTCAATTGAAAACAATGGCTGAAATGCAAGCATACTCTCTACTAACCTTTTCTAACGAAAACAATAAGTGCAACATGAAAGTTCAAGATGAAGCTACTCTTGGGATCAAACTACTTATGGGGAGTCGTTAGCAGTTTAGAGGCATAACCAAAGGATCGTGGACATGAAGGCTAGTACAAGGTAGATTAAATAAGAAAGTCATGAGCATCATTACACAGACAGTGAGACAAACTATGGTACTGCACATCGAGCACTATGAGGCTGCTCAATAGAGGTGGCACATTTACCAAGCATGTTTGAGAATGTGTCTAAAGCCATAAAAACACAACTCAAGGGTGAGTCTTGGAATAGGTGGCCAAGATCACGAAATTGTGTGATCAGCTACTAGCAGCTAGCTATTGGTCATAGAAATATGTGATCAAGGTCTAGGAAAAGACTTCAAGATGTCTCGGACATCTATTATGGCAGGATGATTTTCCAAGCTTTGAGGAGCTTGTATTGAAGATGATATTGGAAGAACAAATTTAAAAAGGGAATTCATCAAAAGGATGGCTAAAAAAGTGAGTGCTTATTATGCAAGAAGAAAAGCTCAAAGAAAGCGTGAGTGTCCTATAGATCAAGAAGATTATATAGACAAGGGGAGCAAAAGAGCATACATACAAGGTAGATTAAATAAGAAAGTCATGAGCATCATTACACAGACAGTGAGACAGACTATGGTACTGCACATCGAGCACTATGAGGCTGCTCAATAGAGGTGGCACATTTACCAAGCATGTTTGAGAATGTGTCTAAAGCCATAAAAACACAACTCAAGGGTGAGTCTTGGAATATGTGGCCAAGATCATGAAATTGTGTGATCAGCTAGCAGCTAGCTATTGGTCATAGAAATATGTGATCAAGGTCTAGGAAAAGACTTCAAGATGTCTCGGACATCTATTATGGCAGGATGATTTTCCAAGCTTTGAGGAGCTTGTATTGAAGATGATATTGGAAGAACAAATTTAAAAAGGGAATTCATCAAAAGGATGGCTAGAAAAGTGAGTGCTTATTATGCAAGAAGAAAAGCTCAAAGAAAGCGTGAGTGTCCTATAGATCAAGAAGATTATATAGACAAGGGGAGCAAAAGAGCATACATACAAGGTAGATTAAATAAGAAAGTCATGAGCATCATTACACAGACAGTGAGACAGACTATGGTACTGCACATCGAGCACTATGAGGCTACTCAATAGAGGTGGCACATTTACCAAGCATGTTTGAGAATGTGTCTAAAGCCATAAAAACACAACTCAAGGGTGAGCCTTGGAATATGTGGCCAAGATCACGAAATTGTGTGATCAGCTAGCAGCTAGCTATTGGTCATAGAAATATGTGATCAAGGTCTAGGAAAAGACTTCAAGATGTCTCGGACATCTATTATGGCACGATGATTTTCCAAGCTTTGAGGAGCTTGTATTGAAGATGATATTGGAAGAACAAATTCAAAAAGGGAATTCATCAAAAGGATGGCTAGAAAAGTGAGTGCTTATTATGCAAGAAGAAAAGCTCAAAGAAAGTGTGAGTGTCCTATAGATCAAGAAGATTATATAGACAAGGGGATCAAAAGAGCATCCACTAGAGAAAAAGATAAGGGCAGCAAAAGAGCATCCACTAGAGAAAAAGGTGGACATCAATTGGAAACTGTAAATGGAGGCTACACGTAGGATAGAAATGCATGCAACCATTGTGGAAAACAAGGACGTTGGGCAAGAGATTGATTGCTATGGAAAGAAAATACATGTTGAAGATGAAAGATTCTAACAAGGGAATTACAATGACATCAAGGATGATGTTGTGAAGGAACACACCTTTCTTGTGAGGCATGATGTTGTAAAGAAACGTACCTTTCTTATGACACATGTGGAAGGAACTAGAGGTTTCAAAGAAGTGTCAAACATTGATTTGTGACATAAAAGGATTTGCCATATAGACTTTCACAAGTTGAAAGACATGCACAGGAAGGGAATTGTCAAAGGATTGCTTATCACACACATGTTTGGCTTACCAATTCAAAAAGTAAGCTAGTCTACCATGAAAAAGAAATGGTCAAGAAAGAAAATGATTGCTTGATCTTATACAAATCGGATGTACATAAATCGAAGAGGACATCTAATGTGAGTGGATATAGACGTAGTCCAAGAATGCTCAAGGTTTTTTACACACCAACAGGTGTAAAAGCAAGAAAAGCTAAAGATAAAAGCAATGGAAAAGCCAAGAGTCGAAGCGACACCACAAAGGCGGTTCATGACATAGAATTGTAAACAATGCAGTTTGCCATTGACATTGAAGACTTGAAGGGAACAATGGATGGATCTACCTTGAAGAGTAGCAGTACAAGCTATTTGAAGATCTTGAGGGGGAGTGTTCAAGAAAAAACAAGCTCAAGTAGTAAAGGCATGTGAACAAGCTCTTAGATTAATTTTTAGATGTAAATATGTTATTTTAGGAAAAGCATAGAAGGATTTTTTAAAAGAATTTAGCTTTATAAGTTATATATAATGGGCATTGTGGCCAACCATCGATTCATTTATACAAGCCAAATGCTAAACCGGCCCATCAAACCACCATATAGGCTCTCTAAGTTTGAGGGAGAGGAGGTTTCCAAACAAGTCCAAGAACTCATGGAGATGGGGTTTTTGCAACCAAGTCAATCCCCATTTGCCTAGGGCTTTTCCAT
>NC_141092.1:22060132-22155132 GCF_041138505.1 Cibotium barometz
CATCCCAATACTCAAATGCTTGCTTGAATTATGACAAAATTCAGCAAGGTAAAGCCATTCATCCCATGATGCTTGCATGTCATGACAATAGTGCCTCAAGTACACTTCGAGCCATTTGTTTGTGCACTCTGTTTGCCCATCCGTTTGAGGGTGATAGGCTGTAGAAGGAGTGATTTGAGTCCCCAAGTTCTCATACAATGTCCTCCAAAAAGTGCCCATGAACTTGGTATCTCTATCACAAACTATGTTGAGCGGAAGCAATAAAATGAGCTGATTTGGTGAGTCTATCCACCACCACAAATACTTGATCCCATCCATGCTTCGTCTTTGGCAAGCCTGTGATGAAGTCCATGGAAATGTGAGTCCATGGAAATGTGAGTCCATTTTCCATACGGAATAGGCAAAGGATGAAGTAAACCACTTGGCAATTGGTGACTATCCTTATTCCTTTGGCATGACACACATTCCAAAACAAACTTCTTGACATCCCTCCACATGCCTTTCCAATAGAAGCTTTTGCTCACTTTGTCAAATGTCTTGAGAACACCAAGATGGCCCGAAAGCGGTGAAGAATGCATCTCATGAAGCACCTTGGGAATGTAGGATAAGGTTGGAACCAAATACACCTTATCCTTGTGCCATAGTAGACCATTCCGAAGCTTATAATGAGGAAATTCTTCACCATCTCCTTGCTGTAATTTTTTGTAAATGTGGGCAGCACTCTCATTGACAAGATACTCCTCTTGTATCCCTTTTATCCATTCACTATACACTTCCATAATTGATGTCAAGGTGCAAGCCCACATTCTAGACAATGCGTCCACTACTATGATCCCTTCCACCGGGGTCGAAAGGAAACTCATCCTCTTCTTTGACAAAAGAATGACCCTCCAAGTCTTCTTCACGTGTCTCCTCGCTGTAATCTTCAAACTCTTCCACATCATGAGATGACTTGGAATCATCATCCTCATCCATAATGATCATAGTAGCCACCACTTTCTTTGATTTGCAAATGTGCCCGGGTGACCACTTCTCTTTGCATTTAAAACATAAGCCTTTGCTCCTCAAGAGAAGAGAGTGATCAAGCACTAAAACCAAATGAGTTTGACCAAGAGGCACAAGGAGAAAGACCATCAATCCCTAAAGGAATTGGTGAATACCCAAATGCTGAAGAAGAGATAAGAAAGCTCGAAGAAGCTAGGGCCCTAGTAGAAGAATGTCAACGACTTCATGAAGCCAACAAATTACGGGCTAACCGGGCCAAGGATACAATGTATCCATGAAATGAACTGACAAGGGAAAGAGAATTGGATGGACCTACTCCAATTCTAGAAGAGTTGGAAGAGGGATATCAAGGAAACCTTATGTCAAGAATGTTTGAGGAGGTTGCGCAGGATGAGTCCATTCATTCATTCCCTAGGGATGGATATGAGATGCACACATGGAAGGAACCCTCACTTGACAGAGAGCCTAGAGACATAGGCAGTCTCGCAGTTGTACTATCCAGTTCCATGCAAATGCCATTGGGACAACTGCTACCACACAGCTCACCAACATTATTGGAAGACATAAAAGAATGGGTAGAGGGTAGACTAAATCCAACAGACACTGTAGAGGAGATTTAGTCACTTCTAGTAGAAAGAAACTTAAAACATGCAAGGGAAAGAATGCCCAGATTAATCAAAATACCAGTTAATCAATTGGGACGTTATTACGAAAGTGATGACACTAATGTTATAATCCCAATTCATCAATAACAAATACCAAGCACTGGCTATCCTAGATGGTGGGGTGGGAGTTAGCATCATCACAAAACGATGTTGGAAAAATTAGGGAAAACTCAATCTGAAAAGAGCAGATCTTATCGTTAAAATGGCAGACGAAACATCTTCAAGACCTGCACCAACTAGACTCATATAACATAATCTTGGGGAGACCCTTCATGAGGGAATCCAAATTGGTGCACGATTGGGCATTAGACCATGTGTATGTTTGAAGGGACTCACAAATTCTAAAGATAGATCTGCAAACATGGAAAGCACACCCCATGGAAGGACAACTGTTTAGTAATGATTCGGTCACAATCGAGCGAAGCACATCCTTACAAATCTGCCAACCCACTGTGGAAGCTTCAACAGAGGAAGAGGAAGTGGAAATGTATGCATCACTTCCTCCTCTGGATTTCAGTGAAATTGGATGCATGTGCTAGCCACCATAGATGTGATGCAACCCCAAGGAACCCAGTACGTTGAATCTGGGACTGTTCCCACTACCTTTGTCTGTATGGTCAATTGGCAACCTATTGAAGAGGAATCAAAGGAGGAAGTTTCAAGCATAGAAGGGACTGGATCACAAGGCCATACTAGTGCCCAACGCCTTAGACGATGCTAGAAGCAGAAATGGTATATCGCTCGACGAAATGCCTTGCTACGAAGCAAACCCACGGATGCCTAGTTAGATACCTCGAAGCTACTAAGGTACATGACGAGTTTTCTAAGAATTAGGGTGAGGAATCAAGCAAGATATCTCTTGAAGGGAAACATAGGGAGGAAGTCACCCTTCGAGAACCAAAAATGCCTAAGCTTACAAAAGCTGGGCACCAAAAATGAAACAAAGCTTTGGTAGAAGCCGAGCGAGAGGCTAAGAAGGTGATGGCTAAAACAAAAAGTGAGGATGATGATAAACCAGACCTGGTTTTAGTACCAGACCATTTCAAGAAATACACAATTGACGAACACAAAGTGGTCTGATTGATGGCAAAAAGGGTTAAGGAAGATGGGTTATCCACATCATACAATGGCCCAACTGACATCAAGGAAATTGATATTGCAGAGCCAGGGGAGGAAACCAAACCTATTTATATCACTAAGGACTTGACCCGACTGAAGAAAAGGAGCTTGTTACTCTCCTAGAGGAGTTTAAGAATTATTTCGCCTGGAACTACAAAGAGATGAAGGGTGTACCACACCTAAAGTAGTGCAACACATGATCCCAATCATGGACGGATCAAGACCAACCAGGCAAAAACCATACCAGATGAATCCTAAATATGCAACAATTGTAAAGAAGGAAATTGATAAACTCATTGCTATGGACTTCATCTATGAGATAGAACATATGGACTTCATCTCTACGAGATAGAACATATGGATTGGTTGTCACCAATCATAATAGTGCCAAAGAAGAATGGGAAACTTATGGTTTGTGTCGATCTCAAAAAGGTCAATGTAGCTACTAGGAAGGACCATTACCCATTGCCTTATATGGAACACATTTTGGAGAGAGTAGCTGGTGAAGAAGCTTACAGCTTCTTAAACGGATTTTTAGGTTACAATTAGGTGTCTATAGCACACCCGAGAAGACCATCATAAGATAACTTTCAATATAATGTGGGGAACATTTACTTATAAAGTTACGCCTTTCGGTCTCACCAATACCCCAGCAACATTCCAACAATTAATGTGCACATGGAGGTATTCATTAATGATTTGTGTGCACACTCTTGATGCAGACCATTTGGCTTGCTTGAGTAAAGTGTTTGAGCGATGTCGATTGTATCGTATATCCTTAAACCCTTTAAAGTGCCAATTTTGGGTTAAACATGATGTGATATTGGGACACATTGTCTATAAGAACGGTATCTCCACTGACAAAGGAAAAGTCAAGTTGATCTTGGAATTACCCCCACCCACTAATTACAAAGATGTGCAGATATTTATGGGCCATGTTGGGTATTATCAGCACTTCATAATATTTTATGCTGAAATTGCCAAACCATTATATAAGCTACTCATTGTCTTTGAATGGACTGAAGAATGCTAGTAGGAAGCATATGATAGATTGAAGCAAGCACTGGCTAGTGCGCCAATTTTGAGGCCACCTAACTGGGACCTTATATTTCATGTGCACATCGATGCCTCAAACTTTGCTATTGGATGTGTATTGGCACAGCCTTGTGAGTTCAAACTGGACTATACAGTCTGCTTCGCTAGTCGCCAAATTGAATGATGTAGAGGTGAATTATACCACCACAGAATGAGAAGAGTTGGCCATGGTTTATGCTGTCAAGAAGTATCAACATTACCTATTGGTCAACAAATTTGTATTCTTTGTGAATTATCAGGCCTTATTATACTTGGTGAACAAGCCTTGCACCACGGGAAGAATCACAAACCGGTTGTTATTATTATTGGAATTTGACTTCACAGTCGGTAAGAAAGGGAATACAACATGTGTTGGCCGATCATATGTCGAGAATTCCAAATGGGGAACCAAAAATTGGTGTTGATGATGACCTCTCAAATGCTTGTTTGTTCAAACTAGACATGGTGCCCGAATGGAGTGAAGAAATATTAGATTATCTAGCTTATGGTTTTTCGCAAAAAGAACGACCCTTGAACAAAGATAAAACGTGTCGGCTTGTTAAGTTGGCTGCACTTTATCAATTAATTGCTGGAGAACTATACAAGCTAGGTAAGGACAATGTCTTAAGGAGATGTGTGCGGGAAGACGAATTTGTCATAATATTAGATGAAGCACACTCTAGGATAGATGGAGAACATTTTGCTGGGGAACATACAGCTCGCAAGGTGCTTCAAGCAGGACTATGGTGGCCTACATTATTCGGGGATGCCATGGAGTTTGTTAAAAGGTGCAAAGAGTGTCATCGATTTGCTATTCCGCAACAAAGGGACGTGATGCCACTTGTAAGACAAACCTTTGAGAAATGGGGAATTGATTTTGTTGGACCTATTAGTCTAGCAATTCATCCATGAAATGTGATCATGGCCACATACTATTTCACAAAATGGGTAAGGCCAGAGCCTTTAAGCGAGCTGATCCACAAACAACAGCTAAGTTCTTATATGAACAAATCATTTTGAGATTCGGCTGCCCATTAGAATTAGTTAGTGATCGCGGTTCACACTTCATTAATGAGGTGATTGATTACTTACTTCCTAGAGTCCTTGTAGTTCACCGGAAGTTATCTCCTTATTATCCAAGGCTAATGGTCAAACGGAGAGTACAAACAAGATTTTGTGTACTATCTTGACAAAAACATTAGAAGCAAGTCGAACGGATTGGGAACATAAGCTAACGGCAGCTTTATGGGCATATTGAACATCGTATAAGAACGGGATATACTCCCTTCCATCTAGCTTAAAGCGGTAATGCCTATGGAGTACCTAGTTCCAAGAAAAAGAATTGCGGTGCAAGAACGATTGACTGAGAATGCATTAGCCGAAAGGCTAGTTGACTTAGAGAAACTTGATGAAACCCGATTAATTGAGAATGCATTAGCCGAAAGGCTAGTTGACTTAGAGAAACTTGATGAAACCCGATTAATTGCATCACATAGTCTTATGGTCGAAAAATTATGAAGAAAATGTTGGTTTGACAATAACTTGAAACAAAAGGAACTAGAAACGGGGGACCTTGTCCTCATGTATGGTGTGGGAAGCACCAAAAAAAAGAAACCCAAGTACAAAGGAGTAGGACCTTTCCAAGTGTCCGAAATCACACCTCAAGGGCCAGTTAGAGCTAGCACGGCTCAGGGTGAAAGTCTCTACATCTAAAAGTCATACGACGAGCATTGCATTAATAGATACGGGATCCAGTCATAATCTAATCTCTTATGAGACATGGGTAGCTCTAGATAAACCACACCTTGAGGCCACCAATGCACGAGTACGAAGTGTGCACTTGTCATCTATACGAAAGTTGAGGGATCTCTAAGTGTTAATGTTTCCATAAAAAATAATCCCTTGGTTGGAAAGGTGTTTGTTATGCCTGCAGGATCTATGGAGGAAGAAATGATTCTAAGACGATCTTGGATTTGCGCCAATAATTGTAATATCCAGTGGGGAAAGAGAACAGCACAATTGAACGAGGTCAACAATGTCATTACCATGCCCTTATGGAGCCCAATAAACAAGAAAAAGCAAGCTATGATTGATATGAAAACACCGAGGATGATAACAGCAGCTCACGTATACCAGAGAAAACATCAACCCCATAATCCATATGCAAAAATAGCCAAAGTCACTAGGTACTCAACAGTGGGTGCCTAAGGATCAACTCTGAAACCAGCTATACAATGATGCGAAGGGAGTAATTAAGGAATTAGGGAAAAAAGTTCAAATTACAGACAAGGGACAGAGATGGCCTTCAAATGTTAGCCAGTAGTATTCCAAACAAAGCCGCAATCCACAAGGCACTTGTAATAAGCAATGGATTCGAAAGGATTTGCTAGCGGCACAAGGCTATTACCAAGGCAATACAACAATATGGGTGCCAAAATCCCACCCAAAGTCCATCGTTGAAAATACCTTCAGAAACAAAGAAAGAGACAGTAAGAGCAACCATAGCCAATCCCTGGCTTAAACAAATGCTACGAATGCACAAACATTAGTGTGGAGAAAGAAGCCGATTCAACAGGATGAACTAAAGATAGTGATCTCGCCAATTGCACCCACCAAAATAGAGGAGCTGGGCAATGCTATTAAGAAGGAAAAAGAAAAGGTGCAACAAACAGAGACAGAGACAAATCACAATTAACAAGATTCAGTAGAGGCACTCTTTAGTTGGATAGAAGGAAAGATCAAGCACTCTCACACGGAGTTAAAACAATTGCAACAACAAATGCCCAGAAGTGCCAAAGTACCACCTTGGTTTCCATGGCAATAAACAAAAAGGAAGTACAAAGGTATCCATTACTTAAAAGTGGATACAAGATAAAAAACGGTTTAAAATGAAACATGATCATTCACTTCATTCAACCAACATTTTATTGCATCATCGACTGTTTGAGCATGAAAAGAATGTAGGGTATCAACCTTGCACGCACTCTATACCAAACAGTTCATGTCGTGAACTGGTTCCAAATAGTTCATGCCATGAACTGGTTCCAAATAGTTCATGCCATGAACTGGTTCTAAATGGTTCATGTTGTCGTGAAATGGTCACTTTTTCTTCGACCTATCATGGGCAACCACGTGGTGGCAGACTCCATTAAGGCAACTGCCTAGTTCGACGATCGCGTCATAAATCAAAATTCTTTCCTTTTTTGTGCATTCTACATGCATCGTGTGATATCCCCGAGCTTGCATCTCCATGCCCTCGATTTTTGACTGATCATCTGTCTGCATAATCGACATATCCGATTTAAGGTGGAAGCTTGTGCCTTACCTTCATGTTTTCTTTTCGTTTTTTTGTTTCTTTCCTTCTTGAACATAATCAAAATTGCATGATAGGAAAGTTATACAAGTATAGGAGTTTATTTAATTTCATGTGTGTGTTTTTTTGCTTCCCTTGTCTGCATAAACCTACATTCTCATCATTTCACAAAACCCCGCAATCACATTTGTAACTCGCATCTTGCATTCTCTCACGAAGTTTGATTGCTACATATGAGTGTTTTGTTCCTTTTTCCTAAACATGAGATAAACCTACACTCACCAATTAACCCTCAAAAAATACAAAAAAATAGGATACATGCACTAATAGTCTCACGGGTTTACTGTACATCTTCTTATCTACTCATTTTGGGGTGTGTACTTATCTTTTGTATCTGGCACACATTTGTACATTCTATTCTAGTGAGTTTGTAGTGCATTGTTGAAACCCTAGTGTGAGCATGAAATACTAGGTTCCTCGCAAACTGCTAATGCGCTTTGGCTGTCAGTGAAAATCGTAGTGCTAGACCAACACCCTAGTGCTAGACGACTGTCCAACACCCTAGTGCGAGCATGAAATACTAGGTTCCTCGCGTGACTGCTAATGCGCTTTGGCTGTCAGTGAAAATCGTAGTGCTAGACGACTGTCCAACAGCCAAATCAATCAGCCACATAAGATATCTAAGCCACACATACTCAACTGTACCTATCAAAGCTACCCTGTACTCAGCTTCATAGCAGCTGGAAGTGGCCACTGTAGGCTACTTCTTGCTGATCCATGATATACATGAATCACCAAGGCGAAAGCAAAACCCACCAGTGGACACTCGTGTGTCATAACATCTAGCCCAATCTGAATCACTAAAAGCATGTAGTTGTGATTCACCCCCCTTTGGATAAAATAATCCAAAATACTGAGTTTCTTGCAAATAGCGAAAAACCCGCTTGATAGCCTGCCAATGCTTCGTACCTGGGCTATGCATAAATTTGCTCAACTGTGAGACTGCATACTGTATATTTGACCTCGTGTTGCATACATAAAGAAGGGATCCAACAACCTACTGTCTGCATACAAAATAGCATCAAAAGAGTCTCCTGCATCTTAAAGACTAAGTCAAGTACTTATCTCCATAGGTGTAGCCCCACAGGTTTATAGTCTTCAAGATTAAACCTCTTCAATAGCTTATGTATATATTTAGACTGTAGCATAACAATGCCATCATTGTGCTGCATCAATTGAATCCCCAAATAATAATGCAAGGACCCCAAATTTGACATCTCAAACGATGACTATAAATCAGCCTTAAATGCTGAAAGCTAATCTATATTGGATCTCATGTGAGCAGCATGTCATCAACGTATAGAACGATGACCAAAAATGTGTCCTTACTCCTCTTCACATAGAGGGTACTTTTTGTTGGATTGTTGCAAAAATCATTTGCAACCAAGTATCTTCACATAGAGGGTGCTTTTTGTTGGATTGTTGCAAAAATCATTTGTAACCAAGTATGCATGAATCTTCTCATACCATGCTCTAGGAGCCTGCTTAAGGCCACAAAGAGCCTTTTTCAACCTGCATACTTTAGACTCTTCCCCTTTCACATCAAAACCAGGAGGCTGCGATACATACACCTCCTCATGTAGGTCACCATTCAAGAATGCAGTCTTAAATGTCCAACTGATGTACATTCCACCCATGATGTGCTGCCAAAGCAATGAGACACCTAATGTAGTCATACGAGATGTGGGTGCAAAGGTCTTATCATAATCAATGCCCTTTTGCTGGGCATACCTCTTTGCAACAAGTCGCCTTGTAGCGATCAATGCTACCATCTCCTTTGCGTTTTGGCTTGTAAACCCACTTAGTACCAATGGCTTCTTGCCAACATGAGGTAGATCTGTCAAATACCAGGTGTCATTCTTGAGTATAGAGTTATACTCATCCTGCATAGCATACATCCAATGATCATTATCTTGTGCTTCCTCAAAGGAAATAGGTTCCTCCTCATTACATAAAGTAGAAATGAGAACATGATCCACATGAGAATAATCTGCATGATGAGAACTTGCACAAGTTCTGCTAGGTAAAGGACCTACCAACTTGCTATCCCTCAAAGTCTACACAAGCCATTTTGGCATACGCCTAGATTCTTCTATGGCTGCTCTCTCCTCATCCACTATATCCTCAATAATTGCCTCATCAAAAAGCTTATTTGCAAGCTAATTTTGCACCTGCAAAGGTTGAATTTCAGCACTTGGTTGAGCATTCAATTGCTCTACATATGGCTGCCCTCCATTAAACAAAGGTAGGAGCAAATCAAACATGTCATGTGAGCATACATTCTGCTATTTTTGTATGAAAGCATGGGCTGAATTGAGTTTTCGACAAAAACAACATCTCTACTTTACCAAAATCTGCTTTGAGGCTGGATGGTAGAGTCTACATCCCTTGCATTCTGAACTATATCCCACAAATATGCATTTAATTGCCTTATTATCAAGCTTACTACGTTGTTGCTCAGGCACAAGAGCATAATCAAGATAACCAAAAACACGCAAATGAGCCACAGAAGGCTTCCTACCATGCCAAGCTTCATAAGGAGTTTTAGACTGGAAGGCCTTCATTGGGCATTTGTTGTTTAACACATAGTTTGCGCACACAGCTGCCTCTAACCAAAAACCATGAGGTAAATCTTGGGATTTGACCATACATTGTGCCATCTCCATGAGAGACTTGTTCTTTCTCTCAGCCACACCATTTTGCTAAGGTGTGTAGTTGGCATTGTACATTGATGCCTTATGCCTTTTTCAGCCATATATGCATGAAATTCCTTGGACATATACTCTCCCCCCCCCCCCCCCCCCCCCCGATCTGAACGAAGGGTGCCAACTTTACATTCACATGCATTTTCAACCATGGATACAAAGTACTTAAAGCACATAAAAATCTCTGACTTCTGCTTTAATGGATACACCCAGCTATATCTAGAGTAATCATCAATAAAAGTGACGAAGTAGAGATATCCGCCAATAGATGGTGTCCTCCTTATAGGACCACATACATCACTATGTATAAGCTGTAATTTCTTATTTAACAGCTCTCACAGATCCATCCATCCGCCAATAGATGGTGTCCTCCTTATAGGACCACATACATCACTATGTATAAGCTGTAATTTCTTATTTAACAGCTCTCACACATCCATCCTTTGGAAATGACGCTCGATGCATTTTACCAAGAATACATCCCTCACATACATGTCTAGTAGGGGTCTCAAGAGTTGGCAACTTAGACACCATATCATGCCTTTGAAGGCGTAACAAACTGCCATAATTCAGATGGCCAAATTGTGCATGCCATAATTCTGCATCACTCATAACACTAGTCGTAGAGACCGAGCAAGCATCATGTTGCAACTTCTCAAATACATCCATCTTATATAGGCCATAAAACAAGGTACCTGAGAGGCAATGATAGAATAACCATCATTTCTATCCTGAACTATACATCTGTCATCATCAACAAATTTCACCGTCAAGCCTAACAAGGCTAAGGCTGACACTGACAGCAAGTTCTTCTTAATGCCTGGCACATAAAACTTTCGAAAGAGTAAATGTGTCCCCATTTGTAGCAGTGAGCACAACTCTACCAACTCCTTTGACAGGATATGAGGAACCATTTGCACATGTGATGGTTCGTGCACACTTGGGACAGATTCCAGAGATGAGAACAAACCTTTTTGTCAAGTTATGTGCTAGTAAAGTAATGTGCTTACTAGCACATTACTGTGGTGCTTACTTTGACAGTGGTGCTTACTAGTACCACTGTCAAAGTACCAAGCATCCGATTATGCCACTGACATGCATACATCATGAAGAGAAGGGTCATAACTGCAATGTGCAGTCAATGCCCAATCATCTTGAGAAAAACTTATAGATTCCTTCTTCTCTACACTTGGTGCAGATGCATCAGCTCCACAACCATGCCCGATTCTTTCTTTTTCTCCTTCTCTAGCCTTTTCTTGCACTCATGTATGTTACTGCCTTGGTTTCCTGCAATAGTGACACTTGCCCTTCTTTTTAGGCTTATCACCTTCTTTCTCTGCATCCTTACCTGAGGATTCTGATTTTGGCTTATAGCCACCATACGAAGAAGCTTTACCTTTGCCTTTCTAATTGGCAACAAAAGCTTGGTCACCAACTCGCATATTAGATCTGTTTTGCCTAGACTGCTCTTCTTGCAAGAGTACTGAAACCAACTCATCAAATGTAAGGGCATTTGGATTTTCCTTCATCATGAGTCTAAGGGTAGAGGTAAAACTTTGATAAGAATCTGGTAATGCATTGAGAACTGTGGGCACCAATGTACTATCAGGATATATCTCATCCACACTAGCAAGTTACTCCTTAAAATCTTTGATCTTGGTCAAGAAGCTGTCCATTGAGTCTTCCTCATTCATGTGCTCGGACTCTAATCTTTGCGCAGATATGCAACACGTGCTTCATTGCGCACCTGGTATAATGCGCACCTGGTATAATGCAACAAGTGCATCCCATGCGTGTTTTGAGGTCTTACATAACTGAATATGAGGAATAATGCTTCTTTGCGCACCTGATATAATGCAACAAGTGCATCCCATGCGTGTTTTGAGGTCTTACATAACTGAATATGAGGAATAATGCTTCGCTTCATAGAAAGTGTAAGCAATGCATGTGCATGTGCATCTCTTCCATCCCATCTTATTTGAGCAACAGTGGGAGGTACTAGTGGTGCATGTGGAGGAGAGGAGCCACATCTATATCAGATTCTACTTTAGATGTACCGCAGCACCTGGTTGCACTGGTAGTTGTGAAACAGGATGAGTTTCATTACCACTGACCACATTATAAAGGCCTTTAGCAACCAGTACATACCTCATCATATAGGACCACAATGGGTAGTTAGTCCCATCAAGTTTGTCCTCAGTAGACAACATAATACATCACTATTGCCATCCATGACTTTCTGCCAAATGCAAAATCTTTCAACACACTGCAAGTACTCACAGTATTCACTGAATGCAACCCTGTATGGCTGCCAATTGACTGAAGCACCTGTAAAGTGTATGAAAAATAACACAGAGTAGAGAAAAGAGTGTTACTGGCAAAAGTATGATGGTCGATGTTGTCAAAGACACTGTAGATGCTGCTGCACACCAAATCTTTACCGCTACACAGTCCAAACACCCAAAATCGAGTAGAACCAATCTAGAATGACACCTCTCCAGAATGTCTGTAGAAACCTTGCGGTGCCCAAAATGCACCCGAATCGCGTCGCAGACCCCGAAAACTTTGTATACATCACACTAAAGTATACACCTTCTTCTCCTAAGAGGGTATCTCAATTGGAGAGAGAAAAATAGGGTCGCGAGAAGAAAGGCAGCAGACTACTAGATCAAGTGTCAAGGAAGCTAGCTTTGATACTAATTTTTGGAATTAGGGTTAGGGTTTTAACAATGCACACACACAAGATATAGAAGCTTGAGAGCACACAAACTCACTAGAATAGAATGAACAAATGTGTGCCATATGCAAAAGATAAGTACACACTCCAAAATGAGTAGATAAGAGGGTGTACATATGCACGGGAGAAAAAAACCTCCTAGAGGAAAAAGTTTGAAGCTTTTCGTAAAGCTTTGGGCTTACTGCCTTTTTAGGATTGATTGGCCATACCCTGTAACTATTCACATCATCACTCCAGGGGAGATTTGTAGCATTATATGGTAGTGATGTGTGTGAACACACTTAGGACCGTCGGGACACTTTTTCCCTCACTAGAAGGTTTTTTCCCCCGTGCATATATACTCCCTCTTATCTACTCATTTTGGGGTGTGTACTTATCTTTTGTATCTAGCACACATTTGTTCATTCTATTCTAGTGAGTTTGTGTGCTCTCAAGCTTCTCTATCTTGTGTGTGTGCATTGTTGAAACCCTAACCCTAATTCCAACATTTACACCCTGTGGTCTCACGGATCCAAACTGTCTCACAGGTGTCACACCCTGCACTTTCACAGTTTTAGCCCATCTCATAGCTTTAACCTATCTCCTGGAAAAACTAATTCACTAGTTAAACCATCTCATGGTTTTTACCCACTCATGGTTTTGACCTATTTCACGGTTTTAGCCCATCTCATAGCTTTAAACTATCTCACGGAATAATAGTCTCACGGGTTTACACCCTGCAGTCTCACGGGTTTACACCCTGCAGTCTCATAGTTCCAAACTGTCTCGTGGATATCACACCCTATAGTTTCATGGTTTTAGCCTATCTCACGACTTTAACCTATCTCACGAAAAAACTAATTCATGGGTTAAACCATCTCACAATTTTTACCCATCTCACGGGTTTCGTACCTTGCCATCTCACGGTGCAAAAACCTGCACCCTCACGGTGTGCACCTTCTCGCTTATAAATTCATACCTCCTTATTTTCTCACACCACTAACACACTTCTCATCAAATATAACCTTACACACGCTTCAAAAAAGAAAAAGAAAAAAGAGAAGAGAAAACGACGAGACACAGACACATGCTCTCACCATTCATCAGACTGACCTTCTTCTCATTCTTACCAGATGTCGACCTCAGCTACCTCTGACTTGAAGGCCGAGGGGACTCTGGCAGTAACACAAGCCAGTGCAACTAGATTACCAATTAGCAGAAAGAAAAGACCCACAAGAGGCCCAAAATTAAGCTATTTAGGTCAGTATGCACAAGCGTTCCATGGCTCCATCATAAGCAAGGAAGTCCAGACTACTTATGGAAAGATAGCTCTGTAATACCACAACCTAGAGTGCTTGCGGATCTTGGAGGTGCAAAAGTCAAAGAAAAATTAGAGAAAATTGGCGTAGGATGAATGGCAGAATGTCTCCCCCGAACCATTAATACAGAATTGTGTGCAGAGTACCTCAAGTCCTATGACAAGGCCACTAAGAGGAGAAATGTGACTAAAGCAAATGGAACCACATAACAATTGCTAGTGGATAGGTACAAGAGGGTTCCCCTTAATAGAATCACCAAAGTACATGAAGAAAAAGAGGATGACTTGGCATGGTACATCCATAGAGAAATGGAAAACTGTCTGAAGGCATGTTAGTCGAAGGTATGCAATCCGTACTTAATGACAAAGGTGTTGAATCATATAGCACAATGGCCTCTTCCAGATCCAGAACAAGAAGAACAGATGCAGCAGGCAACACAACTAACACCACCATCACTTACCTCTGAAGAGTTGTAAGAAGGACAAGCCTTATTGAAGGACACAAAGGAAATCATGAAGGAGCTCAAGAAAGGCAGAAAGAAGAAAACTGAAAGGAAGATGAGGGAAATAATACTTGGTGTTGCAAAGGAAACACAAAGACTAAAGGCCGAGCTAGCTCAAGAGATAACATCTTACTAGGAAGTACTGGGGTAGTGGGAGGCAACAAGTTTTAGTTTATTAGCACCTCCAGTGGGGACGGCAGTAGAAACACATCAATAAACCCCACCTCCAAGCCCAACACAATTAATTTTCAAAAACCTTTCCCCTCTTCGAAATTCCACCATATCAGATACACCTGCTTCTGTTGAGTTGCATATAGAGAAAGCCACTCAACATGAAAAATTACCAGAAGAAGAGCACCAAAGCCAAGAAGAGCCAACATCATTACAAGAAGAACTCCCCGGAAGAACGAGTGGATAGAGGAAAGCAAAAGAGAATGAGGAGACACCAAGCCCCAGCAACGAAACATTTGGATGATGCAGAAAGGATTATAGAGAATATCTTTCCTACATCAGAAGTAGGTCCAAGATGCCCCACCAACCAAGTTCAAACGCTCCAAGAGCATTTAACAACACCAGAAGCAACTCACAGAGATGTAATCTTAAAAAGCTTAAAGGCTGCTGAGGAGTAAGAAGTAAGGTATTAAACACTTGAAAGTAATAATCTCGTTCTTAGCCAAACATTGGTACAAAGAATTAAAGAAAATATAAACTTAAAGGCACAACTTGAGCAGGCAAAAGAAGGATTAAAAGAGAAGTGGCACACAACAAGGAACAAGCGAGCATCCAGGCTCAACATCTATAGGAGCTCCAAAATACATTCCAAGCTAAGGAAGAGGAACTACAAAGCAACTTGAAATCAATATTCGCAGCACTTAAGGATGCTGGCCAACTTCAACAAGAAAGAGAACAAATAAATAAAGCCAATGTAGAAAAAGTACGAGCACCATCAACAACAAATCCTTGGAGATGCAAAAGTTGATGGACACACACAAATAGGAAATGCTGCATATTACTCAGCAGCTCCAAGCTAGTCAAGCTTTGGCCCACTGAAAGGCTTCAAAAGATTTCAGAGGCTTAAGAAATGGAAGCTACGACCAGACGAGCACAGGAGGTGGCCACAAGACGCTTTGAAGAATTGGATGCCACAAGAATGGTGTAAGAAACAAGCATCTTAGATCTTCTCACCACCAAGGATTCTTGGATACAAGAGTTGGAGTGCTAATTGGCAATCTGGGAATGCCACAAAAGACAAGAGCCTACCGACGAGTTGCGACTACTTCTTGAGCAAGCCTCAAAGATAGGTTCATTGCTAGTAACTCCTCAAAGATAGGTTCATTGCCAGTAACTCCTCGGGTCCCTCCTCAAACTGACTCTCATTTTGTCTACACTACTACTCTCTTTACTACAATATGAAATCAATCTGTCTGATGATTCGAGCCTAGGAGAATTAACACTAATTAAACAAAATATAGACCATGATGCTAACCCTACTATAATCATGGGGATTTTTGAGAGGGACCTAGTCCTAGTAACTGATCCAAAGGATAGGCTCATGCCTACAAGTTTACATGTCCAAACTCATGCTTTTTATGCAGGACTATTAGCTCATATCTCCTACTTAAGAGCTTGGTTTGGCTTGGTTTTTGGCATTTTTGAGAATTTTTTTGGGACTTTATGGAGTGTTATTACTGGTCCTAATCCTAGTTAATGGTTGTTATTGCAACTAATTAAGTTTTTTTTTTAACTATTTTTCATGGTTTAGCATGCATCTAATCTACCAATTCAAACAATACATGAAAAAAACATGAAATATATGAACAAAAAAATCTTTTTTTGATGATTTTTTAAAAAAGTATTTTTTATTGTTTTTTATGGTTTAGCATACATCTAATCTACCTATTTAAAAAATACATGAAAAAGTATTTTGATTGTTTTTGGGTAGTTTAGCATCCATCTAATCTACCTATTAAAAAAGCATTTTTTATTATTTTTGGATTGTTTAGCATGCATCTAATCTACCTATTCAAACAATGCATGCATCTAATCTATTTTTTACTTGTTTTTTGATTGTTTAGCATGCATCTTATCTATTTTTTACTTGTTTTGCATGCATTTAATCTATTTTTTTATTGTGTAACATGCATCTAATCTACTTATTCAAACAATACATGAACAAAAATTGACTATCCCACCTTAACGTAGCTCAATGCTCATGTTCTTAGAGTCGATTCGACTCTTAATCATAATTTTTAAGATAATCTTTAGATCAAAGCAATGAAATCTAAGTCTCTTGGGCTTCAATTTCATGTAAGTCACCCCAAGAACTAGGGTTTTACCCTACCAATAGGTGAAAATAAAATTCCCTAATAAAAACCAATTTCAAAGAAGAATAAAAAATAACAAACAAAAACATTCAATGGCTCCAAAAATGTATGTTTTTTGGATTGTGACCTCTTAATCAATATTGGACATTATTGGGTGATCCTAATAGCTTGCAAAATGAATGGAAAAATGAAGCTAAGCCCTATGCTTATCCTTGGCAGCCATGAAAATATGTTCAAGTCAAGAGCATACCTTGCCAAAGCACGTGGTGTCGTTGGTCTTACCTTAGAGACGCATGTAACTTTCCAATGTGGGTGTGCTAGCTCATCCTGTCACATCCTCACTTCATTTTGTCACACCAAAATGCTCCTTTACTAATGGGTTGAAGGTAGAGCTCTCAATTCCTAGATGGAGGAAAGAAGGGATGGTCCTTCTTTGTGATGGTTCGTGACTATGTTATTTGTAGGTTGGGCCATCTCTCCAAATCCATCTTCAAATAGTAACCTGCCAAAACAAGCTTTGCCTAGAGCTTAGGCTATAACACCATGTAATAAAACACAATAAAGGAAGCAAGATCTTCAGAATATAAAGCACTAAATTATACAAAGAAGTGAATAGTAAATAATATTACTACTTGGAAACTTTAATTATACAAATTAATGGCTATTATTAGCCCACCCATGTGCTGCGAGTAAGGAGCTTTAATGTTGATCGAAACAAATTCTAGATAGAGAATGTATTTCTTACAAGAGTGCCAAAATGTAATGAACTTGATGAGATGAATAAAGGTTGCCAAGCTAGTCTATAGATAGTACCCAGGGTTGGCATGGATGTAGGTTGACCATGTTTGCCAAATCATAACTTAGTCCAAAATGACCAACCAACCATATCATCTGATAGCACACCTCCCATGGCCATTGAGACCATCTAAATCCCTAAATGGGCTCTATAACCTAAGAACAATATGTCCTCGATTTGTTGTACCATCACTCATTAATGTAGTCATATAGCTTACACAAATATCCATCCTACTTGGTAGAGTGTATGGTCTACATAAGCCCTCTCCTAACCATCTGGCCATATTTGGTTGGGCACCATCCAGTGTGTCTAAGTTGGGCAACGCAGTGCTCACCCCACCAACGGCTACTCCTCATATAGGGGACCTTACAAAATAGAGCACATTCATCACTCATAGTAGCAACAAGAAGGTGGAGAATTAAGCAAATGCTTTTCTAATATATCTCCCATTTCCATTCGTAAAACACCATGCAATAATAATGCTTGTTATTTATAATCATAAACACCATGCAATCAAATGCTTGTGATGATTCTCCCTATCCATTTCCATTCGTATAAGCATCTTATCCCTTCCATTTTTAAGCATTCACGTGTTTTAATGATATTTCCCTTTCACATTCCATTATTATGCATTATTGTTGGTCGTATACCAATTTGCAAATGTCTTTATAGATGCTTTTGTATGTTATTGTTGGTCGTATACCAATTTGCAAATGTCTTTATAGATGCTTCTGTATGTTGGTCGTATACCAATTTGCAAATGTGTTTATAGATGTGTGTGGGAGATATGTGATTTCCACTCGTATAAACATCTTATCACTTCCATTTTTAGCATTCATGTGTTCCAATGATATTGCCCTTTCACACTCCATTATTGTACATGCTTTTATATGTTATTGTTGGTCATATACCAATTTACAAATGTGTTTATAGATGTGTGTGGGAGATATGTGATCTCCAAACTGCTAAACATATGTTTCTTTCATGATAATGATAACTTATTGAGGTTGAGTGATGCCGCATAATGCTATCAATACATAAATATTCCCTTGACTAGTTAATACAACAATGATGTACACATTAGGATCTTTCTCTAATCACTAATAAGATTTTCCTCTACCTTCAATTCCATTTCTAGAAAATGAACAGTCATAATCTATTTCACACTCTAATAGATCCAATTCCAAAACAAACATAAAGCAATCCAATTTGTTTATTACAAAAACAACACAATACTAGATGGTAATTATGTTCATGATGCTAAGAAAAGACGTAAATAAAAAATGTAGATTATGAATCTTGGAGTACAGCGTATCGATGTCTAATGGGGAGTAATGCTAATGTGAGTTGTGGAAGGATGTGAAAGAATAAAGATGCATTTGCAAAAACAAAGAGCTCGATGTTAAAAGTCAAGCTTACTCCCAATCTTGGGAAGTCTACAATTTCACTTTAATTTCATTTCTCTATCATTACTCAAAAATCAATTCTCATCTTCTTGCACTATTTTTCACTACGTTGTGTATATTTCACCATTGTAAGTGGCTAGATGCTACCTAAGTGTAAACTTAGGTAAGACCGTAAATGGCACATCAGGCATAAAAAATCAAGTTGAAAAATTAACTAGGGAAGGATTCCATACTTGGGCTACACAAATGAACTATGTTCTCATTACAGATCATAAGAAGCTATGGACAATGCACCTGCTAATCCTAATCATGAGTGGGTAGAAAAGGATGAGCAAGAAATTTCACTCATCGGGCTGTACCTAGGGCCCCACCTTATCTATCCATCATGGAGACTCTAAGGAACATGCTAAAGATGAATGGGAAGAGTTGAGTTAAGTGTTTGGGGATAAAGCCAAGAATCAAAAAATTTATCTCAAATTTGAATTCTATGGGCTAGAAATGAACTTCAGTGAGTCACTAGTATAATTTGTTAGCAAGATGAAAAGCCTAATGGCAAAACTAGATAGCATAAATGCCAAGATATGAGATAAAGATGCATTAGCCATTCTCTTAAAAAGCATGCCAAAAGAGTACAATGCATTGGTGAGACTACACTAAAGAATTTGCCAGAACCAACCTTTGAAGGATGTGTCTCCTCTCTTCTTGAAGAAGAAAAGGAGCTAAATCAAGAAAGCACAACTGTGAAACACTCACTCTTCAACAAAATCACCAAGAAATGCTTTCACTATGGAAAGATGGAACATTACCAAAGCGAATGCAGACTCAAGCACAAGCCAAAGCGTGACCATTTGGGATGCAAAGAAGAAGAATGCAGATTCAAGAACCAAGAAGCCAACTATGTGGAGTCTTTATCGAGCAAAGGGGAGATTCCCAACTACATGGAGTTGACAAGAAAAGAGGAGATTCCTAAATAATAGACTCTTCTTAGAGCTACATTAACAAATATCACTACCCAACCCTATTTTTTAGTCTACATGTAAAAAGGGGTCACCATATAAGTAGACACCCATTTCATTTTACTTCTGTTATTTTCACCACATCTTACCAACTTAAGTAGCTATGTTGGCACTAAGGGGGGGTGATGACATGTTGTAACCAAACCTTACCACACCTAAGAGTAGTAAATCAAGTACCTAGGGGGGCATTGGAGTTGTAAACCTCATATCTAACCACCTTATAGTAGCCTAAGATATATGGCACCAAGGGAGGTGTTAAGAAATATGGTGCCATGGAGAACAAGGAAAGTAGGGAGTGACTATAAGTCTAGCAAGCTACCATGTAAGCAAGCAAGAATTATCCCACATGAGCTAAAAAATCCAAGATGTACCCAACTCATATAAAAATGGTCACTTTTAAACAATCAAATCAAGCAAGCTCTCAAGTCTTTCTATGAGTACGTCTCAATCTTGTAACCTAACTGAACTTGAGTCTAAGCATTATTAGTGTTAATCCTTCTTCATTATTGTGCTTATACATAGGCTTCATCCACCTTAGCTTAGTGTTTTGCATTATCACATTTTCTCACTACTCCTTAGCTATCTTGCTTGAGATACTCATGATTTTTAACTGCATGTGATTATGGATCACGTGGCCCACAACATAGTTTAAGAGGGATAAGTTGAGGACACAATTTCCAACATCTCTTCATCCTCTTTTTAGAGGAAGAGTTGAATCCCCTAACTCACGAGCCTAACCTGGAGAAACTAGTCATATACCCTAGCAATGTGCCTTAGAAGCTGGAAAAGTATCCCAATCCTATTGAGGAAAAAAGCAAACTCAAAGTAGCCTAGGGACTGGTATGAGCATGTCAAGCGCAAACGGAGACTAAACCTCTAATACTAGGTTCCCACCATTGGAGAGGATGCCAATGTAGGAACTAGTTTCACCTTGCTTAGGAGAAGACCAAGAAAAGAACCAATTTGTCCCAATAACCCAAGAAAACTTAGAATGAGGTTTAGGAGATGAGACAAAAGCTTTGAGGATTGGGCTATTGAGAAACCTGATAATTAAAACTTTTGGCCTAAGATTTCACCACTCATTTGTGGTGATGAACTTCTCTCACAACAGCCTAATTCCTATGATTGCATCCTAGTCGACCCTTTATATGAGAGAACCAAATGGTCCGTTGATGACTAGGACACCCACCACATCACAGATTCTATGTATGGAAAAGGAATGAAACCCTCAAAGTAAACTTACAAACATGGAAAAATCATCCAACCGTAGTGCTGGACCCTTTTTTGAAGACTCCATAACCACTAATAACACCACTTAGCTAAATATGTGCCAAGCCTCTCACACAAAATGTTGGATGAAGAATGTGAAAGTTTGGAGTTTGAATCACTTCTAGAGCTAGAAAACTTAAAAAATTTAATGCACATCCTTGCAACTATGGACATCCTCCCAACAAGAACAGGCACAAGATGTGCCACAACACATGGCAAGGAAATCGCTTCCATGTGTGTGTGTGTGTGTGTGTGTGTGTGTGTGTGTGTGTGTGTGTGTGTGTGTGTGTGTGTGTGTGTGTGTGTGTGCGTGCGTGTGTGCGCATGCGTGCGCGTGTGTGAAGCATTACAGCAATGCAACATGCACCAAAATTTGGAGGTGATATATATGAATAAGAGGTGGTAGCTTGGGGCCCAAAAAGATCAAAAATGGATGACCTATCTTTTCTAGGTAGGGAAAGAAGACCATTGGCTTCGATATGTTGAAGCCATAGACTCCCATGTAGGCTTCTACCATTAGTGGCATAAGGAGCTCAATCTTTCGAAAATTTCAGTCAACGGCCACAAGGAGAGATGAATCCATAAGATCAAATGTGTCCATAAAACTCTCTCACTCTCTGTAAGAAGAGAAAAAAATAAATCCTTACCAGAAGTCTAAAAAGAAGCTAAGCACACCCTATAAGAGAGTGCTGGTGCTGAATACCTTAGACACGTGCCTGAGTATTTCAAAACATATAATGTGGATGGTCGACCGCGCTTTATACACTTTGAGAAGACAGCCTAGAACATCTTACAATGGACTAGTAGAGGTTAAAAAGGTCAACCTAGTGGGAGCTATCTATATAGATTTGGAAGGGCCTATCTCTAGGAAAAAGACCTCATAGACCTACTCATAGAATTCCAAGAGTGCTTTACTTGGAAATATACTGATATGAAAGGCATACCCCACAAGGTGGTCAAGCACACAATTCCCATTGTGGAAGAAGCATGGCCATCAAGGATCCTTGTCAAGTCCTATTAGGTTGACCTCTTTAACCTCGGGACTAGTCCATTATAAAATGTTCCCCTCAAGGGTTCTCTTTGCCTTCTCAAAGTGTACAAAGCAATCACCCACATTATATCTTTTGAAATTCTCAAGCACCTATCTAAGGTCTTCGGCATAGGTGCTCTTTTGTAGGGTACGCTTAGCTTCTTTTTCAGCTTTTGCTAAGGCTTTGTTCTTTGCTCTTCTTGCAAAGTGTGAGAGTTTTACAGACTCATTTGATCGTATAGGTTCATCTCTCTTTGTGGCCATTAACTTGATCAGAACTTCAGAAAGATTAAGCTCTTTCTACCATTGATGGTAGAAGTTACAGAAGAAGATGGTAAGGAAGCAATTTCCTTGCCATCTATTGTGGCATATCTTGTGCCTATGGAGGATATCCATAGTTACAAGAATGTATATCTAGTTTTCTGACTCTTTTAACTTAGGAAGTGAGGCAAACTCAGAGCTTTCACATTCCTCATCCAACGTTTGGCACATGTTTAGCTCGGTGGTATTATTGATGGTTATGGAATCTTTGACAAAATGTCCACCACTCATAAGATCATTTTTCCATGTTTGTAGGTTTACTTTGAGGATTTCAGTCCTTTTCTAAATGTAGATGCGATTTATGTCTCAGTCATGGACCATTCAGGTCCCTGAAGGGTTGGCCTAGGATACAATCACTGGAATTAGGCTACTAAAGAGTGACAAAAACTTAGGCCAAAAGTTTTAATTCTCAGGTTTTTCAATATCCCATAGGTTTTGTTGTGGCTCTATCAACGAGCTTGACTATCAAGCTAGTAGTGTCAAGTGATGGTTACCTCCACTTTTCCTAGCATTTCTTGGTAATGATGATGATCGTAGCTCCTCCGTCTAAGATGGTGGTGGTGACTTGGCATAGCTTTGGGTGCCAGTAATGGTGTATGGAATGTGTGTAAAGGGCCCCTTGCATGTGTTATCACCTAAGAGTTTTGAGATCATGACCTCAAAGCTCATCCTCTAAGCTTTTGTCCTCGTCCCCTAATCCTTGTTCTGAGTTTTCTTAGGTTATGGAATAGATTGGTTCTTTCCCTAGTCTTCTATTAAGCAAGGTGAAACCGGTCTCTCCATTTGCATCCTCTCCCATACTGGGGCCTACTAGAGGTTCAATCCCCATTTGTGCTTGGCATGCTCTTACCAATTCTTAGGCTTCTTTAAGCTTGCTTTTTTTTCTCAATAGGCATTTTACTAGGGTCTATGACTAGTTTCTCGAGGTCTCTCGATTGGGTTGGAGATTTAATTCTTCCTCTCAAGAGAATGAAGAGATGTTGGAAACTGTGTCCTGACTTGATCCCTCTTAAACTATCACCGAAATGGTCTTCCCCTTGTCATATCTTCTTGGTCCTTCATCTTCTAGCTTTAAGTGCAACTATAGCATGTTTTGAAACTTTGCTGGCTTGTTGGCAGGACTTACAAGCCCTTGGGAATCTGAAGCATGTCCAGCTTCATGAGCAGTGACTCTTCTCCTATCCTGCATTCTAGCACGACATTGAGAGGCTCATGCTTTGTTTATGCTCTTGGTTTGGATATTCTTAATGGCTAGGCTCGGCTGTAAGCGCACATATGCATGATCGTTTTAATTTTTAGAAATTTGAAAAATAAATCAACACTTTTCTAAAGGTAAAAAGTAAAAGTAGCCTATCCTACTTTCAAAAGCCAAAAAAAAAAATAGGGGATTCACTAATTTGGGAGCTTTATATGCATGTTTTCAATGCATTTGAACTAGTATCCTCAAGAAACCTCTCTCATCTACCCTCTAAGCTTCTTCTCTAACCTTTTCACTTCTAAAATGTGTTACAGCCTACTTGAGAAAGGTATTTCAAAGGTGTTGATTGTATTAAATATCCTTGAACCCATTGAAGTTGAGCATGTAAAGAGTCTCCTCCTCAAGAAGAAGTTTGACATGAAGGATTTGGATGAGCTGAGATGGCATTGAAGTCATAAGGAAACCTGAGGGCATATGGCTATCATAGTGATAGTATGCTTTGGAAAGCATACTATCATTGTGATAGCCATATGTATACCACTGGATCATAATGGCAAGCTGAGTGCGAATATAGGTGAGATGTTGGAGAATCCACTATGTACAGGAAGATAGTGGGTAGCTTGATCTATATGACGATCCACCATGCCATAATTCAACTACACAATTGGGTTGGGGTTGGAAAGCCATTTTATGAAGGTTCCTTGAAAATCACATTTGGATGGTGTGAGATGCACACTACGCTACGTGAGTGAGGTCCACATTGGATTATGGTCTCTTCTATGAGGCTAGTATAGAGTTGCAAGTGTATGGGTACACTGATGTAGATTGGACTAGTAGCATCTTGGACAAAAGATCTACTAACGGGTTTATGTTTTCCTGGAGTGGTGTTGTTACTTGGAGTAGCAAGAAGAAACCAACAATTTCCTTGTTAAGTATAAAGGTAGAGTATAGGGGTGATGTGCGATGGGCAGCATGTGAGGTAGCTTGGTTACACATTCTACTTGGAGATTTGGAGCTACATGTGGACGACAGGCAAGTTGTCATTTATTGTGACAACCTTAGGAGCCCAGTGTTTCATGCACATACCAAACACATAGAGGTCCACTATCACTTTATCAGAGATAAGATTTTGGAAGGAGATATTGATCTCGTGTACGTCATCACAAAGGAAGCAGGGGCTAACATTTTTACCAAGGCCTTTGGAGTTGAGAAGCTTCATAGATTCCACAACGTGATCGGAGTCTTGGAGATGGAGCTAAGCTTGAGGGGGAGTGTTGAGATGTCAAACTCAATCGAGGTGCCTAGGTGACCATTCCACATTTATATCACTAGCACATTTGGTAGCCGGACACGACAGATCTTCACTAGTGATTCTATAGCTGGACTACACCTACATAGTCCACTTGCCGAGTTATGGCATACTTATCTTACCTCAGCTATTTAGTGTGTTCACATTATGGACCGCTTGTACATAGTACTCTAGTACTTATGTTGGGTTTTCACTTATCTTTTATAGCCTTCTTTTGAGAGTAAGAAGAAGAAGAATATTTCAACCTTCCATCTTTGTGTGTATGTTATCCATTGTTGTGTGAGTATACATGTGCTTGCAAGAGCTCAAGGTCTCTCCCCCAATATTTTTATGGGGGATTCGAGGAACACTCAAAGAGGATGAGGTGGAATAAAATCCTTAAATCAAGGAGGCTACAATGGCGGAAGAAGAAAAACCAACAAATATGCTTGCAACTATTATGGCAAGAAGGGACATTGGGCTCGCAATTACTATTCAAATAAAAGCAACATTAGGAATGGCACTTTCAAGCAATGGCATTATGACTAAATAAAAGGAGAGGGAAAATAAGAAGACAAACATAACTTGTTTTCTATATGTCATCAATCGGTGGTAGAGTCTTTGGAAAAAGATAAATGGTAAATAGATTTTTTGCATATATATATATATATATATATATATATATATATATATATATATATATATATATATGGATACGATTTCCTTACCATATGCCATGGTATATCTTGTGCCTATACTTGTTGGGAGGATATCCATAGCTGCAAGAATGTGCATCCAATTTTCTAAGTCTTTTGACTTAGGAAGTGAGGCAAACTCAAAGCTTTCACATTCCTCATCCTACGTTTTTGGCATATGTTTTGCTCAGTGGTGTTATTGGTGATACTCCACCACTCATAGGATGATTTTTCCATGTTCATAGGTTTACTTTGAGGGTTTCATTCCTTTTCTAAATGCAGATGTGGTCTATGCCCCAATCATGGACCATTCAGGCCCCTCTCATAAAGGGTCGACCTAGGATACAGTCATAGGAATTAGGCTACTGTCGCGGGTGAGAGAAGTTCATTCATCACAAAAGAGCGGCAAAAAATCACGCCAAAAGTTTTATTTCTCAAGTTTTGCAATAGCCCATAGGTTTTGTTGTGGCTCATCAATGAGCTTGACTATCAGCCTTTTTCCTAGCACTGCATGGTAATGATGTTGACCCTAGCTCCTCCATCTAAGATGGTGGTGACTTAGTTGTCCTTGTATTTTATAGGGAGGATGGCATTCATGCTATCACTTTCAAGTAGTGGCGTAGCTTATTCATTAGTACCTTTGGAAAGGGTTATTTTGAGGAATCGCCTCTTCTTTAGTGGGTTCATCACCCTCTGACTCATTTGAGGAGTATTAAATTGGTTGTTCTTCTACTCCTTTTAACTTTCCATCCATCCAATCCTTTAAGTCCTTCCATAGGCTTGGGCTTCCTTAAAATTAAGGAACCTACAAAATTTTTCACTTGTGATTGATGAAAGGAAGGTGGTGAGCCCAACTATGTCTCTAGGTTTTGTCCATTATCACTCACATAACTCTGAGTGCTGGTAATGGTGTATGGAATAAAGGCCCCTTGCATGTGGCACTCTATGATCATCACCTACTAAGAGTTTTACGTGACCATGCCCTCAAATCTTTCGTCCTCATCCCCTAATCCATGTTCTAAGTTTGGAGACCATGACCTTAAAGCTTTTGTCCTCATCCCCTAATCCCTATTTTGAGTTTTCTTAGGTTATGCTATGGATTAGATCTTTCCTTGATATTCTGTTAAGCAAGGTGAAAGTGGTCTTTGCATTTGCATCCTCTCCAATAGTGGGGCCTACTAGAGGTTCAGTCCCCATTTGTGCTTAGCATGGTCTTACCAACTTTTTGGCTTCTTTAAGCTTGCTTTTTGGCTTCTTTGATCCTGCTTTTTTCCTCATTAGGAGTGATATATTTTTCTAGCTTCTTAGGTAGATTACTAGGATCTATGACTAATTCCTTTAGGTCTTTGGTGAGCTGGGGATTCAATTCTTCCTTTGAAGAGGACAAATAAATGTTGGAAACTATGTCCTCACTTGATCCCTCTTAAATGTCACCACGGTCTTCCCCTTGTCCTATCTTCTTGATCCTTCGTCTTCTAGTTTTAGGTGTAACTCTAGTGTGTTCCGAAACTTTTTCGGCTGGTAGGACTCGGTTGGTTTACACATCCTTTAAGTATGGGAATCTGAATCCTATCCAGCTTCATGAAGCAGTGGCTCTTCTCCTATTCTGCATTCTAGCATGACATTGAGAGGAACCGTTTTTGTAACATCCCATCTAATGCTTAGAAAATTATGGCTCATCCTTTGTTTGTGCTCTTGGGATGGATGGTCTTAATGGGAAATCCTTGTACATGTGGTTGATACTGCATCCTATGCGGAGTGGTACTAAAGGCTATGGGTTGGTTGGTGTGCAGCTATTATAGTGTTCTCAATGGGGACACCCTACCACCTGGATGATAGTGAATCAGATACTAATATGTGGGAGACACTTTCAAGCATGTTTCAAAGTGTATCAAAGTCTCATAAGATACAACTCAAAGGAGAGTTAGTTGCATATGATTGAGAAGAACTTGTCAATATTTAACTACGTTGCAAAGAACAGAGATATATGTGATCAATTGGCTATGATTGGTGAGAGCCGGTTGAAGACAAAGAGATGGTGGTAGAGATATGCATTGGCTATGATTGGTGAGAGCCGATTGAAGACAAAGAGATGGTGGTAGAGATATGCATTGGCTATGATTGGTGAGCCAAGACATGATAGAGATATGCATTAGCTATGATTAGTTATCCACTTGAAGATAAAGAGATGGTAGATATATGCAATAGAGAGGTCTTGGAAGAGACTTCAAAATGTTCAGAACATCTATCTTATCTCGAGACAGGTTGCCAAACTTTGAGGAACTTGTGGGGCAAAGATGATTATTAAAGAGCCAATACTTGGGGGAAGCCCATCAAAAGCAGATTGGAGTTATGAAAGCACTCTATATACTGGTGATGGAAAAGCCAAAAGAAGAGGCTGAGGACGAGGCCGTCAAGGCCAAAGAGGTGATAGCTTTAGACGAGACCAAAGTTACAATAGCCGTAATGGCTCCACAGATGGGGGAGTCAAAGGAACACTCAAAGAGGATGAGGTGGAAGAAAATCCTTAAATCAAGGAGGCTATAATGGCAAAAGAAAAAAAAACAACAAATATGCTTGTAACTATTATGGCAAGATGGGACATTGGACTCGCAAATTACAATTCAAAGTAAAGAGACATTAGGAATGGAACTTTGAAGCAAGGGAATTATGCCTCGATAGAAGGAGAGGGAAAAGAAGAAGCATAAGTTGTTTGCTATACATCATCAGTCGATGATGGTAGAGTCTTTGGAAAATAACAAATGGTACATAGATTTTTTGCATGTACAAATCACATGACTGGAAGAGAAGACTTGTTTACATCAAAACAAGAAGTCACTAAGAAGACGAGTGTATCCCCCATTGGAGACGATACACCACATCTTGCTACTCACATTAGGAGTATACCTTGGAGATTCTTTAAGGAGGAGTTCAACATTTAAGCAATGTTCTACTTGGTGTCAATTGGACAGATTGTGGAGCAAAATATGCAAGTAACAATGAATCCATATGGGTACGTTATGCAAGATTATAACACACTCAAGGTTTTAGCAAGAGGTGAAGAAGTTGGTGTTTATTGGATGCTATGCCTACATCAAAGGCATGTGTATATATACAAGAAGCTCATCTATGTCAGAGGTTAAGCTTTAGCACAAGAGACTTGGTCACATAAGTATCTCTCAATTTTAAGGACATACCTTACAAAGGTTTGGTAAAGGGATTACCAACTCTCAAAGAACAGTGTTTATTGGATGCTATGCCTACATCAAAGGCATGTGTATATATACAAGAAGCTCATCTATGTCAGAGGTTAAGCTTTAGCACAAGAGACTTGGTCACATAAGTATCTCTCAATTTTAAGGACATACCTTACAAAGGTTTGGTAAAGGGATTACCAACTCTCAAAGAACAGTCATTTTTGGATTATGTGAACCATGTAAAAAAGAAAAGTCATTAAGAAATCCTTTCAACAAAGAAGGATATATTCATCAAAAGCTTATACACATAGATCTATGGGGTTCAACACAAGCACAAAGCATCGGAGGAGCAAGATATTATATAATCTTCACTCTGTGATGACTATTCAAGGAAGGTTTGGATATATTTTTTGAAAGCCAAAAGTGAAGCTTTTGATAAGTTTCAACAATTCAAAGCAAAAGTGGATAAGTAAAGTGGTCTCAAGATCAAAATCTTAAGAAGGGATAGTGGAGGAGAGTATAGGTCATAGAAATTTGACAAATACTACAAACGGTAGTTGACTCCAAGATACATGCCACAAAGGAATAGTGGCAAAAAGGAAGAATCGGCACATTGCAAAGAAGAGCCATGTTATGTGAGAAAATTACTCAATTGAGACTAGTTTTATTTTTTGGACATCAAAGAAATGACCTACATTAGCCTTGAGTACTACAAAAGCAGAATATAGAGCTTCAGGAGGACAAGTAAAATATAGAGCTTTAGCACAAGTTGCATGGATGCAACAACTCTTAAAAACGACTCGCCAATAACCTTGAAAGAGTCAGTACCTATATACAGTGATAGCATGAGCTCCATTCAATTGGTGAAGAATCCAATGTTTCATGCTTGTACACATTGAGGTACATTATCACTCTATCACACAGAAAAGTGCTACAAGGTCAAGTTGATCTAAGATTTTTGAAGACTAAAGATCAAATTGTGGATATCTTCACCAAAGCTTTGGAAAGAGAAAAGTTTGAAAAGTTTCAACAACTACATGAAGTTGAAGACATGAACATCACATCAACTTAAGCTTGAGGGGGGTGTTAAAAATAGACATGCTCAAGTAGAGGATATTATGTAGAGTATGTGAATAAGCTCTTAGGTTAATAGCTTTTTGTGAAAAAACATGCTTTAGTATTCTTAAGAAAAAAACATGTTTTTAGGAAAACTGATTTTCTTTTATAAGATTGTATATAAGGGCATGGACCCAAGCATAAGAAAGTAAGTCAAATTTGAGATTCGAGGAAGAGTCTTCGAATTGTGTCAATATAGACTACTTAGCCAACCTCTATGGTTGGAGCATGTGCAAAATCCATAGGGAGCAAGGTTTGGAAGCTTGGTTTAGATAGAAGGTTGTTGGGGCATCGACGTGCTAGATGCAAGGTTGTTGGTAGGGCTTGAAAAAAGGTGACTTAATGTGAAAAATGCCTAAGATTTTCACTATCCTTATTTTTAGATGAATGAATGTTCGGAAGCATTAAAGAAATTGGGTAAGGAGAAATCCCCAGGGTGGGATGGGTTATCTATAGATCTCTTTCTTGCATTATGGGATTCTTTGAAAGTCTGGGTGTACTTGTAAGAAGGCCTTCCCTACTACAGGACAGCTTGACAATGACTTAAGACAAGGATTAATTAAGCTAATTCCTAAACAACCCTTTAGAAAGCCATTGGACATCTTTTGGGCCCTTTACTAACAATGACCCTCATTAGCAATGGACCAATGGGAAGAGAGCAATGTGCACATTTGGTCTCCTCCAAAAGTAGGGGGCAACTAGACTTGTCTTCCTCATTAATACAAATGTAGGGGCTCAAAAAGTAGGGGCTGGCCTTCATAAATTGGGGGGGTAGGTAACTAAGAGTAGGGGGGCTCAACCCTCATCAATCTCGTGGGTCAAAAAGCCCTAAAAAAATGGGTTTTTCAAATTAAAAAAGTAAATCCCCCCCTAAAACCCAAACCAAACCATATTATACCAAAAAAGAGCTTTTTTGCCTCCATCTTCTCTCTCTACACTCCATTCTCCCCTCCAACATCACACTACATTCCCCCAAAAACTAGCAACTCAAATCTCCATAGCGCTCTCTCTCTCTCTCTCTACTATGCATAGTACTGCATCTATTCACGCCTACAATAATCTCCCTCCCTCCCTCCCTCCCTCCCTCCCTCCCTCCCCCCCCCTCTCTCTCTCTCTCTCTCTCTCTCTCTCTCTCCAATTATCGCAGCATAAGAAACCATGGAGGACGATAGTGCATTCTTCATCAAGGAAAAGGCCAAGAGACACAATAGAGTCTATGCTCTTGCACAATGTGAGGGATGAGCACGATGCTTGGCTTGGGATGCAATTTTAGACAGGAGATTGGGTCTATTTGCAACCCAGTGCCATTGGACCCTATCGAGTTCGGACATCGAGATGTGGTTAAGCACCACTGGAAGGGGTGCCTACTAGGTTTCAAGGACTCAAGGCGTGATGGGTTGGTGGCCCTTGTACACCATGTGTACTCAACAAACGGATATTTCATTGCGGCCCCAACGGCACACTCCTCTTTTTCCTTATAACTGTATGGATTTCTCTCTAGTAGGTTGGTTTACATGGGCTCTTGTTTTCAACCTCATAATGATGGGTTTATTTGTTTCCAGATATTTTTCCTTCTAACTTCATTGAGGAGCAGCCTGTACGAAACCTAACAAGGACATTCTATGCCGTTCATGCTCATATAGGGGATGGGATACTCTCCAACATTTCCCCTTCTAACCTTGCTCGCCGGAAAGTTTTCTTCTATACACACAACTATGTAGTGCCCACACAGGCCAACGGGTTTGGTAAGCTTGAAGAAATCCCCTCCCCTCCTCTCTCTAGCACTGAATGGCCAACGCCTGATGTTTGGACTACAATTGCTCTTAAGGCAAAGATGGCTAGTAATATACAAGCCTCTTTGAAGTACACCAAGGCCTTAAGATCAATGGGTCTTCTTACTTGGGCATGCCCTATGCATGTGTTTTCCCACATGTTTCACGCCTTTGAGTGCACACAAACACCCACCATGTACATGTGTAAGGTTGTGGGTGTTGAAGAGATGGTCAATTTACTTGGCCAAGGGTGGGGGACCTTGTGGAGGGGGAGCACAAAGAGGATAATTTCAAGTGCAATGTGGTACAGTCTAGTGTCTCCTTTCGATTCTTGCGAGCACATGCCACTTTGTGCATTTGATTTTGTTATGAGCAGTGGATGAGGAAGAAGGGAGCATGGATTCCCTTACAAGCTCAAGAGGAGATTCCGAAGCCCATAGCTCTCTCGATATGCTTACCAAATGTGGAGGTAGAGATAGTCCAAGCAAGCAAGTAGTGGAGCCTATTGAATGTTCGGCGTGAGGATCACCTACACATCTTGGGATGATACGAGGGAATTGGCAATGCTTGCTTCAAATTGCAAGGTAGGAAGGTAAGGGTTGTTTTCTCTTTAAACAAATGTATTTTCTCATAACTATCATAGTTCACTTACAATGAGGTGTGTTTGGAAGGCGGCTAGAATCAAGCACCAAGGTGTCCTTGGATTGGGGACAGGATGACATCACTTTGGCCTTTGGGACCTAAGCTAGAAGTGTCCATTCTGTACTCTCATTGCTTTTTAGCAGATGGTTTGTAATCTCACTCCGTTAGGCATTTTGGTTTATTAAAATTGTGGTTTTATGGTATGGTTGGTTTATTTTCATACAAACCTAATACCCAAGGCCCCTTTTACATGACATTTTTTTCTTCGCACTCTCCAAAGCACCAAAGCACCTAAACAACCCTCCTCATCATGATGCCCCTAGTGCAATTCATTTTGTGGTATGGTTGGTTTATTTTCATACAAATCTAATACCCAAGGCCCCTTTTACATGACATTAATGATTTTTCCATTTTGAACTTTAGGAAAGATACATTTATTTATGTGGAATTTATAAAAGCCTATGGCTTTACCCTAGTCCCAATATTTGACACTCTATTTTTGTTAAAGAAGAGTGCCGTGCTCTCTAAAAAGCACATCTTGTATATTTTGGGGGCTATGGCCTAATTTTGGTGGAAAAGAAAGCTAATACTCTTGTGTGGGGAGAGGCCACGCACAAGAGGGGGGAAGATTGCACCCAACATGGTCTATTGAGCTAAGTATTTTTAATTTTGTTAAGTGTTTTAAATTTCAATTGATTTGATTTAGTTGAAGCTTACAAAGCAATGGTTTTTATGATTGAATTAATTCTTGTGAATTCTCTACTCTTCCACAATCAATTCCTAGAATAAGATTCCGGTTGTAGTGGTATCAGAGCTTGGGCTAGGAGATTTGTGAAGAAGGTAGGAAAGGGCTTCAACTTCTCAAAAATCAAGAAAGTGCAGTAAATTATCTAGTGGACAGAAGGGTGTTTTGTAGGTTTTTACCCAAAGGTCAAAGATTCAAAACTACTCTCAAACCCACTCACCACCCTGCAAAACCATCCCTCTCTATCAAAAATCGGTTTTTCCAAATACTCAGTGAAATCAAAATTTGACCGTATGGATGAAATCCCCATAGCCAAAAACCTCATAGTATTCTCTCAGAAATCAGAAAGCTTCAAGCATGAGTAAATCTATAATGGACGGAGCAGGTAAATCAGTGTAAAAGCCATTCAAAAAAATCACTCAAAAGAAAACCCAAGAAGAGACGCACGGCGGCAGCCTGCCGGCGCAAATCGACGTGTGGAGAAGATTTAAAAAAATCCCATATTAAGCTTAATTAGCATAAGCTTAATCACTTGGTTAATCAAGTTTACTTTTCCCAATTCCCATGCAAGTCACATCACTTTTTGAACCTTTACTTTTCCTATTTTCAAATTTGAAGAGAAATTCAAAGGTTTCCAAATCTAAAAATTTTTGGGTGCAGAAAAGTGATTTACAGGTTTTTAAAAAGGCTTGAAAATTGCCTAGAAAAGGCCAGAAAATTCCGAAATCGCTTCTGAAAAATTCTGGAAAAAATTTTAAAAAATATTACAGAGATTGGGCAAGGTTTACAAGACTGTTTCAGCAGGTATCAAAGTGCAAAAAAAATTATTTCATCAACAATTCGACTAGCCCAAGTTTCTTGAATCACACGGAATCGTTCGGGATTTATTTGAGGCGACGAGAATTCAATTCAGCCATTGAACAACGTCTTTGTTCAGCTTCAACCAAGATCAAATTACGAGAGAAAAACAAGATAAGTACTTATTTTTGCTTTATTTATTTACATCAAATAAAGTAAAATTTTATTTATCTACATCATTTGCACAAGCACTATGGCAGATTTGCCTATCTCGCCATCAATTCAAGAGCAACTCCTTTCTTTACAACATCAAATTGTAGAAGAAAGATAGAAGCGTATTGAATTGGAAAGACAGCTCACGAGTCGTAGACGCAAGCGTGACTCTTCGCTATCTTTTGATGACGAAGATGACACTATTCAAAGGGCTGTAAATGCTACATTGCAAGCACAAAGGTCACAAAAAGAATCCAAGATTAGTCGGAAAGCTTTCACATTTCAAAATTATGATGGAAAGAAGGATGCTAGGGTCATTTTAGCTTGGCTTAGTCAACTAGATGACTATTTTTCTGGAGAAAAATTTTCAGAGAGTGATAAGATTAAATGTGCAGTCAATCATTTGGTAGACAGTGTAGCTTTTGGTGGAGTGTAATAAAGCAAGGTCGTGACAAGCCAGATTCTTGGAAAAGATTTCAACGGCGGCTGGTTAAAAAGCACTTTTTACCCTCACAATTCAAGTCCAAAGTTAGGCACCAATGGGACACTTTGCATCAATTGAAAAAGGAAACTATGTCACAGTATGTAGAAAAGTTGTGGAATACTTTATTACAGGTGCAAGTTGTGGATAGAGTCAGCGAGAAGGACCAAAAGAGGAAATTCATTTCGGGCCTTAGATCTACCATTAGGGCCGATGTGAACATGTTTCGACCTCATTCACTATCTTCTGCAATATCTTTGGCAACTAATTCAGAACGTAAAAATGGTTTTCCTAAAGAGATTAAAGCACATGAGGGTACTTCTTCTAAATTTACTAAATCTTTTTATGCTTCAAAGAAGATATATAAACCAGGTTATGACAAAGGCAAGGACGAGGCTAAAGGCAACATGAGTACCAACAAGAAAGTCAATGGTGGCAAACCGAAGACATCTACTATCAAATGTTTCAAGTGCCACAAAGAAGGACACATAGCACCGAATTGTCTGCAGCGTACCAAGAATTCAACACCAGCAAGCAGTAGCAGCTCGAGTCGATATGATTGAAGAAGACGACAATGAAGAAGAATCATTCAAGCAAGAGGGTAATTCCGATCCAGACTACTCAGAACAAGAAGGTAAACCTCATGTTCATTCTTTGCTTAAAATAAAAGGAACGATAAATGGACATGAAGTTCTTATTTTGCATGATGATGGTAGTACACATGATTTCATTTCTGAAAAGGTACTTAGAGCATTAAATCTTCATTCTTCACCTACGCACTATAAAGTCAAAGCAGCATTTACTAGAACAAAGTATAATTGCATGCAAGAGGTGAAAGATTTGGATTTATGCATCAAACCTTTAACAGAAAAGAGGGATTTCTTAGTTGCACCTTTACAAGGGGTAGATATAATTTTGGGTATACCTTGGAGACACAAATACAATCCTATTATATAGACTATGACACTCATAGCATTTCTCTAAGGAAGGACAATGAAAATATTATCAAATGAGTCCTTTGTTGAGTCACACTCAAGCAAAGAGAGCTCTAAGAAAAAGAGACAAGACTTATATGGTATGGGTTAACCAGCTTGATGCTGAGTCTGACACATCCAAAAGTCCAAAGTTCGATCTTTTTATCTCCAAATTTAGTGACTGTTTCATGGAAGATCTACCTCCAGGATTACCTAAGTCTAGGCCTGAGGATCATAGTATTGACTTATCGCCTGGAAATTCTCCGCCTTGTAAAGCTCCCTATAGAGTCAACAATTTAGAGCAAAAAGAAATCCAAAGCCAAATAGAAGACTTGCTAGAGAGAGACCTTATTCGACCTAGTAGTTCACCTTTTAGAGCTCCAGTACTTCTTGTTAAGAAGAAGAACGGAACTTACTGAATGTGTGTAGACTATCGTGCATTGAATAAGATTACTGTCAAGAACAGATATCCTATTCCTAGGGTAGATGATCTTCTTGACAAGCTTAGAGAATCAAAGGTCTTTAGCAAGATTGACCTAAAGTCTGGGTATCATCAAGTTCGTATGACTCAATCTGACATTTTCAAGACAGCTTTTAGAACCCAAACTGGTCATTATGAGTTTTTGGTTATGCCATTTGGTTTGACCAATGCTCCAACTACTTTCAGCCGTATGATGAATCGCATATTCCTTAAGTTTCAAAGTTTTGTTATAGTGTTCTTTAATGACATTCTTGTTTTCAGCAAGGATCGACAAGAGCATGAACAACACTTGGAACAAGTGTTCAATCTTTTGAGAGAAAATGAATTGTATATCAATCCTGAAAAGAGTTCTTTCTTTTAAGAAGAGATTGAATACTTAGGTCATATAGTGTCGGCTGAAGGGATTCGTGTAGATCCTAAGAAAATTGAGTGTATTGCTTCTTGGCCTACGCCTAGAAACATACATGATCTTAGATCTTTTCTTGGCCTATGTAGTTATTATAGGAAGTTCGTCAAGAATTTTGCTTGTATTGCTCATCCTTTGACTGAACTTAAGAAAGCTACAAATTTCAATTGGACTGAAAAGCAAGATAAATCTTTTGCAACACTCAAGAATGCTTTAACACGAGCACCAGTTCTCACACTACCTAATTTTCAAAGACCATTCTTTATAGTAGTGACTGATGCTAGTGGCAAAGGATTTGGAGTTGTTCTTATGCAAGACAACCATCCTATTGCTTATCAAAGTAGGAAGCTTAAGCCTGCATAGCAAAATTATAGCACATATGACAAGGAATTAGCAGCAGTAGTGCATGCTTTGAAAATCTGGAAGCATTACCTAATGGGCTCTGAATTTCTCATCAAGATAGATCAACAAAGCATTAGGCATTTGCTTACGCAACCTCTTATTTCAGATAGGCATATCAAATGGGTATCTTTCATTCAAAGTTTCCAACCTATGATTCAATACCAACCTGGAAAAGAAAATGTTGTTGCCGATGCTGAGTCGAAGACCAAATATCAACAACATTTCCATTATTGAAAGTGAACCATTTGTACTTATGAAAGAAACTTATAAAGTTGATCCAGATTTTTCTGAAATATGGATCAAATTGCGTGAAAACAATTGGACACCTCAAGGAAGTTATTCTCATAATGATGGCTATCTTTTCTTTGAGAAAAGATTGTGTGTTACTCAACCTTATAGACAGCTTGTCTTGGAAGAGATACACCAACCACCATTTGTGGGACATAGAGGAGTTTCCGCAACACTTCAAGTAGTTTCTTGAGAATTCTATTGGCCTCATTTGAAGAATGATGTAGCTAAATTTGTAGCTGAATGTAACATTTGCCAACTACAAAGGCAAAGCTTTAGGATTGCTTATGCCTCTACCTATTCCTGATAGACCATGGAAACAAGTGTCTATGGATTTCATTACTGGCTTCCTACTACTTCCAGTCACCCCATGACATGATTTGGACAATAGTGGACACATTTAGTAAGCAAGCCTATTTCATTCCATGTAAAAAGACACTAACTTCTCAGCAAGCCACGAACATATTTGTTAAGCAAATTTTTGTTCATCATGGACTACCCAAAGTGATAGTTTCTGATAGAGATTCTAAATTTTGTAGTCATTTTTGGGTTGCTCTTTTCTCAAACTTAGGCACTAAGTTAGATTTTTCCACGGCTTTCCATTCGATTCCGGGATGTCATGAGAATATATTTTAAGTCCTCTAGAAAAATATTATTTATCCCCTCTTGAGTAATTTGGGGATGCCTAGATCACTCTTGCATCATGCCGGCTAGGTTAATATCGTGGGTGATACCACTATAAATATTAATACGTGCGGTATATGACGTATGTTTGAGGCCACCTATGATTATTTCAGTTAGGTTTGTATGGCAGGGTGATTCCTAGGGTACTTACGCCTGGTAGTCATGAGTTGGTGATGATTTGTGCCTGTTTAATATTTGTGGGACTAATTTAATAATTAATTGAGCTTATATTTTCAGGTGATGAAGACTATGGGAATTGAAGAGTTTACTTTGGAAGAAATGTCTTGGTTCATCACAGTTCATTTTTGGCAAGCATAGTAGCTTGTAACCTTAGCAAATGATTTTTCCATTTTGAACTTTAGGAAAGATACATTTATTTATGTGGAATTTATTAAAGCCTATGGCTTTACCCTCGTCCCAATATTTGACACTCTATTTTTGTTAAAGAAGAGTGCCATGCTCTCTAAAAAGCACATCTTGTATATTTTGGGGGCTATGGCCTAATTTTGGTGGAAAAGAAAGCTAATAAAGAAATACTCTTGTGTGGGGAGAGGCCACGCACAAGAGGGGGGAAGATTGCACCCAACATGGTCTATTGAGCTAAGTATTTTTAATTTTGTTAAGTGTTTTAAATTTCAATTGATTTGATTTAGTTGAAGCTTACAAAGCAATGGTTTTTATGGTTGAATTAATTCTTGTGAATTCTCTACTCTTCCACAATCAATTCCTAGAATAAGATTCCGGTTGCAAGAGCACCAAAGCACCTAAACAACCCTCCTCATCATGATGCCCCTAGTGCAATTCATGGACTTTCTACGTGAGACTGACTTCCCTGAGGCCACGCACCTGCACGCTATGTTCACTTTACTAAGATTACGAGATGATCATGGCTTGTGGGTGTTGTGTAAACTTCTCGAGCGCATAGTCCACAACGAGAACCCTTCAAAAAACGACTTAAAAGATTTGAACGTATGGTGGAACTCTCAGATCACTTCATAGAGCTTGAAAACAAACAAGTCTGCAAGTTCGACAAAGGGGATATTGGCCAACGCTTCCTCTCGTGGTTGGCATGTCTTGTCTTCCACATTTCTGAAGGAATCGAGAAAGGTGAGGTTGAGCTCCCCCAGCTATGCCTTGGGGGGTTTGAGACAGAGAAGGGTGAGCAAGACAGGATAGCCGGCTATCGGCGGTCCTAGTGAATCAGTGCTCATCCAAAAGGACTTCCCAAAGGGTGCGCTGAGGTTGGCTAAGAACCCTCACTGCTTCAAGACCACTGCTAGCGGCAGGGCAATTGAAGAGGAAGATGACTCTTCCCTCATTCCAGAAATAGAAATTGAAAGTTTATGTCCAGTGGTAGTTGGGGGGGAGCTCTTTCTCTTTTTGCACGACATCAAAAAATCTTGTGGGCTTCGTATGGATGAGTGCCTTAGCATGCTCAAAGTGAAATGTCAATTCCCTATAGATGATTCAGGTGTAGTACAGGACTCCTTCCATTAACATATTCCATGGAGGACATAGTGTGGCAATCGCGCTAGAGGCAGCGGAAGAGCGCGGAACAAGCTCATGTAACTGAGGAGGAGTGTCAGACTGCCGAGCAAAATATCCAACTTGTGGATGTGCAATGTCGGGAGATGGGTGGCGGAAGTCCAAAGAGGGCAGATTTGGATGAGACGAAGTCCAAGATTGATTTGGAACGCAAAGCCGACGAAGACGAAGATGAAAAGCAGGAAGTTGTGGTAGAGGTCGACAACTAGGCCGCGCGAGGTGGGGGGTCACATGGTTCCACTGGCCCATACCCAGCCCTGAACCATTACCTCATCTCCGTATGGATGATTTTGTAATAATCCATAAGGACTTCACCCAGTCTGCCACTTTCTCGCTTTTTGCTTTGAAAGTGTTGTCAAAGTAGCTATGTGTGGCCACTTTAGGCCAGAGAGTTAGCTATGTCATATTAGTTAAGAAATCTCTAGTAATGACTACATTTGGTACAAACTATAGAGGCAAGGTGTTGGCCCAAATAGGAATTGCACAATCCGCAGGCCAAAACTCGCCCAAGGACATAGCAAAAGCAGTCTTAACAAGGGAGCTACCCATAGCTAAAAAGTGTACAGCCCTTATATCCCGAATCCCACCATCTCATATGTAAACTATTATGTAAACGATCTCTTTCATAATGTTATGTTGCAATCTCTATGAATCGTTGTCCAACTATATTGCAATCTATATGAATCGTCTTATGTGGACTTTTTATATGATTCATCTTTTTATGTTCTCTGCTCCGTTTGTTTGAATTGCACAAAACATCAAAATTCGAAGAGGCCAGCCAGAGGGGTGCGAAAAAGCCCTGTGCGGGCCTCCCGCACATACTTGCACCCTTCTGGCCCACTTATTTTTTCATTTATTTAATATTTGTTTACTTAAAAAACCTACAAATTGATTTAATTGGTTTAAATTGTTAACTTTAGTTTAACTCACAAATTTTTCAGTGAATCAATTAAATTAGTCATATTGTAAAAATTAACATTTTGTGTCTAAGGTTTAAATATTCTAAAATTTTACATTGTTTCTTAGGTTAAAATCCAAATGGGCCAGAGGGATGCAAAAATGCCATGTGTGGGCCTCCTGCACAGGCCTTTTTCGTGCCCTTCTGGCCACTTGTTTTTTCATTTATTTGATATTTGTTTACTCAAAACAACCTTCAAATTGACTCGAATTTAATTGGCTTAATTTGTTAACTTTACTTTAATGCGTAAATTTTTAGGTGAATCAATCAAATTATTCATACTGTAAAAAATAACATTTTGTGTCTTAGATTTAAATATTTCTTAAAATTTATAGTGTCTTTTAGGTTTAAATCTAAAGGGACCAGAGGGATGCGAAAATGCCTTGTGGAGGCCTCTCGTACAGCTTTTTCGCATCCTTCTAGCCCACTTATTTTTATCTATTTAATATTTGTTTACTCAAAAAACAACCTACAAATTCCTTGAACTTAGATTTAATTTGATAAATTTTTGAATAGATTAAGGACTAAACACCAGTGAACCCTAGCAAATTCTAGAGAACCCTTATGGTACAAGTAAAATTTTAAACCATTTTCAATGAAGGGATATGTATTTAAACCTAAGATTTTAGAAATATGAATAGAATTGAGAGGTCTTGCTAGTAAAACCCCAATTATCATATGGCTTATGTGACATTGCTTTAAAAAAACTCAAACATTGCAAAAAACATGGAAATTCAAAGGGACCAAAGGAGTGCGAAAATGCACTATGCGAGCCTCCCGCAGAGGCCTTTTTTGCACCCTTCTTGCCCATTTGTTTGGTACAATTAAAAAAAACAATCAGTCGCATCAAACACAATCGCAGACTATGAAATAAAGATAAAAAGGATATATTGCATTGACAATTGCAAAAATGTTACATTTGTACTTGATAGGCCAATTACATTAAAAATCAAATGGTCTATCTCTGCAACCCTTTTTCTCCACGAATTCGCTGCGCCAACTACATGTCCTTCGTTATGAGATGATCTCTCACTTCGCATGAATTGCACAGAGGTTAGTGTCCTTAAACAGAGTGAACAGGTAGGCCTCCACCGCCGCCTCTTGCAACGTTTCGACGGCAACAGACTGCATGCGACATTCCGTCTTGTAATCCCATAGAATTTCCTTACATGTACATGCAAAAGGAGCCCTCTAGATTAGTAGCTCCGTTGACTTCTGGTAGTGGCGTATCTCCTAGAATACTCTAAAGCCAGAGCGTGTTTTGCATCCTGGACCACATGGAAGAGCTTGGGGGGTCGGGCCATACGTGTGGGGGGCCTGAAAAATGTGCTCTTACGATGGCGGTGTTGTGGAGTAGCCTCTGGCCGTTCGGGCTCTTGAATAGTCTTGATGGCCTTTGGTTGTCTAGGAGGGGCATGACCTCTAGGCAGAGTCTTCATGGCTACTATCAGGTGTGCTGGAATCTCCATGCCAGTCCATGAGGGCTCCCCCAACGGCCTATTGTCGTCCGACTGAGTCCTCTCCGAATCGGAGTCACTGCTCTACGTGCTATCACTGCTGCTGTCAGTGTCGTCATAATCGACAAGCATCCTCCTTTGCTTTTTACTGTTGGAGGCGTTAAATTCCTCCGCGATGTCATTAGCAGCTGCTTCCCTCCTTATGTTCTCTTATGTGAGTTTCTTTATAGTCTGCGCTTAGTGCGCACCATGGCCTCAAATGTATGAAAGGCTTAAAGAGGATGTATGCTCTCGAATGTATGAAAAGGCCAAAAGAGGAAAATCTCCTTATATATATAGAGCTCAAAAATATCATTGCAAGAAACTCTAATTTTAGGAGGCGGTCAAGGAGGCTATTTATAAGCATTGGAATAGCCAATCCTGTAACCTAATTACCTTAGAGCAAAACCCTAGACCATAAAACCAAAACCCTAGACATCAATAGGGGCCCAAACTTTTTCGACTCTCCTTCGTGTTATCCTCCATGCAGCATGGCATGTGGGTCCTGTCTCCCTGCTCTCCACCGTGGTGCTTTCTTCCCCTTCCCTATCCACTTGGCAAACTGGGCCAATTTGGACCTTTAAGTCCTCTCCCTTGAAATGTTGCTACCAAAGGTGTATCGAAAAAACCAATCAAACATTTCCTTGAGATAGTCTGTGTGAGTTTTACCACTTCCATGTCGTGTGTTCTTGAAGTACACAATGACTCCTCTCCATTCCTTGGGTACTCCACATGTCAAGGGAGCCATATGTGTTCATGAACCACACGCCATGAGCGTACAAAATGTGGTGAAATCAGAGAACAAAACCACATTTCTGTAAAATGCATTAATAGAAGATATCATTAGTGCGAAGCTTAGAAATCTATGGAATACCATGTAATGCATGATATTCCCGATTCACCCCATGTGTTGACTACTGCTTTAATGAAACTTTGCAACTCCGCTTGAAAATGTTTACGTTGTTTCTCAGTTGTGCTACTTAGACTCATCAACCACACAACCTTGTTAAAATCTGCCCACACCTTCTCACGCAAGACAACAATATCATTACAAAATCATGATTTGCCATACAATGGCCAATGTTTATAGGAAAGTCTTAAGAGTCTCGAATCAGCTCCCCTCAATAAAGAGGCTTGGACAATGAGTATCGCGGCAACAAAAGGAAGGCTTTAGAAGAAACTACTCCGTACTTATTTTAATCTTACCCTACGAACCATCATAGAGGAGGAGAGGGCACAAAAATAACATGTATATTGCTACTTTGTGGATTTTCGCGAAGCCTTTGACTCCATACAGAGCTTCGATCCCACTTGATGGGAAACCTGTAGGAGTTTTAGTTTCAACCATGGCATGGTGGACTTATATGAGGTAGTGCATGGTAGAGTATATGCACCAAGGGGGGTCTCTGGGGATATATTTAGTACTATTGGGATCAAACAAGAATGCCCACTCTAGGAATATATTCAACACTATTGGGGTCAAATTGGAATCCACACTTTTCTACATTGATGAGATCTCACTCTTCGTGGATATATTGGGGAATGTAAGCTCACGATTAGCTCAAGATTATTGATGAGATCTCACTCTTTGTGGATAGATTGGGGAATGCAAGCTCACTATTAGCTCAAGCTCATTAATGAGATCTCCCTCTTTGTGAACAGATTGGGGAATGCAAGCTCACGATTAGCTCAAGCTCATTGATGAGATCTCACTCTTTGTGGATAGATTGGGGAATGCAAGCTCACGATTAGCTCAAGCAATGGTGCCATATGTAGATGACATTATTCTTATCTCAGCCTTTGCAAAGGGACTACTCTAACAAGAACTCAATTTTTACAAAGGGTCTATTGTAACAAGAACTCAACTTCTCCAAAAACAAATTAATTGTAGCCACAATTAAATTAGCAAATTGATAAAAACTATTAAATTAACAATGAATTAACAATCAAATCATAATTTAACTGTAGCCACAATTAAATTAGCAAATTGATAATAACTATAGGCGTAATTATTAGCAAATTGATAATAACTATAGGCGTAATTATTAGCAAATTGATAATAATTGTAAGCATAATTAAATTAGCAAATTGATAATAAATTAACAATCAAATCATGATTTAATTGTAGCCACAATTAAATTAGCAAATTGATAATAAATTAACAATCAAACCATGATTTAATTGTAGCCACAATTAAATTAGCAAATTGATAACTATAAAATTAATAATAAATCAAAACTCAAGTCATAAAATTAGAAAGAATTAATTGATTTAATTAAGAAAATAATAGACGAAAGAGAGAAGAGTAAAAGAAATTCACACAACTCAACACACCATAACATAAGCCTAATTCACAAACTTCTAAAGCTACGATTCAATAGGGCAAATAACTCTCTATCTTTCATCATTTTACTTATCAAATCGACCACAACTATTGTAAACAAGCTCTCGCGAGCAGAATCACGAAATTCCTCTTCAATCAAACTTCTCCAAAAAAAAATCCTCTTGCAACCAATTTCTTTATTTTTAAAAACGCATTTCTACTATCGACAACTACCCTTCTATCACTAAAAATCGTATTTTCAACAATTAATACGTCTCCTTTTTATATTCTCCTTCATGTAAACATATTGCACATTTGTTCCTTCCTTATGCGTATTGTTTCCGTGTCCAAAATAGCTCTAATCATCCTCACCCATGTGAAAATGGACACTCTTGTTTACTTCTTGTCACACAATGGAGACACACACACACACACAGAGGAGAGATTAGTTTTTTTCTAATCAAGGGGGTTTCTAGAGTGGTAGTGTATTTGCTAAGAGCAGTGCTTTGGCACCGATACCAATGTAACCAAAACTTCTTCTGAGACTTTTCTTTACATATTGATGCACACAATGTAAACCATGTTGGTTAGAACAATTAATTGCATTGGTTTCACAATTAATCCGAACATGCCATATTAAATAGGCACGAACTCACTAGTGACATAATTACACAAGGCATCACCCTCCATCCGCCCCCGCCCCCGCCCCCGCCCCCCCATACAATCCTATATATCAAGAACTTAAACATACACCACTTGTTAGCACTAAGCTCATTAAAATTTAATAATGGCATCACCTGTGATATTAGCCTCACTAAGCATGGTGTAAAAATAAGTTAGGCGTCCCTAATACAAAGGTTTTGTGACAAGAGAGGACTGACAATCAATTTCGTCAAAGCTAAGGTCAATCAAGGTCGTCAACACATCATAACGGGTTACATATAGCTTCTTTCAGAACCCACGTGGAGATTGTTTCATGTTGAGTACCTTGGGGTTACTTTTCCAAGCCTGGTTCTTTCTATGAAACCATTGATCGATGCACACTTGGTGAGCATTCCTCCTAGCATATATGCCTAGAGAGGAGGTGTTTCCGGGTCCATTTCCAAGAACCACGTTGGCACCCACAATAACCCTGTATAGGTCCCCCTTTGGAGACCGGATCTTATAGTGAGGCAACCTGGAAGAGCATAATAGACAGAATCCAAGTGACGATGCTCCAACGCAGTAAGCTATATGTGCCACGTGACATTCTAGCAAACTTTGGAGCTGCCTCTTCGCAAATCATGGTGTACTCTGATTGTTTTGATGGGCACGGCCACTGAATGTGGACCACCTTCCTCCCTTTGTGTACACAGCCTGGATTCTCTGTTTTTCAAGTCTCTCATGGCAAGAGATCAACCGTCTCTTTCAACTAGACCTGCGAGGGCTCCACGTGTCGTCGCATGCCATATGGAGAGTAATTGGCCATATGAGGGTATCTTCTCACGCCTTTGGGTTGACTCTAGCGATGCACATATATGCAGAGTATCCATCTCTCTCTCTCTCTCTCTCTCTCTCTCTCTCTCTCCCATCACAAAATGTTTAATTTTAAAACCTTGCATTACATTATTAACACATGGTGATTAGTTGTAGCACATTACATAATATGTATACAATATTGTGATTAGTATTCACAATACGTAACATCATATATTTTTTTTTTTTCGTACACACCCGGGGCCCACTCAAGTGGGTGGAGCCGATTTCCCCTTACAACAATTAGCCAATTATCATGGTCGGGCAAAGGCCACGTACCATCGGGCAAGAGCCACGAATTAGGCATCCCCCATGACCACCGCGATGAGTCGATGTTTAACATATTGAATTTTAATCATTGCCTTTCTAGATTAGTACAAAAAGTCAAATATTATATTATTACATAAAACAACAAACATCACAATGTATATAGAAATTATTGTAACTAGCGGAGGAGCCCATGGCCAAGCCAGGTCTTAGAAACCCAAAACAAAAAATTAAAAGCACGTTTAAGAAAATCAACCTTGCTTGCCTGGCAAAAAAAAAAACCTACAAATCACATCTTTTGACCTTGTGATTGTATGGTCACACTTTTAATGTACATAGTGAGAAACATTACCAGATCTTAGTTCTGATAGTTACAACCTTCCCATTATGAACGACACTGGTACCTGTTCTCCTTGGTAATTACATAATCTCGATTTTGCGATAAACCTTGACTAATCACCATTCAATGGCTTGTTTTCTACATCTTGATCTTGGCTAGCTTGTTTCCATACCTTAGTTTCAAAGCATTGCCAGCATAACCCTTTGGGGTAACTTCTCTATGGCTGTAATAGCTTATGATTACATGCTTTGCTAGAAAAATTCATCGTGATTACATGCTTTGCTAGAAAAATCGACCAAATTGTTGATTACAGGCGTAATATTTGCTCAAACTAGTGACTTCCCAAAAATGGCTAAGACATGCCCGACTCCTAGTTCTAAATTTGCCTTGCCTCGAGTACCAAACCGCACTATCTATATCAATAATGCTATATTTCTAGTAGCCCATATCCACACCCCTTGAACTTTGCATCTAAGTTTCTAGACTCAATAAGTTGATATTAACCTTAGGTTAAGTACAGTAGAAGGATCCAGAGTCGGTGAGCTATGAAAGGCAACCACAATCATGTTCACAAGGTGGTTACAAAAAGGATAAAACTTTTAAACAATCCAGAAAACTCCAGAAAAAACAAAACAGAACAAACCTGTTTGACTGAGAACCTGCACCTGAGCCTGTTTTGAAATTTCAAGTTCTTATTACATGTTTCAAATGTTTTCCCATCACATATATAACACATTAACTCGACGTTTCTGGTTACTGAACGGTACAAAGTTAATAAGCTGTAGAAATATCAACATTTAGTCACTTTCCTTTTAGATTGATTGTTGAAAGTTCTGACTCCACATAATCTCCAGCACATATTGCTGGGTACTTATGAGCATCAGGCCCATTGACAAAGTGGCCCAAAGGCTGCAGAATAACATCAGATGCAATATGTCCAAAAACCTGTCAGTTGCAATAGCAAAAAAAAACAGTTAAAGGTATTGCTCAGCATATGATCAGACCACTGTGCACATCCAAGACCTGATTTTATCTCAGTACCATAGCAATATACAGAAACGTCCAGATTACTCCCCATACTCATAAAGGAGCATTTAAGAACCAAGTTAGACTCCTTAACACAAGGAGAAGATACTAAGCATTTCTCTGGCGTCCAACGCATTACATATGCAGCCAAGAGTCTGCCCAGAATTATTATACGAAAGCATTCCAGCTTTTGTCTCTAAGTGGGCACCCACGAGATTATAACACGACCTCCATGTAAGCTATCCAGCAACAGGACATCTTGCAGATATAATAATCTAAAATGACATGCTCAGCACGTTGAAAAGATACTCATGTTTCTGCTTCAAAACTAGACCCAAGGACCAAGGCTCCAAATCTTCCTGAGAAAGAAGTGATAAGAATACATCATTTTGTGTGCAAAATTTCTTAACAATGACCATTCCATACAGCCTTGCTCCAGCTACCCTCTCCCATTTCTCCACTCACTTATTCTTTCCTCTGTTCACGTGTGTTTAAAAGGGTGTTATCCCCTTCCAAAAGAGCACATAACTCTTGTTTCCTGTAATGAAGCAACAACTTTTAGATTTGACCTAGGACCATGGTCATGGGCTCAGGTATATAAAAGACTCATGGATTGTCATTTGTACCTTTTTATGACCTTTTATGATCTTTGGACATTATCTCTCTTGGACATTTATATGTTCTTGGAACCTTTGGCTTACGGAAGGCTATTTTCATCCTCTTAGTGAGAGGTTAACTCATTTAGGCATCATGGCTCTTTGTATGAGATTATCTCCTTAATCTAGTATTAATATATGGTGATTATCCTATATCTCAGCTTTATGATCACTCCATTACATCTTGGCTTGGATCTTGATGTTTTTGGATTAGGGAGTGACTAGTACTTAATCCATTTTCGGATTAGTGTTTTTACACAGTTTTTTTTTTATTCTTTTTTAGTGGATTAGCATGGGATTAATGATAATCATTTTCAAATATATACTAATTACAAATTTCAAAAACATGATGTGTTTTAGGTTTGGTGAACACTTGTGCATAGCTCACAACTCCCAGTTTTCAAACAGTACTCAACAAATGTATAGATTTGAGAGAATCTTGATTTTCTTGATTTTCGAATTAAAGTTTTCACCCACTTTCAAAGTGCTTTTCTTGGATCTTTCTTGCTAAATCTCGTTTTTTGTGTTTCTTTTCATCAAATCTATTCATAAACCTTAGTTTCCTTCTACATTTCTAGTTTTGGAGAATCTTGGTAGTTTTGGAGAGTATTGAAGGTGGTTGTGTAGATTTTGGTGCAGTTCTTATCAAGAATTAGTACAAATTGAAGATTTTATGCAGATTTCAGTGCAATTAACAATTCTGAAGAAGATTTGAGCAATCACATATACAGATTGCAATCCTATTGAGAAGTTTTATACAGATTACTATGCAATTTGCAGTTTGATTGCACATTTATACAAAGCTTCCTATGTAGAGTCAAATTTCAAGAAGCTTGATGTAGAATTGTAAACTTCACAAGATTGAGTACAGAAATCAACAAATCCTAGTGTAAACTTGAGCATGTGCTCCATACACCGTCATAAAACATCATCCTGGTCAGGAGCTTCAAGCATGGCATAACAACCTCCCCATGAGCATGCAAATTACTTGCTTTAGAGTCAACAACCTGCTTGAGATGGTTTGATGTTTGAAGTATGCGCACGCAAAGCATATCTCTCTCTCTCATGTAGCAACGTGGAGCAGCTCTAGGGGCCAAGAGAACGCGTCCACTGCAAACAAGACGTATCTCTCTCTCTCTCTCTCTTGTTTCGCATTCCAGAGACAAAAGGAGGCTGAGACTTGTGAAAGTGCACCCCTCGAGCATGCCCCTCGTGCTCATCAAACCTGTCAGTCAACGTTCCCATTCGGTAATCACACACTGTGAAGAAGTCTAATATCCAGGATCTACGAGTGTGGAAACTGAGCCCCTTGACTCTGTTGCTTTTGGTCTCAAATATAACACGTGGTACGAGGCTCTAACTAAGAGCAGTGACATTCCTTCCTTCAACGATTCTGAGAACTGCCAAGCAACTCAATGCAATGTGCAGTGCAAAGCTTTTTATAAAAAAACACAAAACAAATCGTCCAGTGTGCTGTCCGCTCCCATAGCTAAGACAAACAGCACAAACACTTCATTGCTTTTTTTTTCAAAGGCTCAGTGCTCAGCTCAAACAAGCAATAGCAACAGCGTTCACAGTCATTGCATTGGTGTGATCTCGCATTTGCAATCCATTGCATGATCTGGTGTCTGACGTGCTTCCTATCAAGTCAGGTGCAAGCTCATCGATGCATCACCGCCAGCATGTTGCTTCATCGCCTTTCAAAGGCTCAACCACTAGTTAGCATACTTTTTTTTTTTTAAAGTTGCACAGCATGCATTAACTTCATCGTTTTGTTTTCAAAGGCTTAGTGCTTGCATGTTCACAAGCAAGAAGAAAAAAGAAGGGCGCGGGGGGGGGGGGGGGGGGGAGAGGCAACACAACGTCAATAGTTACTATAAAAAAGGGAGAGAAGAGGCTTCATTGAGCTTGGCTGTCAGCCCTCAGCCGTTGGGGAAGCATCACCAAGCTCTGGTTGAGCTTTCAGCTGCCAGCGCTTGAGGAAGAGAAGGGAGGCTGTCACCAATTGGCCGACCATTTGGTCCATCTCTAGTTTTTGCGTCTCGTTCACTTGAGGCCAGGCTGGTGTCTCGTGTGAAGAGGCCAATATTTTGCTGACATGGACGGGAGCTAGGTCTAGACTGGTGCCACCCGTGTGTTAGCAGGATGGTGTCGTATGGACGGGAGCCAGACTAGTGCCACCCGTGTATGACCTGGACTGTGTTCGACCCATGGGATTGTCACGCCATGGAAGAGCCAGTATTCGTGCCGTGTTTTGCCTATGGGACTGTCACACCATAAGGAAACTCGTGCCTGGAACTGTGTCTTACCTATGGGACTGTCACTCCATAGGAAGACCAGGTTTTTATGTTTTTATGTCATGCCAGTTTTGTGCCGACAGATATTTTGTACTTGTTCCATGAACGGGAGATATGTCCATGTTACTATTTGCACATGCACACATGATTTGCATGCTTGAAACTGTTTTCGCATGACTTGTATTTTTGTGCTTGCCTGCTGGACGTGTTACTTACTGAGCGGGGACGCCTGCCAGTAAGTCGTGAAGTCTGCTCTGTATTCTGACGAGTTTTAGTGCATGTGAACAGGTGGTAAGTATATCGCACATGTTGTTTTAATGTTTCATATTCTAACCTTTTATTTTATAAGGTTTAATGTTCACATTCACTTAAATGTGGGCACCACTTTGGGCACCCACTTAGGAGCCAAGGTGGGGAGCCCCACTTAAGTAAGTGTGGGGGTGGGCATGGTCACCTACCCACACCCTCTTGGATCTGGCCACCCACATGCAAACGTGGGGAGCCAGCCAACACTTTTTGTTTACTTCACTTTAATATTTACAGAAGGAAGTACCACGACTATCTCTACGGACAGATGATCAAGCAATCAACTCCTTCGCTTCAGGGGTACGTTTCATCTTTTAGGCAACCTAGGCAACTGCAGAGCATACGGCACTTCAGCTTTTCCTCCAATTCAGGCGGCTGAATTTGCTGCAGGTGGGCTGCGCCTGTTTTCCAGCAGGTTGCCCTGGCTACAGCAGGCGCCTACATCACTTCCTCTCCTACAGGTGGGCTGCACAGCGTAACTGAAGTGCACACCCAGCAGGCTGCCTTCTCTTCGCCTGGTAACACTGCAGGCGACTGTGTGTGAGCTCCTTCACGGCATCTTCCCTGCAAGCTGCGTGAACCTCTACAGGCGGCCAAAACAGGCTGAAACTAAACATCTCTTCCTCCTTCTCAGGCTGCGCATACACTCAAGAGGGTTGTGCGCCTTCTCCTTTTCCTCCTCTGCACAGTAGCTACCATCAACAGAAGGATACAGCCAGCTGCTCCTCCACGCAATCTTCTCTCCACGCTGCAGCCAGGCCTCACCTCCCTTGCAAGTGGGTACTCCTCCTCTCACAGCAGGCCGCTATGGTCTCTTGCGGTGGTACTTGTCTTGGTGGTTCAACATGAGGCGACTGAGTCTTCATCAAGGTGTTATATCTTCTAAGGCTATCTCTTGGTTTTCTACCTTGAAAGAGGTTGCTCATCTTCTCCACCGGCGACTACAAGAAGACTTCACATCCCCTGGATGGCTTCATCTCCTACACAAACACCACAAGTATTGGTTTTCTATCAGCCATCCACAAGTAAGTGAATTTCAGATTTAAGTAAAGTATTTTGTGTTTAAATCTGATAAGGGATTCCCGACTCCCTCTACGGCCACACCCGTTCGGTGCCGGGTTGTCCAAGCTCTATTGGAGAACCTCGGGCCAAAGGTGCTGAGATCGGGAGAGCCAGGCGTTAGTGCGAGAGCGCCTGTTTGTGTGTGGTCTCGGAACACCAGTGAGGCGCTCTCCGCGGAGTCCAGTGAAAGCACAGGACCGTAGAGATTGAACCACACTAGTGGTCGTTCTGCTTCGAGCTTCTACATCGAAATTCGACTTCGAGCCTATTTGTTTGGTACTGTTTTCATATGTACATGGACATCATCTGGTTCTTGGAACCCATGGAGCATTGTATTCATTAAATACTTCCAATAAATATATCATATATTGAGGGGGGGGGGGGGGGTCGGCCCGTTCCGGCCCCAGTGCTGGTGTCCATCTTTCCATTTCATTTCATTTAAATTTCAAGTTGTATTAAGTTGTCCATTTCAAATTTGTGGTTTTAAAGTTATGCTATTAAGCGTGTGGGTGTCCAACGGAGTCTTTCCCACTTGACGGGATCGGTTTCATTGGTATCAGAGCACGGTTGTTTCCCTCTTCCTAGTGGGGAAACGAACCTATGTACTGGACATCCCGCTTTTAGCAAACTTAAAACACAATGGACAACCAAGGCAACCCTTTGGAAGTGCCAAATTCGAGGGGTCCATCTAGTGCCTCTCGTGGGTCTGATGCCCTGCGAGGTAGACACAAGCCCCTTGAAAGGGTTATTGATAGTGAATCCAAGGGTCTCCAGGAAAAACAGTTATGCTTGAACAAGAGCCTGATGCTGTGAGGGCTGAAATGGAACATATGAGAAAACTTTTGCAAGCTCAAGAGCAAGAGCTAAAGTTTTTGCATGAAGATCCTCATTTGCAAAGTGCTATTGAAGCCAGAAAGGCTGATGCTATGGTAGATGTAACTTTTGAATCAATGGCTCGTGAAGTGGACAAGAAACCAAGGGAGTTGGCACTTGCCTATCTCCTTCGCAAAGGTGATATCAAAGAGGGAGATGACGGAGAGCTGAAATTCAGAAATCCACCTCGTTTGAAGCATGGAGATCCCGCATCCCAGAGGCTGAAATCTTTTATGCAAAAGGAAGAGGTGACAGTCACCTCTCGACATGCATCTTCTCCACAAGGCACTAAGCCTGATAGATATATGTATGCCTGCGCTCATGGAGGGCATGAAAGTCACATGCATGCAAGACATGTATCTCATGGTGACAGGTCTACTTCTAGAAAAAATTTGCCTTCTGAGTTGTCTCATGGAGAGACAATGCCATATGCAGGTAAGTCACATGCATCTGAGTTTCGAGTTCGTGGAGCACATCCCACCGTGCCCCATGAAATTTCTATGACGGCCCATGGAGCCCATGCAGATAGGACTGCCCCGTTGGATAAGGGGAAAAGAAAAAGAGAAGACCATGAGCCTCATGCCAAGAAGCTCAAGGAATTCAAAGCAGGTGACAAATCTGTCAAGTTTGATGTCTTTCATGGTGAACATGATGCTTCTAAGGTGTTAGCATTTGTGGCACAATTCGACATTGCTTTTAGCGATGAGAATTTCACAAAAAAGTCAAAGGTGCGCCATGCTAGCATGTTTTTGAAAGGGACTGCTGCTCATTGGTGGATCACTGAAAAGATCACCAAGGATCCCATCTCCACTTGGAAGGAATTCAAAGACAGATTCTATGCTCAGTTTTTGCCACCAAATGCGGAGCAAACTCTCACTCAAAAGTGGGACAGGCTGGAACAAAGAGATAATGAAAGCGTGCAACAGTATGTTAACAAGTTCTGGAAAGTGTTACTGGAAGTGACTCCCTTTATGCAAATCACTGAAGATGAAAGAAAGAGGAAGTTTCGTTCTCGACTGCAACCAGCATATCGTTCGGGCATTGAATTGCACCCGAAACATACGTTGCAACAGCTCACAGCTTCTGCTCTTGCTACGGAGCAATTGGTGCTCAAGATTAAACAGGATCAAGGAGGTTCAAAGGGGAAGGACAAGGCTGTCCCAAATCAGCAAAAGGGTGGACAGCCACCTAAAAAGAATTTCCGGGAGCCCTACAAGGGTGGTAAAGCTGAAAATAACACATCTAAAGAACAGGGCCCAAGGAAGAACAAATTCGGCTTAACCCCGGAGCAAAGAGAGCAATATGCCAAGGATGGAAAATGCTTTTCTTGTGGTAGCAAAGACCACATGTTTCAACAATGCCCAGATTACAAACCAAAGCACGAGGACAAGCACACCAAAGCTAATGTACAGGCAGTTCCTGATGTGCAAGGAAATACAGATCATGATGCAAAAGAGCGAATGGTTTGCAAGGCTTGGGAGCAAATCAAGGATCAGCCCGCACTCTTCATGTTTGATGACTGTGCAACTCACAATTTCATCTCTATGCAAATGGCAGCTGCATTGGGTATTGAGGTTGAAAACATGGGACCTCAGATTGAAGCCGAAGCTGCATTTATTGGTAAAGAGGTGCAGGTTACCCCTTTGATAGGGAAGTTACGCATCCATATCCAGGGCTACCTTGATAATGAGCATTTCCTAGTTGCTCCACTGAATGGATGTGATGTATTGTTGGGCAAGCCGTGGCACCATAGGCTTGAGCCCCGCAAAGACTACAAGTCTAATATGATTTCTTTTATGCATAAAGGCCGCATGCATTTTATTGATGCTGGCAAAGAAGGGGATTCCATCCCACTTGTATCACACATCCAAATTAATAAAGCAATGAAAAAGAGTCTTTCAACGTACTTGGCTTTTGTTCGTAATAACCTTGTACCAAATCATCAAAATGTGGATGCTATGTCTAATGATAGGCTGAATTTTCTTAATGCATTCAACGATTGTTTTGCTGACTCGTTGCCAGGTGAATTACCTCCCCAAAAGCTCGAAGATCATCGCATAGATCTTGAACAGATTCCCAATTCCACGTATTGATGATATCTTGGATAAGCTTGATGGCTCAGCTTGCTTTAGCAGACTTGATTTGAAGAGTGGCTATCACCAGATACGCGTGGTGCCACAAGATGTCCATAAGACTGCATTCAGGATAGCCTTCGGATTATATGAATTCTTGGTAATGCCTTTTGGTCTCACCAATGCTCCTGCTACTTTTAATCGTATGATGGATAGGATATTCCGACCCCATCGCAAGTTCACAGGAGTCTTATTTGATGATATCTTGGTTTTCTCCAAGAATGAGCAGGAACACAGAACTCCTTTGGTCACAGTGTTCGAAGAGTTGCGGAAGCATAAACTTTTCGTCAATGCCAAGAAAAGTGAGTTTTTCCTTTCAGAGATTCATTATCTGGGTCATATTGTATCCAAAGATGGAGTTACAATGGATCCTGCAAAGATAGAGAGCATTCGGAATTGGCCCGAATTGCAAAACGTACATCAAGTAGGTAGTTTTCTGGGATTATGTTTGTATTACAAGCGTTTCATAAGACATTTTGCTATGATTGCCACTCCTCTACATGATCTCACAAAGAAGAAAACTGCTTTCAAATGGACTTCAAAGGAACAGAATGCTTTCTTGCAGCTCAAGCATGCTATTATATGTGGTCCAGTATTGATTATTCTTGACTTGCACAAGTCATTCGTGGTTGAATGTGATGCTTGTGGTGATTGCATAGGAGCTGTTCTAAATCAAGAAGGGCATGCAGTTGCATACGAGAGCCGTCGTTTGCATGATGCCGAGCTTCATATGGATATCTATGAGAAAGAGCTCTTGGCTGTAATTCACGCCTTAAAGATATGGAAACATTATCTTCTTGGGGCTGAATTTGTAGTCAAGACAGATCATCAAAGCTTGAGATACTTTCTATCTTAAACAAAGCTTTCAGAGAAGCAGATGAGAATGGCAAACTTTCTTTCCATGTTTCATTTTCAGATTATGCATACTCCAGGAAAGAAAAATGTGGTGGCCGATGCACTATCTAGGAGACCTTATGTTGCTGCAGTCTCAGTGGCCTCTCATGGAGACCTATCTGCTATGAGAGATTTGTATCATTTGGATGCTGATTTTTGCCATATATGGACTGATTTGATGGCTGGTCATTCACATCCCTCTTATGTTATCAACGAGGGTTATCTCATGAAGGATAATTGTCTATGTGTGGTAAAGGATTTGCGTCCAAAGGTTATGGACGAATGTCACGCTGCACCTTATGCTGGTCATAGAGGTATTATGCCTACTACACGCATGATTCAGAGGTATTTCTTTTGGACGAGCATGCGTAAAGATACTGAGGCTTATGTGCGTGCATGTATTACTTGCCAAAAGGTGAAATTTGACAGGCAAAAGCCTCCAGGTTTGCTTCAACCATTGCCTATTCCCTCGCAACCTTGGGAAAGTATCACGATGGATTTTATTATGGATTTGCCTAGATCCCAGCATGGGAATGATGCTATTTGGACTATTGTGGACAGGTTTAGCAAGCAAGCTCATTTCTTGCCCGTCAAGAAAACCATTAAAGCTGATCATATGGTAAAAAAATTTCTTGCTAATATTTTCAAGCATCATGGTATGCCTAAATCCATTGTTGGGGATAGAGATCCCAGGACTACAAGCCTATTTTGGAGGGCTTTGTTTGATAATATGGGCACTAAACTTGAGTTTTCATCAGCTTATCATCCCCAAACGGATGGCCAAAGTGAAGCTGCAAATTCAGCCGTGTTGGATTTATTGAAGTGTTATGTGGCAGATCAAAAGACTGCATGGGAGAAGTATCTTCCATTTGTTGAGTTTGCCTACAACAATACGATCCATGCTTCCACGGGCAAGGCTCCGTTTGAGATTATTTATGGCAGAGTGGTATTGCCACCCATCCTTCGTACCAAGGATGAGATTTTTGCAACTGATGAATATGTTCGTGACTTGGATGTTGCCTTTGGTCAGGTGCGGACAGCCATTGCAAGATCTCAGGATAAGCATAAAATGGCTGCTGACAAGCATAGAAGGGACATGGAAGTCAAAGAAGGTGATTGGATATTGCTGAAATTTGAGAAGGCTAGGCTTCGGAAGAGGCCAGGACGAGAAGGATCATATCCTAAGCTTTCTCCTCGCTATTACGGACCCTTCAAAATGATTCACAAGATCAATGAAGTGTCCTACAGACATGCTTTACCTAGTCATTGGAAGATTCACAATGCTTTTCATGTGAGTCTATTTCGGAAATATGTGGGGCCAGATCCTGATGAGCCTGTCACAGAAGATCCGCCAGAGATTGAAGAGCTTGAGGAGATCCTCCAGCCAGAACAGATTGTTTTTCACAAGGAGAGAAAGCTTTCCAGGAGATACCTTGTGAAGTTTAAGAATTATTTACCTATTGATGCCAAGTGGGCAAATGAGGATTATTTTGCAGATTATCCACAAATGTTGCAGGCATATCTTGAGGCTTTTCAGTTGAGATCAACTCTTTAGAAGCCCGGGGGGATGTCACCAATTGGCCGACCATTTGGTCCATCTCCAGTTTTTGCGTCTCGTTCACTTGAGGCCAGGCTGGTGTCTCGTGTGAAGAGGCCAGTATTTTGCTGACATGGACAGGAGCCAGACTGGTGCCACCCGTGTGTTAGCAGGATGGTGTCGTATGGACGGGAGCCAGACTAGTGCCACCCGTGTATGACCTGGACTGTGTTCCACCCATGGGATTGTCCCGCCATGGAAGAGCCAGTATTCGTGCCGTGTTTTGCCTATGGGACTATCACACCATAAGGAAACTCGTGCCTGGAACTGTGTCTTATCTATGGGACTGTCACTCCACAGGAAGACCAGGTTTTTATGTTTTTATGTCGTGCCAGTTTTGTGCCGACAGATATTTTGTACTTGTTCCATGAACAGGAGATATGTCCATGTTACTATTTGCACATGCACACATGATTTGCATGCTTGAAACTGTTTTCGCATGACTTGTATTTTTGTGCTTGCCTGCTTGACGTGTTACTTACTGAGCGGGGACGCCTGCCAGTGAGTCGTGAAGTCTGCTCTGTATTCTGACGAGTTTTAGTGCATGTGAACAGGTGGTAAGTATATCGCACATGTTGTTTTAATGTTTCATATTCTAACCTTTTATTTTATAAGGTTTAATGTTCACATTCACTTAAATGTGGGCACCACTTTGGGCACCCACTTAGGGGCCAAGGTGGGGAGCCCCACTTAAGTAAGTGTGGGGGTGGGCATGGTCACCTATCCACACCCTCTTGGATCTGGCCACCCACATGCAAACGTGGGGAGCCAGCCAACACTTTTTGTTTACTTCACTTTAATATTTACAAAAGGAAGTACCACGACTATCTCTACGGACAGATGATCAAGCAATCAACTCCTTCGCTTCAGGGGTACGTTTCATCTTTTAGGCAACCTAGGCGACTGCAGAGCATACGGCACTTCAGCTTTTCCTCCAATTCAGGCGGCTGAATTTGCTGCAGGTGGGCTGCGCCTGTTTTCCAGCAGGTTGCCCTGGCTACAGCAGGCGCCTACATCACTTCCTCTCCTGCAGGTGGGCTGCACAGCGTAACTGAAGTGCACACCCAGCACGCTGCCTTCTCTTCGCCTGGTAACACTGCAGGCGACTGTGTGTGAGCTCCTTCACGGCATCTTCCCTGTAAGCTGCTTAACCTCTACAGGCGGCCAAAACAGGCTGCAACTAAACATCTCTTCCTCCTTCTCAGGCTGCGCATACACTCAAGAGGGTTGTGCGCCTTCTCCTTTTCCTCCTCTGCACAGCAGCTACCATCAACAGAAGGATACAACCGGCTGCTCCTCCACGCCATCTTCTCTCCACGCTGCAGCCAGGCCTCACCTCCCTTGCAAGTGGGTACTCCTCCTCTCACAGCAGGCCGCTATGGTCTCTTGCGGTGGTACTTGTTTTGGTGGTTCACCACGAGGCTACTGAGTCTTCATCAAGGTGTTATATCTTCTAAGGCTATCTCTTGGTTTTCTACCTTGAAAGAGGTTGCTCATCTTCTCCACCGGCGACTACAAGAAGACTTCACATCCCCTGGGTGGCTTCATCTCCTACACAAACACCACGAGTATTGGTTTTCTATCAGCCATCCACAAGTAAGTGAATTTCAGATTTAAGTAAAGTATTTTGTGTTTAAATCTGATAAGGGATTCCCGACTCCCTCTACGGCCACACCCGTTCAGTGCCGGGTTGTCCAAGCTCTATTGGAGAACCTCGGTCCAAAGGTGCTGAGATCGGGAGAGCCAGGCGTTAGTGCGAGAGCGCCTGTTTGTGCGTGGTCTCGGAACACCAGTGAGGCGCTCTCCGCGGAGTCCACTGAAAGCACAGGACTGTAGAGATTGGACCACACTAGTGGTCGTTCTGCTTCGAGCTTCTACATCGAAATTTGACTTCGAGCCTATTTGTTTGGTACTGTTTTCATATGTACATGGACATCATCTGGTTCTTGGAACCCATGGAGCATTGTATTCATTAAATACTCCCAATAAATATATCATATATTGAGGGGGGGGTCGGCGTGTTCCGGCCCCAGTGCTGGTGTCCATCTTTCCATTTCATTTCATTTAAATTTCAAGTTGTATTAAGTTGTCCATTTCAAATTTGTGGTTTTAAAGTTGTGTTATTAAGCGTGTGGGTTCCAACGGAGTCTTTCCCACTTGACGGGATCGGTTTTAGAGGCAAAAAATTTTGCCCAACATGAGTGTAAAAGTCAGGAGGAACTCATTCTTTGTAGGTTTTTTTTCCCGTACTTTTCACTCTTTCTATCACACCTCCTTTACCCTAAGTTTTGCCCACTTGACCACTTGCCCACTCAGGCCTTCATTTTTTTAAAACCTTGTGACCATTGGACACCGGGATTTGAAGTTGGTCTAGCCTCAGCCTTGAGAAAGCTTGCTATAATTGGGTAATTTTCACAAATCCCGGACTTCTCAGAACAACATGTAGGGCATGTTAATCATGGATCATGTGGGCAGGATCCATATGGAGTCCAAAGGCATAGCAGGATGTTTTGGGATCTCAAGCAGCATCCCATGCATATCTTTGGACAGTGCCTATGTGGATTTCCAGTCTTGTACAGGTGGAAATACTATAAAGGCTAAACAATATCCATGGTGCCTGTGTGTGATTGCGGCCATGTACACCTGGTGTACAGAGATGGAGGAGCACCTGGCTCTTTGCAAGGAAAGCACCTGAATAAATCTCACAGGGGTTTGCTAAAAGTGGTACAACCAGCCTGCAATTGGCACTTCTGAATTAGGCAATGCAAGAGAGGAGAGCTGAAACTCCAGGATTTCGTATTGACTCTTTCATACTTAACAGAAGTCTCTTTTTTGCAACAACAAAAAACGACTCCAAAAAATACTCTGAGGATTTGCTCAACGTCTAGTGGAATAATTTTATCATAGAGGTCATATTTCTCAGCCTGATATATTGCGTCATAAAACCTCTCGTAACAATCAGCTATCTAAAGAAAGGCTCGCACAGTGAAAATTGGCAAGGACATACTTCAGCATTGTATATAGTAATGATTAGTGACTTACTGTTGATGAGACTCTCCAAAGGCATTTTCCAGCTTGTACAGCAGATTGAATTACATCCACTGTCTTTTTGCTTACAACCACCTCATGCATCCCAGCGGTGCAAGCACCTCCTGTAAGCCATTCAAACTGACAAATATACAACAGTCAGCCAACGGAGCAGCTAAGAAATCTATATGTACTGGCACAAACATGCCCAAAGAAAGCGATTTTAAAATTACAAGTAATTAAGTTTTAAAAAATGTATTTGATAATAACCTGCTTGCCAGCTTGAATGAGAAGACAGCCTGGGGGAACATTCACTTCAACTTTTTGCCCACTTTTTACCCAAATAAAAAGACCGGGGAATCTGCACCGCCCATGAATGGTAAGAAAGTTCAAGTCATAATGGTAACCGGCCAATATCGTTCCTTCTTTTCCATCCTTTTCAAGGTTACTTCCTGTAGGAGCAAGCAAATTTGGCCCCTGCCCTTCAAATGCACAATTTCAGTGAGTGAAAAGGCCTTTAAACTCTGAAATTCACTAAAATGGGTTTCTTGCTCATCATTCAAAACATGGATGAGCATCAGGAAGAGGAAAAATAAAGCTGACATGGTACCTGAAACATTAAGGAAGTAAAAGTTTCTGGTTTAAGGCCAAAACCAATTGCTGCCATCTCTGCAACAACCTGATCTCATCAATAAAACATGAATGGCATTCAGCAACAATAGAGAACTTGACTTGAGTGAAAAGAAGTTAAATTATTCACCTCCACTGCTGCTATCATCTTTGAACCCCACCCATTCATTACATCAACCCAGTCTGGAAAACCTGCCGGGACTACCGGTTCTGCATTTAATTCCTGCAGTAACAGTAGTCATGTGCGGCAATTAAATAAGGTGCATAAACTTTTCAAAAACCATATGTTAACAGTATAGCACTTCCCTTTCATGCTAACATTTCAACTTATTGGATTCCAGAAATATGCTAAAGCATGAAATTATATACACCCATATGCTAACACTATGGCCCTTCTTTGTCATGCTAACTTTTGGACCCCCTGCAAATATGCCTAATTTAGTCACCCTAACTTTATGACAACTTGGTGTGATGAAAGAAGGTGCCTCTCGTCATGTTTGCAAGGTTGTAATGTAAATGCATTCCAGTATTGTAATTGCCCCAAAAAGCGTTGAGCACAATCTTGACACACACTTTAACTATTAATACTAATAAACAAGATGAAATGGCACAAAACTAAATAAGATAGCAATGCTAAAATTTAAATGACACTGAATAGGGCTAGTAAGGGGCCGACCCCCCTTGTAATATGATTGTATTATCAAGCATTTCTCAAGGTACAAGCTTCATGGGCATCACATGCTAAATTTCAAAGACATCCATGCAACGAAAACATTTTGCAAACGTGTTTTGTCAAAGTCAAGGTTGATTCCACAGCTTTTGTCACGATGAACCTCACTCCCCAATCCGTAGTGTCTTGCCACAAACAACTGTGCTCACTGGCATCCATACACAGGTGTGTGCCAGGCCAAGTCATAGAAGACCTTAATGGTCAAGCACGCGGGTGTTGAGAAGATAAGAACTTGATGAAGCTCTTACTGCTCAATTTGATGAAGCTCTTACTACTCAATTTGCTGAATTTTGAGAGAAGAAATCAAATTTTGAATTGTCAGTGATAGAAATGCTCCATAGCATTTTCAGCAAGTACATATCCAAGAGATAGCAGCTGAAAAGGACTCCCAAGGGCTGGACAGCAAGTGTAGCACACATTTGCCGGCTGATCCAAGAGTTGGAGAAGCAAGAAACCATGCCAAAAAGTATGTGTATGGACTGGTTATGCTGAAAATTGTCTTCCTTCACCTCCTCATGAAAAAGGCACCTATTTTCCTAGAAGGGAGGGAGAGGATAAGCCTTTCCATACAAATAATGGGTGGTCATTGGGCCACCTCAACGAGAGCCACACCTGTTCCATAAGTGCCCAATAAGTTGTCCACACTCTTTTATTTAAAAGAGTAGTTGTTTTCGTACGGCATACGACACCATATCGTACGGAATACCGTACGGATTTTTCCCCAAAAAAATCCCTGCAATTTTTTTTCCAAAAAAAAAATCCCCCAAAAAAATTTAATTTTTTTGGAAGGTTATGGTCTTGTTTTTGCTTGTCTATGGCTGTTTAAGGTTCCTCTGTACTATGATACTTCCCTCCTTTTTAGAAATACTCCATATCTCAAATTGGAAATACCTAAGTTTATAAGTTTTTTTTTTTTACAGTATTTTATTGTACGATAAGAAAAAAAATTATATCATACCATATTTTTCCATACGGTATCATATCGTACGAACCGTACAGTATCATACCTGACAACTATATTTAAAAGAGTGCCTAATTTATGAGAGTTTGGCCGGCCGCTATCCAATAAGTGCCCAAACTCACTTATAACCTATCCACCCAGTCTTCAATGAAGTGGGATGCCCAAACTCACTTATAGGTTGTCCGGACATGCTTTAATGAAGTGTCGACCTACAGAGCAACAAAGTAAGCTAAAACACAAATAAGCTTAAACAAAGAGATTAGAATCACACCCTACCGCCTGCCCATAGTAGTTAGGGGGTTGTTTGAAACGGGTTTCCTAAAAGTTTCAAACGGGTTTCGTAAAATCAGCCCAAAGTTTCCTACCTATAGGTTTTTGCATGTACAAAATTTCAAATATATACTGTATAAAATATGTAAAAATAACACTAAATGCATAGAATACATGGAAACATATATTTAAAGCCTACAGTCTTTGAATCACAAATAACAAAAACCATATAATCATCCATCATCAATGTCAAATGATCATGATTCAAAGACCACGGTCCACTATCCATGATCCATGATCCAATCATCCATCCAAAAAAAAAAAAAACATACATGACACTACATAGGTTAAAACTTATAAGTTTAAAGTGTTCGTGTCACATGAATCATGATGAATCAACAGCCATGGCCCAATGCCCATAAACAATACAAAATAAATTAGCCTTGATGAGGGAAAGCGGCACATGGAAACCGAAAAAAACTTTATCGAAAGAGTCGCACAGATTTCAACGTTAGATTTGGGCGGGCGGGGAGGGGAAATTGCTTGAAAAAAACGTGTTTCCTACAAGGAAACGTTTCCGCGTTTCCTTCCCTGTGAGAAACGCATTTCCTAACTACTATGCGCCTACCTACAGCCCACAACGAGGTTAGAATATAGATTCACACGCACACTGTGTTCTGGTCTATATGAAGACTAGACCAATGGTGCCACCAAGTGACTGCCTCACCCGTAAGGTGGGAAGCCGCTACGTGGACTCTATCCTGAGGATCCCTCACAAAATAGACAGTGAAACCTCCCGCGGATCTCATAGTATACTGGGCAGCGGCATATGTAATGCTCCTCCGTCTCAATCTCTATGTGGCATAGTCAGCAGATCCTCTCCTCTCTCGGTCTCCATATGAGCTTCCCGGCTCTGAAGATGCGCTCAGCTCTACCTGTCTCCACTCTGAGGTGGTGGGATGAAACCCGTATTTGGCCAATCGCAATCCGCATGGCATGGGACATGTGAACACTCAAGTAGCCCGACTGCTGGATGAATCCATCCTCAGTGAGTGTGAGGAAGTGATCTCTGTAGAAGTGCATCTTCGCGGGGAGCTCCGGAGGTATGATCCATGTGCAATGTGTGTAGAGGCTGAGAAGATCTAACCGGATAACCCGGTTGGTATCCTTGTGAGACAGCCAGAGAAAAGGGGAATTCAAACTGTACTGAAGGGGAGGTAGGCGGTCCATGCAAAGCCCATATACTGAGAACCAAGTGGAAACTAGTGCATACCATACTCCAGAGTGCCCCTCAAGTGCTACCTATCTGGAGGACTCCAAGGCAAGCCTCGGGTGCCTATGGGGATCCATGTGACTGATGCGATGGAGGTATGTGACTGTCTGGAAGAGTGCATCCACTACCATCGGGGCTACAGCAAACTCTGTGTTACAGGACTGAGTATTTTACCTCTTTGTCTTAAGCATTGTAATTATGTTTTAAGCATTCACTAATCATGTTTAATCCAGTAAATGCATGTGTAAGTCTGTACATATGTGTGGATTCAGATACATGTTTGGTGTGTGTGTACATGTAATTATGTTTTAAGCATGTTTAAGCATTCACTAATCATGTTTAATCATTCACTAATCATGTTTAATCCAGTAAATGCATGTGTAAGTCTGTACATATGTGTGGATTCAGATACATGTTTGGTGTGTGTGTACATGTAATTATGTTTTAAGCATGTTTAAGCATTCACTAATCATGTTTAATCCAGTAAATGCATGTGTAAGTCTGTACATATGTGTGGATTCAGATACATGTTTGGTGTGTGTGTACATGTGTGTGCATGTTTTTGGTCTTTCTCTTACCTTGTTGCAAGAAACAACAGCTGAGGCACCTTGTGATTCAGCCCCAATCAGCAGCCGACACATGGCACAACTGGCGTGGCACTGCCACGTGGCACAGATGACGACGTGGCAACTAACACATGTGCAGGTACGGTTGGCTGCACAGGCTGGATTGCACGTATGGCACTGACACGTGGCAGCTGGATAGACACGTTGCAAGACTGCAGGCGCTGCCACTAGGGGTGCTGACGTGGCAGGCGCTGCAGCCGTACTGCACCCAAGAGAGAGAGAGAAGTGAAGGCGCCGTGCAGCAAGCATGGGCGTTGGGCAACAGCGAAGAGAAGCGCCGGGCAGCTACACGCGATGAGCATCCGAGCGGCAACAAATCGCGCAAGGGAGAAAAGCAAAGGGAAGAAAACGCCGGGCAGCCCATATATAAAAATATTTTTTTTTTAAAGCAGCATGGGTTTTTGAAAAAACGCTAGCGCTACTTGTGTTTTTCTTTTATTTAAAAAAGAATGAGAGAAAAAAAGAGCTATTCGCAACATGGGCATGACTCGGAGCTATGGTATGCAACCAGGTATGCATGGAGGTATGTATGGAGGTATGCCAGGAGGTATGAGGTATGCCTAGTATGGGAGGTGGTATGATGGGCATGGGATCTAATGCTGTGGGCAATTCTTTTCTCAAACCACATCCCTATGATAATCTTGTTCAAGGCGAGAAGCCAAAAGATTATAAAGAGGGTGGTGCTGCAGTAAAGTTTGATACTTTTAGTGGTGTAAAGGATCGTTTGAAGGCTCTCACCTTCATTCAACAGTTTAATGCAGCATTTTCTCGTGGTAACTTCACAGAGGCATCTACGGTACGAAAGGCAGCTTCTTTCCTAAAGGGTAATGCTCTTCAATGGTGGTCGACACTTCTTCATCAAGGAATAGCACCTAGCACTTGGGTGGAGTTCAAGCAAATCTTCTCTTCCTTATGGTTGACACCGACTTTTGAGGTGGATGTTATGACAGCTTGGCATAGACTAGATCCCAGAGATTGTAACAATCTGGAAGAATATAACAAGAAATTTTGGGATGCTCTGCTACCAGTCACATCCTTTAGGCCCGTGTCACTGGTTGAGCAGATAGAGACTTATTGATGCGGGTTACCCAAGGAGCTTCGAGATTATTGCATCAAAACAAAGGTCATTAATATGACTCAGATGATAGAAAATGCTCAAACTGGATATGCCATGCTTACTGGTCATATGTCAAGATTCAAGGATCAACGTCTCTTCTCCAAGAAAGCATCAAAGGAGTCGAAAGAGACTAAAAACACTGAACCACGAGAGAAGGGGCAATCCAAGAAGAGAAAATTTCAGCCCTTACCTCAAAGGACAGATGAAGAAAGAAAAGAGCTTATAGCTAGCAACAAATGTTTCTCTTGTGGAGAAGCAGGGCATCGGTACTATAGGTGTCCAAAGAGAGCACCTAAAAACACAGATGATTCACAGGAAGAGCCCAAAGCAAAGAAACAAAAACCGTCTGCTGGACTAGTACCTGACTTGATAGGGATGAAGCTAGGGGATGCATCTTCAGAGTTATGCAGAGCATAGGAAAGACTTCGAGATCAAGAGGTTTTGATCTTTTTCGATCCTGGGGCTCGTGCAAACTTCATCACCAGCAGCAAAGTTGGACATCAAACCAGAGGAGATGGGTGTGTTACATGAGGCTACTTTGGCTTGTCCTGGACATTCGGTTGAGGTTACACCGATCATTGGGAAACTGCGTCTCAGAGTGCAGACTTACATGGACATAGAGGATAACTTCTTCGTTATGCCTTTGGAGGGTTGTGATGTTTTGTTGGGTATGCCTTGGTGCCATAAGGTTAAAGCGGTGGTAGATACTTTCAACCGGAAAATCTCTCTCACTAATAAGAATAAGGAACACACTCTTGATGTAAAGCTTAAAGGGGAATCTATTCCTGTTGTATCGGCCTCGGCCATTTCTCGTCTAATAAAGAAACATCTTTTTGTTTACTTACTGTTTGTTAAAGAGAATCAAGATACTACACATTCTAACCTATCTGAGCTGGATAAGGAAAGATTGGATTTTCTCAAAAGTTTTCAAGATTGTTTTTCAGAGACTTTGCCAGGGGAATTGCCGCCTACTAGGCCTGAGGATCATGGGATTGATCTGATTTCTCGAAGTTCACCACCGAATAAGCCACCCTATAGGGTGAGTGCAGCCCAACAAGAAGAGATTATGAGCCAAGTGCGTGATCTGTTGGGGACAAAGGGTTGATTCAGCCAAGCTCTTCACCCTATTGTTCACCAGTGCTTTTGATACAAAAGAAAGATGGTTCTTGGCGACTGTGCATTGATTACAGGGCACTGAATAAGATTGCCATCAAGAGCAGATTCCCTATACCTCGAATCGATAATATTTTGGATCCATTACAAGGAGCAGCTTACTTCAGTCGCATTAATCTGAAGAGTGGATATCATCAAATTCGCATCAGGCCAGAAGATGTACACAAGACAGTTTGGACTTTATGAGGTTTTGGTCTTACGAATGCTCCAGCAACTTTTAACAAGATGATGGATCGGATTTTTCGACCCCACCGTGCTTTTGAGGACACTTTCTTTGATGATATGATTGTGTTTTCTCACTCAAAAAAGGAGCATCGGGAGCATTTGACCAAAGTCTTTGAGGAACTCAGAAAGCATAGGTTGGTTGTCAATGGAAAGAAGAGTGAATTCTTCATGCAGGAGATTCACTTTCTTGGGCACATAGTGTCTAAGGATAGCGTCGGATGGATCCAGCAAAAGTTGAAGCGATAAAGAATTGACCGGATTTACAAACTATTCATGATGTGAGAAGTTTCTTAGGACTTTGTTCATATTACAGGAGGTTTATCCGATTCTTTGCAAAAATTGCTTCACCTTTACATCACCTGACCAAGAAGGATGTAAAATTCCGATGGACAGTAAAGGAAGTGGAAGTTTTCAACAAGCTTAAGGAAAAGCTAACCACTGGTCCAGTGTTGGTTTTATCGGATCTTCATAAACCTTTTGTGGTACAGTGTGATGCATGCGGGAATAGCATTGGAGCTGTTCTTATGCAGGAAGGACATGTTATTGCTTATGAGAGTAGAACTCTGTCGCCAGTAAAAAGGAATCTACAAGTGTATGAGAAGGAGCTTCTTGCGATTATTCATGCTCTTTCTACTTGGAAGCATTACCTTCTTGGGGCTGATTTCATTGTTCAGAGTGATCATCAGACTCTTCGATACTTCCTTTCTCAAACGAAGCTCTCAAAGAAGCATATGAGATGGGCAAACTTTTTGTCCATGTTTCACTTTCAGATTATTCATGTAGATGGCAAAAAGAATGTGGTAGCGGATGCCTTGTCTAAGAAACCACATGTGGCCGCCGTCTCCGTTATCTTTCATCATGAACTTGATGATATGCGAGAACAATATGCCCATGACTCAGATTTTGAGCGGATTTTTGATCGTTTGACCGAAGGAGAGCGAGTTGATCATTATTCTCTCAAGGAAGGATTCTTGATGATGCATGACAAATTGTGTGTCACATCTCAGCTGCGGCAGAAGGTTTTGACAAAATGCCATACTCCACCTTATGCAGGCCATCGTGGTATTGAGGCTACAGTGAAGGCTTTGGAGGCATTCTTTTATTGGCCTACTATGCGCAGGGATGCTGATGCTTTTGTTCGTGATTGTATCATTTGTCAGAAGGTGAAGTATGACCGTCAAAAGACACCTAGGTTACTTCATCCTTTGCCTATTCTAGATAGACCCTGGGAGAGTATTGCTATGGATTTTATCTTTAATCTTCCTAGGACAAAGAGTGGGAATGATGGCATCTCGACTATCATAGATCATTTCAGCAAGCAGACTCATTTCATTCCAGTTAGGAAGAAGATTAATACAGAGCAAATGGTGAGGATATTTTTGACGAATATCTTCAAATACCATGGGATGCCCACATCTATTGACAGTGACCGAGATCCTCAAATGACGAGTTTATTTTGGAGAGCATTCTTCGAGAACATGAAGACTTCGTTGAAGTTCTCATCGTCTTTTCATCCACAAACAGATGGGCAATCGGAAATTGCCAACTCAGTTGTATTGGACCTTCTAAAGTGTTATGTTTCGGATCATAAGGAACAGTGGGAAAAGTATCTTCCTTTGGTGGAGTTCGCTTACAACAACACCATTCACACTTCGACAGGTAAGGCACCTTTCGAGATTGTGGAAGGCGAGAAGAAAGTATCTCCGATCCTGCATACAAAAGATAAGATCTTCGAGGCAGATCGTTTTGTGGAGAATATGACAAAAAGGTCAAAGTGGCTCTTCAAAGGACTCGAGAAACAGAGAAAAGCAGCAAACCTTCACCGTCGATCATTGGTTTTTGATTTGGATGATTGGGTGCTTTTGAGATTTGAGAAGGCTAGACTCAGGAAAATGAAGGGTAAACAGAGCTTATATCCTAGATTGAGTATGTGGTACTATGGGTCTTTTTAGGTGATTGAGAAGATGAGTGATGTTTCCTATCGTCTTCAGTTACCGGATTTTTGGAAGATTCATAATGCATTCCATGTGAGTCTTCTTAGACCTTTCAGAGGTGCGGTGCCTACAGAGCAGGTTGATGAGCCGCAACCAGAGGTAGAAGAACTTCATGAGATTCTTCAACCGGAACAAATTTTGGCACATAAAGAAAGAAAAGTCAAAGGTGAAGTTTTTGAACTATTCACCTATGGATTCAAAGTGGATGGAGGAGGGTGACTTGGCAGATTCACCGAGGATACTACAACTTTACCTCGAGGCTTTTGGTTTGGAGCCTACCTTAGAAAGTGCTTCAACACGTTCAACTATGGATTCTGGAGTACTACCTGTTACTCAAGAGGGGGGTGACTCCGCTCCTTTGTCACAGAGTTCACTTGGATGAGATATGGAAGTCGCTTGGTGTTCTTATCACCACACCCGAGATACTGACCTGACAGTATATCTGCCTATGGGATTTCTATGATATGTGTGTACTAGTTACATGGTTTGATTCATGGATATACAAATATCTTTAGAGAATGGGGACGCCTATTCTAGACTTTCATTTGATATGCATCAGTGTTTATTCTTGTTCATGATGTACTGTTGATCGTGGGTCCTTTGGGATGGCCATGAGCAAAGCACGTAAAGCATCCAGGGAGACATGATTATTCACGAAGTGGATGCTCTCGATTTATGTATTCCGATGTTCTGTTTCAGTTGACAAGACATAGCTTTCTCGTTGCTTTCTTAGGTTCTGTTTCAGTTGGCAGAATCTTTGAATGAACAATCAAGGACGATTGCTTTGTTTTAAGGGGGGGTATGTTACAGGACTGAGTATTTTATCTCTTTGTCTTAAGCATTGTAATTATGTTTTAAGCATGCTTAAGCATTCACTAACCATGTTTAATACAGTAAATGCATGTGTAAGTCTGTACATGTGTGTGGATTCAAATACATGTTTGGTGTGTGTACATGTGTGCATGTTTTTGGTTTTTCTTACTTTGTTGCAAGAAACAACAGCTTAGGCACCTTGTGATTCAACCCTAATCAGCAACCGACACATGGCACAGATGACGTGGCAGCTACACGTGTGCAGGTACAGCTCGCTGCACAGGCTGGACTGCACGTATGGCGCTGACACGTGGCAGCTGGATAGACAGGTTGCAAGACTGCAGGCACGGCCACTGGGTGCTGACGTGGCAGGCGCTACAACCGTACTTTCTCGGGAATTGTACAAGGGCTATGCCGACCTTGAGTTACAAATAAATACCTGCGGGGGCGCCACGCTTTGAGGCCAATTAGTCTTTTGTGTAGGAGCACTCTAGCTCCACTTATTTATTTTCTTCTTCTTCCAAATTTATTATTCCAGTTCGTAAAGCGATTAAGGTGTGAGTAAGTGTGTTCACTACCGGTTTCACTCTGCCTGGATAATCCGGTGTAGAACTAATGGTAATCATACGGGAGAACATCATGACCTGGGGCCTCTCAACTCGTTGCCAAACCTCATCGGATAAATCTGGCCCCCAGAAGGTTGCTCCATACATCAAGGCTTATGTGACGAGGGTGTTTAAAAGCCAGCCCTTCGTCGTGGGCTCCTGGAAATGTGCCTGGAAGCACTGTCGCTCAAGGCTGCATATCCCCACATCACTCTGGCATGTACTGCGGGAACCATGGTAAAGCGTGGGCCACTGAAAGTGACACCAAGGTAGACATAGGATGAGACAATCTCCACTGGATCCCCTCTATATGTGAAGCTCAATCTGGATGTGAAGGAGCGAGAGGTATTGAAGACCATTACCTTGGTTTTACCAAGGTTAACAGAGAGGTCCCGCTGAGTGCAAAAGTCATGTATGTCTCTGAAGCCCTTTGACTGAGTCTGAGAGGAGGACGATGTCATCTGCATAAAGTAGTATGGGGATCAATATGCCTGCAAGTGTGGAACCAGCCCCGCCTAATCCATCAATGAAGCTCGAGATCTCATCAATGTAGAGGCCAAAAAGAGTGGCTGATAGAGGGCAGCCCTGTTTCACCCCAATAGTGCTGGAAATCTCCTGTGATGTACCTCCTGAGGCTCACTCGTCCAGTGACGGACTCATAGAGGGCAACGATGCTCCAAACCATGTCAGATGGGACTCCGATCTCCTGTAGACGGTGTAGGAGGCGGGCTCAGGGTACAGTATCAAAAGCTTTGCAGAAATCCACAAAGCAACAGTAAATCCTCTGATGTCGTGCTCTACCCTACTCGATGATGGCACGAAGGATGGAGATGTGGTCAAGGGTAGAGTAGCTCCTCCGAAAGCCAACCTATCCTGAGGTTCTGCATCCTTGGCTCTCTACAAATGAACTGAGCTCTGCCTCTAGCACTATTCCATAGAGTTTGGCCAATGTGTGGCCAATCATGATCGTCCTGTAGTTATTAGGATCAAGTGGATCTCCCACTTTAATGCTTCAGAAATATTTGGATGCTTTTCAGTCGCGGACAACTGTTTAGAAGCCGAGATGGATGTCACCATTTGGCCACCCAATTGGTCCACCCATGCTTTCTTATCATGTATGTACATTGGACTGGTGTCCATGGCAATTGTATATGCCGGGGATTGATGCCACTCATGTGATACTGTGGACTTGGCTTTCCGTTGGGACTTGTGCCTCTGTGTACATGCCCGGAAATGCCTGGTGGATTGGTGTTCCATTGCGTCTGGTACTTTGTGTACTTGCCTGAGCACGTCTATTTTGGTATAGTCTCATGAACGGGGATTGTCCATACCAATGCTGCATAGCATAGCATCTTTATGTGCTTGCTTGCAATTGAAAGTGCATGTTGTTTTCATGCTTGCTTGACCAATGTGTAGTTCCGAGTAAGGGGATGCCCGCCCGCGAACCGTGCGCGTGAAATTGTCTGCTGACATGGTTATGTGGCATGTGACAGGTGGTAAGTATTGGTCATAAACCTATCCTTAAGAGTTAGCATTAATTTATAAGTGAGTGTGTACACACTTCATTAAGTTTTGGGTGACCAAAACTCACTTATAAATTATGACCGGCCCAATGTTCACACACACTGATGTCTCGAGGTGGACATAACCCAATGTCCACCGCCCAGACCTTATCCCCTTTGTACAAAGGGAGTAACCAGCCATGTGTCCACTCTAGCTTGCTCCACAAAGCACCTACTTGCCACCTACACTGGACAACTCACCACCTCATTCCTCCTCTCTCTAGAGATTGGCGCCTCCTTCATAAGGACTATTGGACTGCATTTTCTACACTTTCTCCTTCCCAACTCCATTTCCAAGCTTGCTAAGGTGTTTTTCAAGCTTCCAAGAGTGTTTCCGGATGCTAATCACTCTCCTACACACTCCCAATGATTGAAATTCAGCAAAACAGCTCTCTTTATTGCTGTAATTTCTGATCTTTTTACTGAAAACCCTAATTTCAGCCCTCCTTTCTCAAGTTGAACAAAAGGGGAAGCTTTTCCAAGGTTCCCTTCATCCTCTTGAAGAGTTTTGTCACGAAGAAATGCGACAAATTGAAGATCTCATCACTTCAAGGACTTCCATCGCGAAGACTTCCGTTGTCATCGACTCTACTTGCAATTGGTAAGCTTTTATGCTTAAATATGAAAGCAAGTACCAGGAGGGAGGAACCGGATTACAAGATCACATATCCTGTGTAGTATTCTCTTGTCTTACGTGCTCTCTTATGCAAATTGTTGTTACCATGTGTTGGTGGAACAATAGAGAGTAGATGGTAGGGAACATGGGCACTTGAGAGGGTAGTGTGGATTGCAAGTCTTGCAATACTCTTTTCATATGCATTGGTATGGAAATCTGGTTAGAAATGCCCATGACACTGTGTACTTGATTCTCCCAAGATCAATATACTTTATTTGAGGGAGGTGGGTCGGCCGTTCTGGCGCATTGTGTCTCTTGTCAATTCAGCAATTTACTTCTTGTATTTGAGCAAGTGTCCATCAAATCTTAGTGTATTTAAGTGTATTGATTAGCATTGTGTTCAACCAAGTTACACTTGAACAGTGTTTCACACACTGTCTGGAACCAAGGTGTGAACGGGGATTTTCCACAAACGAAAGCTAGAGCATTTTATTGGCATGGTTTGACCTGAAAGATGGCCATACAGCATAAGCAGCATGGGATTTTAATATTTATTCATCAAAGTGACTCATAACATTTATAAATCGGTGTCTTCACATATCATTAATGATGGACTGGACATATTATTATTTTTGGGCTTGGACAGGTGGACAAAAGAAGGCACCTAGATGAAACTTGGGCATCAAGCCAAGAAAAGCGTAAAGTTGATATTTTTGGGCCAACACTTGGAGTACAAGCCAAGGAAAGCATAAAGTGGATATTTTTGGGCCAAAACTTGGAGTATAAGCCAAGGAAAGCATAAAGTGGATATTTTGGACTGGTTCAACCACTTTTAGTCAAAAAGTGAAAAAGCACTTCAAAAATAGAGCTAGTCAACTCTATTAAAGCAGGTTTGGGCTGTTTTATCATCGTGCGCATCCCTCCTAGAGTTTCTCTCTCCTCTCTACTCGCTGACTTGCTCCAAAGATGCTACAGGGCTGGTCGACTTCCTCCATAGATGCTGACAAGGCTGGCCGACTACAGACTCTCTCTCTCTCTCTCTCTCTCTCTCTCTCTCTCTCTCCTCTGTTGCACTGGCCGTACAGCACACAACCCTGTCTTCCCTCTTGCACAGGCTGTACAGGGGTTGTACAGCACCTCCTCTACTCTCTACGCTGACAGTACGGATGGTGCAGCAGCTATATAGTGGTCTTGCAGCCATACAAAAGGCGGTACATGTTTCTACAGCAAAGGGGTATTTTTGGCTGTTTTTATGGACTGTTTTCAAGGCTGATTTGAGAGCTCTTGGGGGGCTGATTTGAGGCCCAGTTTGGGGGCTGATTTGGCACGGAGTTCAAGGCAGCTTTTGGCTCCGTACCAGGCTGATTTATGGATGGTTTATGAGCTGATTTTTGAGGACTGTTTTGGACAGCTCCTAGAGATGTTTGTATCTTGGCACTGGATAGAAATCCGGGCAAGATCTGTGCTGATGCTTTGTGGAAAATCCGGTGTTGTATGCACCCGCACCTTGGTATCTTGTAAAAGCTTCTGTGTGAATAAAGAAGTTCCTACGGGGGGCCGGCCGTTCCAGCTCAGTGTTGTGTTTTGATATTGTTTATGGTTATTTTCCGCTATGTTTTCATATCTTTGTTGGTATCTGAAGCGTCTGTTTATTGTTCCGGGTCCCGTCTGGTTTCAGCACCTCTCGTTCCACAGCTGCAATAGCAACAACGACAACAGCCCAAAGTTGCAGAGGGCTAGCAACCTAGCCAATGTCAGAGCCCCCATTCCCCCCATGGATCCAACTTGCACTGAGGATCCCCGAGGTTATGGTTCGATCTGAAAACTGTTTCGATCATTTACCCTCGAACGATGTAGGAGATCCACGTGGATTCTCGGTAGCCTCACAGGCTCCCTTGGTTTCAGCTCCAAACACGGCGCCCTTGGCAGCAACTATAGGATTACCCCCAGACAATATAGGAGATGCAGCTGGATCTGCAGTGACCTCAGAGGGCTCCCTTGGCTATAGATCCAAATCTTGCAAAGTTGGATACCCCTCCATGTGGGCCTGGGGTCAGCACGGCTCTTGGAGAGCGGTTGGAGGTTCACCCCCCTCTTGCCGGTCCGCTACTAATTTATTTTGTTGCGGTCTAGTAGAGAGGCTCCGTCCTCAAGCCTTACACGCATGAGATGGCCATTGTGGATCCTCGGAATGCTGGAGAACCCTTTCTGCAGTTGGATGCTGCCCCTCCCCTCTTTGGAGGCTGGTGTAGACACTTAGAATAGGCCCCTAGGGTGGCGTTCTATCTTTGTATTAGCAATGTAGCTGTCCTCCAAGAGCAGCCGTCCATGGAGGAAGTGCCTCTATATGTTGTGTTTCTTTTATTGTTGTAGCAGTGCTTGTACTCTGCCTTCTAGGCACGTCTTTTTCAACTAATAGAAGGAGCTCTTTTTCGGTTTTGGTGGGGGGTGTGTGTGTGTGTGTGTGTGTGTGTGTGTGTGTGTGTGTGTGGAAGAGGAAGAATAACCAGTCCAATGAAAACAATGAATGACTTCGTCTCTTGCACTTACTTTGAACCTTGTGTGGGCGGGTCGTTGACCTATCCTCCACATGTAACGCCACTTGCGATCCGGCCCGGTGGGGATGGAAGGCCGAGAATCCTCGGGCAGTAGCGACGCCCTCTTTCCCATGTCCTCGTCCACAGCGCTACGTGGCACCTCCACCCCTCCAGGGGTCACACCAACCTAAACCAGACCAAACCAAACCACGACTTGTGAGCGTGCTGCCACTGGCATCCTGTGTGTGCGCGCACGAAAGAGAGAGACAGACAGACAGACAGACCGCATGGCAAGGACCTGATAATGCAGTAGGGGGCGTTCTTGTTCTCTCTTGAAGTCGTCCGACTTCTGGAAGAAATCTTCCATCATGTCCAGAAATTTGTCGTTGTCTTCGGCAAGACAACGCGGATCTCGAATGATGAGGGCGCCCATCTCCCGCAGGGAGGCCGCGACGCGCTCGCATAACAGCTTCTCCTGATAATGGGCGGGGGAGGTTGAGGAGCTTTCTTCATCTTCCCGTGCTACGCCAAGACGTCCACTGGATCGAAGGTACGGCTGTAGATCGATGACAGGAAGCTGCATCCCTGTTCACGTGCTTGTTTTGGCGTATTTACTGCGTAACTCGGTTGTTGCTTTACCCGGCGGGAAGGGGAGGAGTTCAGACAAAGCTGCATAGCGATCGGCTTTTCTGGTTGTCCCGGACCCCAGGGACGCCACCCCTGGCTTAGTAAGGCCCGTTACACATACCCCACCGCCCATGTATGGGCGGGGGAGATTTTCTGCCCATGAATTATGGGCAGTGGATACCCTCACCACATCAGCATGGGTAGACAGGGGTACGGACGATGTGTAATGGACCTAATACCAACTTGGCATTTTAGGAACCTTTTGAAGCGGTGAACAGTTTTCTTTTTCATAATTCTAAAAAAAACAAAATCGACAAAATATATATCGTGAAAGAGATAATTCGAAATTTCCCTCGTTGTTCTCTCCCTCAACCTATGTTCTCTCTCTCTCTCTCTCTCTCTCTCTCTCTCTCTCAACAACGAAGGAGTTCAACACACAATAGCAGAACAAATCAGTTCTTCATCCTACAGCGTTACATCATAAGCTTCAAAAAAGACCACAACAAGTTGTGCATCACAAGGCTTCACAATGCCAGGTACATGGTTGGGATACCGGGTGTGTGCAGTGCTACTTTGTTTTTTCATTCTCTAATATAAATGCTACGTTTGCCATCCAAAACACAAAACATTGGTTTTTTCCTCATGATTCTCCATCTTTGTTGTTGTGCTCGCAAAACCTATAAAACAAATAAAATACCTACACATAGAAAGACAAGGTTGCGTACCCATATTTCATGTCTGAATACCTTTCAAACCAAGCCATCTGTACACAACTATTCACAACAAAAAACCAAACATCACTACATGTTAAAAACCAAACGCGGATATGTTTGAAACAAATACTCTCAAGCTTGTTTGTTTACTTACCTTTATTTTGAGTACTGTTACTAAATTCAACGAATCATGTTGTAAAAATTCAAAGACTTTCCAATTGTTTTTGGATTTACACAATAAAGAAAATTAATTCTAGTGTTTTGTTTTCTTTTGCAAATCAGAGAGAACAAGTCATAACACATCTTCAGCTACTGCTGCCTACAATTGTTGGGTTCTTCACATGTTGTTTTCATGTATGGAATGGCCTAATGTCAACGTCAACACTTCAAGATTTCAATGAACATGATGACATGGCCTTCGAAGATTTCATTTCTCCAATACTACATTTGTTGTGGGCAGTTGGGTGTGCACGATGGCCACGATCATTTGATCCACCCATGCACCAATGGTATGTGAAGCCATGGTCCACCATCTATTGCTGGAATCATTTTATCTTCCATGCTCATGCGAACAATGAGCAATGGAGGGAGATATTCAGACTACGAATACAATTGTTCCTTACACTGTGTGACTTGGTTCGAGAGGACATTCAACAAGGTGACATCCCCAAAAGATACAAGAATATTCCAGGTCATGTCTTCAAAGTAGAAAAAAGGGTTGCGATAGCAATAATGGTTCTTGCATCTGGAAATAGCCATGGCCATGTTGCTAGTAGCTTTAGTTATGGGAGGTCTACGGCATCAAGGTTCTTGATGCAGTTTGTTGATGCATTGGTGGCAAGAGGGGGTCATCTAATAAAATGGCCAAGCACACAGTCTGAGCGATAGGAGGTCAAAGATGGCTTTCAATCTTTCAGAGGTTTGCCTAATTGTTGCGGAGCAATTGACTGTACCCACATCAATCTCCATCTTCCTACAAATGAGCAAAGTGAGCCATTGCGAGATCGTCATAGCAACTACAGTATGATTGTTCAAGGTGTAGTCGACTCCAACATGAAATTCATTGACGTGAATATTGGATGGCCGGGGTCATACAATGACACACATGTCTTGAAGAATTCGGGTTTCTATCGAGAATGCCAAGGCAATCAGTGTTTTGTGCAGGACCACCATTCAGATTTGGGGACCTGTCCATTCAAGAGTACATTATGGGGCGATGGTGGGTACATGTTGCTTCCTTGGCTCATGATCCCTTTCAACCACGCACAACTCGGTAATGAGTTATGTAGAAGATACAATTTCTTGCAATCATAAAAAAGAATTGTTGTGGAGCATGTTTTTGGGTGCCTCAAAGGGACTTGGAAGATTCCAGGTGGTGTCATTGAATCCCCAAACTTGCGTACTCTACCTACAGTCATTCTTGGTTGTTGTATACTACACAACATCATGATGGATTTCAATTATGATTTCCACAACCTGGAAGATACAAGGGTGGATGTAAATCTCTCCCTCATCGACAACCCTCATGGACGGGACCCCAACATGGCAATCAAGGACACTGTAGAGGGATACTGAATGCGACAAATCCTAACGGAATACTTAGACATGCAAGGCATAGCATGCTAGAAATCCTTTGCCTTCGTTTAAACACAGTGAAATTACAAATTTTTTAGTGTGCCCAGATGGTTAAGGGCGAGATTCAATTTCTAATTGTTTCTTGCACTTACACTTATTAACTTTTGACAGTAAAAATAGCAACTTTTGACAATAAAAACAGTAAGCAACTTTTCATTGTATGTAACAACAAACAGTCATCAAGGTTTTGAAAGTTTGAGTCATCAATATATTGACATCTAGCTATACCATATTACGTGTAGTTACCATATTCATTGTATCAAAGATTTTCGGCAATCTTTGCAAGTGCTTGCGACATAGCATGAACACTACTTGCAAACAATGTAGATGTCTTATCTTCTTTTTTTCAATGTCGAGACGCTCATTCTGGCTCTCTCGAGCAACACAAGATGTCTTGCTCTCTTTCCCTCCTCAGCTACCTCCCACCCATGCATAAGATCACCAGTGGCATCATGCAAGCCACCATCCAGTACATGTGTCCTCTTTCGAGCCTTTTTTGGGACACCGCTATTGGTTGGAGGTTTGTCAAAATTGGAAGCAGCACCAGTTGATTCATCTACTTGTGATGCCTCAGTGGTACGATGAGAGCTTAAACCTGGAACATGGTGAACCAAAACCAAGCTAGAATTCTAAGGGAAACATTATGTATTCAGCAAAATATGAGTACAAAAAGTAGTTAGTTGCATTACCATTGGTGGTGTCTAGCACACATGTTGTTAGGTTGACATTTCTATCTATTCCAAATAGTCTTTCTAGAACCTAGAAAAGATCAACATTGAAGTTCAAATGGCTAAATTTCCCTTCGTATTTGCGCTCCATTGTGGTCATCTACTAATAGCTATCTCTCCCTAAAGGGATGTTTCTTTCCCAATCACGGATCTCGCAAAAGGCTTGAAAATGCACTCGTACTTCTCATAGGCTTGTTTCCAATCAATTATGACCCCACGCTTTGCACACATTCCAACAATGTCAACCCATTGCTCCTTCGTGTTTTTCACCCTTTGGTACAAATCATATTCACTTTGCATTTCATTGTATTGTTTCTTGCATTCTAGGAGGACTATTTGGGATATCAAATCCCAAAAGAAGCAACCTGAACTAGCCTTGTCCTTCCTGCTTTCTACCTTGTTTGCATTCTTCTTGCCCCTTGCACACAGAAGGACTTCAAGCTAGGTTCAGTAAACACTGGTGTGGAATTTTCCTCATTTCTAATCAGGGCATGCAATGGTGGGTCTGATTGATCTCCAAAGGCAAGAGGTTTTGTGGTTGGGGGGGGGTTGTGAATGCAAGTGACACTCACATAGGTCAGTATTGAAATCATGCAAAGGGTGCATGTGGAATGGCTGTTGAGACTGGCTATCTAAGGAGGGGTTTTGAAAGAAGGCCCTTTCTCTCCCTCCATATACGTATTGTTCTTCAAAGATTGTTTAACTCAAAGGTCGCTGACTGTTTAGAACAATTTCATCCTCTTGGATTGATTCACTTGACTCTACATGCTTTTGCTGGGAATGATAAGATGGTGGGGGCAGCTAACCTGATGTATATGGCTATGTTGTTTGGTGACTGTGCGGCACACGTGGAGCTGGGGTTTGGCCTAATGTAGGAGGATGCAACAATGATAGCACATGTGAAGCTATGGATTGTCTGAATGCATGAGGTTGCGGCAACGTAGGACTATTTGGGGCAGATGAAGATGGTGGTGGCGGGGGACAACCAAAACCTAGCAGGAAGCGGAAAGACATTGGTGGGAGTATGCAAAGCTGCAAGTATTCGAAATAGGTAAGTTCAAATCACATCATGAAGAAAAACAAGCAAGAAAATGTGGAGATATCATGAATCTCTTACTAATTCGTTAGAGTGTATGAAGTTCCAACACGCTTCTTCCTCAATAGCAAAACAAGATGACTGCAATACAGTCCGTTTGAGAGCGACCCACATCTTTTGTGGCAATAGAAGCAGTCGTGTTTGTCAAGTGATGGAAGGGGCCTAAATCAATCAAGTTCCAACACGCTTCTTCCTCAATAGCAAAAGAAGATGACTGCAATACAGTCTGTTTGAGAGCGACCCACTTCTTTTGTAGCAATAGTGCTACAAGCAGCCATGTTTGTCAAGTGATGGAAGGGGCCTAAATCACAAGCTTAATTGATGTCGTGATTGGGGTGGGAATACAGGGTGGAAAAATTGGAAACTTACATCAATTAAACTGACACATTATTACCTAACTTTTCATGTGACTCTCTCTCTGCCCCCCCTTTTTTCTCTCTCTCTCTCCCCCTCCTTCAATTGACTAGCACATAAGGCCGTATTTTGAGGAGAAAGATCACCATGCATAATAGGGGCTCTTTGTGGATGGAGCAGAGATCCATTCTCTCTCCCTCTCTCCCCCTCACACGTTATTACCTAGCTTTTCATGCGCCCCCTCGTATATTACCTAAATATTCATGCGACTCTATCTCTCTCCCCCTCATTTAGCTGTCTAGCATAGAAGGCCTTAATTTGAGAAGAAAGACCACCATGCATAATAGGGGCTCTTTGTGGATGGAGCAGAGATCCACTCTCTCTCTCTCTCTCTCTCTCTCTCTCTCTCTCTCTCTCTCTCTCTGGGGGCAAATTGACTCCATGATGTGAGGGCAAATATGAAATTCACAGAATCCCATATTTGTACCTGCAAATGAAGATCGATGACAATTAGTAACTGCAAGGTGGAAAAGATGGCCTACCTTAATCTAGCAAAGCAAGCAGCAACAAATGAAGATTGATGATAATTACTAACTGCAAGGTGGAAAAGATGGCCTACCTTAATCTAGCAAAGCAGACAGCAAAGACAATCATGTAAGGGCAACAATCCAAAAACAAATAAGCATTAAAACTTGCCATTCAATCGAATGCCACAATAGAAAAACCTGAGACAGTTGAGTGATGGTAACAATAGCTTTTCTTCAGCAACAACCATCCAAAAAAGAAAGAAGAAAACCAGCTTGCCATTCAATCAGAAGCCATAGTAGAAAAACATGAGAGTGTTGGGCCAAGGTAAACATCACTGCCATCCACAAGCTTTGAAATGACACGACGGAATGGACACATTATAATAGTACACAACTATGCATGCATGGCCAAGCAAGGAGACAAATCATGTTTTGCAGGACCTGCTTGAAGACATTTGGCTTCGAAATGGGGGGAAGCGGCCGACCGGTCGTAGCACGAGGCAAAACGCATTTTGCACGAGCAACGAGAAGATAAGCTGCGAAATGGGGGGGGAGCAATCACCTGCGATAGTAAGTCCAGACTGGCGACTCCAGCAGTAAACCCTATTAATACTCGTGATTCGACAAGGTGTATGACGAGTAGTGGGAGCCTCGATTTCTATGCACCCCCCACTAGCAAACGTGGTGAGTCTACATGCTCGTGGGGTGCTGCTACGTGCCCCCACTACTTCTAAATGGGTGGATAGAAAATAATTAATTATACAAAGCATTTCCTCAATCATGTTGTTGTGACATGTTCTTCCAAGGAAAAAGGACGAAAGGATCAAAAAGAGTTGTGAAGCAAATAAAGATAAGAATAGAGAGAGGGGGGGGAGGGGAAAGGGGGAGACTTGAGTTTAGATTGAAAGTGAGGATTAAGGAGACCAGATGTTAAAACCCTAAAGATCTCTCTAGTTAATCTCTATGCATAAACATGCATAAACCAGGCATATACTCATCCACCTCCGAGCCCAAGGGTGCACACATAAATACAATGAAGTACCACATACCTTACCTTGGTGTCCCATACCACCAAGAGATATGACTTCATTCCAGCAACACATAGCTCTAGTGTGAAATGGCAAGAGAGTAGACACAATACTCTACACAAGAGTACCTCCCTCGAGAGTGTCCCATGCTCTTATTTATAGGAGAGCTCCAAAGTGACTCTTAACCTTCCATTTCTAGAGCAACTCTTGACCTTCCATGTCCAAGGTGACTCTTGACCTTCCATTTCCAAAGTGACTCTTGGCCTTCCAGTTCTTTCCATGTGTGACCCTTGGTTGCTTGACCCAAACCTCAACCCAAGGTTAAGGCTAATCCTTGCCCCACTAGAGCATGTTCCCATGCTCCCATGCTCACAAGCCTAATGTGGGTTAGCCTCCTAGTATATGCTCATATAATGTGCACATAACACCAGAGACTATAACTTAGTGAGAATATGTGATATAAAGGTGTACACGACGATAGAGTTCCAGAGTGTGGTAGTGTATCTGCATGAATGACAACTCACATAATGTGGTTGAGCTACAAATGCACTTGTAGAATAGGAGCCCGCCAACGGGATGCAAATAGGGTAAGCAGTGCAATAAGTGCGAGGCCTAGTGAGTGATGAGGAGATGAGCTAGCAAGACTAGAGGGGGCGATGTTGTTGGATCTACAAAGATAGTGTGTCATAGCATGTGATGACGACCAGATCAGAGGCTACACGACATAATGAGCCAAAGGCGAGCAAGTAGAAATTGGAGGTGATGTGACAGGAGGTAAGTGCAAAGCGTTAACCTCTTGTTTAGGGAAGTTGTAGATTCACAACAAGCTTTATCTACATCAAGGAGTACAACCTGCCGTCTAGAGCCCGTGAAAGCACATTGATTGCAGGAATGGAAAGGGTGGTCAAGCCCTTAAGCTCTACCAATCCAATGCTTGGACCTCCTTGATCACGAGGAAGAAGCTAGCAAGCTTCCTCTCTTTTCATTCCATCACTCTCTCTCTCTCTCTCTCTCTCTCTCTCTCTCGCTTAATCACACTCCACGTCTAATCAAGTAAGCTTACCTTAAGTACACATGCACACACTCAAGCACTCACACATGCAAGCAAGCAACTCAACAAGACTCAAAACAAGTTTCATTATATATTCAAGCCTTGTATAGCCAGCTGGCCATGTACGATGTGAACAATGGTGGGCCTTTGGCCATATACAATGTGAACATCTAAGCTAGGGCTGGGATTACAAAGAGTGTACAGAGGATAAGTAACAACCCCCCCTTCCCCCCACCTAGTCTAGGTTTCATCCTCGGAAGCACTATTGTACAATGAGTGGCATAAGCGAGAAGTTATGGATGGCATCATGTTGAAGTAAAGGATTGATACCACATTGAAAAAACTGTCATAAATCATTCCTCAAACCTTCATTGTTGATGATGGAACGACGGCAGAGGTATCGAACTCGCTCATGATAGTTATGAATCTACCTCAAAGTCAAGGTAATGGGGGGATAAAGTGGAAGGTTAATTTTTGCACTTCACTTTCATGATATGTGTGCCACCCTCGAGAGAGCTTTTTACCTGAGGGGATTGTTAATGAGGGAGCTTTTCTTAGCTATATCTCTCTCTACTTTGAACACTCTCTCTCTAACTCTCCCCACCACCTCCTAGCCTAGCCCAGCCTAGCTCCTCCCCTCCAACTTAGCTCCTCCTTTTCTCTCTCTATCTATTATTGTCTCTCTTTCTCTCTCTATCTATTACCATCTCTCTCTCTCTCTCTCTCTCTCTCTCTCTCTCTCTCTCTCTCTCTCTCTGTGATCAACATATATACGTTCGTTTATGCTAACAAGTTATGTATGACATTTGTTCTTGTTGTAATTTTGTTTTTTTAACCCTCATCTCAAGAGACTGCATTATTTTGGTAAAGCAAATTTATTTAAATAAATTTCACATGAGAGAGGATAAAGAGAGTGAGAGTCCAAGAGTGATCAGCACCACCATTATAAAAACCACATGAATTGACAATGATTATTACCCTTGCCCTCTGGTGTCCATAGAAGGAAGGAGCACTGAGTCACCATGTCCACAATTATGAATGATCTTTTTACACTTGCCTTCTTTTCTACTCCACCATGCAGAGAGAGAGAGAGATAGTGTTCTATGATACCACTAGATTTAAGAGAGATGAAGAGAAAGAAAAGCAAGTTCACTTACGCAATCATTGTTACCAAATTTCAATTAAGTAAGAACTATCTTGCAAACTCAATTTCTCTAGAGAAAATTTAACTACTTCATTTGGATCTACATAGACTACACATAATCCTCTTGAACAAGCCTCCTATGCAAAATCTCCACCACCAACATATAGGTCAAACACTAAATCTATTTCTCTTACGAAGGTATTTAGAATCAATGTCCATAGCTCTCTACCTCGTTGTATCCCTGCTACAAATATCACCATCATGTTAATGTGAATGTGAATGTAGTGCCATCAAATGATACATTCCTACAATGGGTACTCTTAAATTTCTTCAAGTCGCACCCTGAAAAACCCTTCCATCTATTGATTTCTTCCAAAGGAGGCTAGTATCATACACATAATATCTAGCTTGGGATGCTTAAACTTGTGCTCTCCTAGGAGGCTTGTAAAATGGACACACATGAGACTGTAAGCCTGCTCGAGTGAACATGGTTATAGTGATTACAAATGCGATCAAGCATGCATTATTAAAGCATGCAAATAACATGAAAATATTATGGCTCACCGTAGATCCACAAATGCGTCCCACATCAGTATTACAATGTACACTAAGGAGGCACCCTACTTTGTATCCTTTTGTATCCACCTTGGAGCACATATTTGTCACTTGTTGATACATTGCCCTGATGACAAAAATAAGTGCACCATTTTCATCAAGTACGATGGATGTAAGGTCAAATAAATACTGCTCGTGTCACCCTCTGTAATGTAGTTTATAAACACTTGTGTGGTGAAATCCTCTTTCGATGTAATTTATTCTCTACTCACCACCAATCTCATTCCATGTAAGAGTTGTGTCTGTATCAATACCAAACACAGGCCCACTAGTGGGTAGCTTCACAATCATCATGTGGTAGCCTATGTTTGAATCAATTCCTCGAATTTAGAAGGTGTCTATGATAACAACAATACCTTAAAGGGCTCCATGAAGGTTAATGTATTCTTCATTTTCTTTTTGTATTTCGAATGCCTCGTCCCATTTATACATGGTTGTCGACCAATGCCTTTTTTTCCATAGTTCTAAAGTGAAGAAAATCCACTTTGTAAATTAATTGGGGTGAAAACTCAATTAGCTCACTCTTTATTTCTTGGAATGGATTAAGAGATGGATGTTTTTGTACCATCCTAGTAATAGTTTCACCACCAATGTATAGTGGTGTATGTTGGCCTTTCTTTGTGAACACGTTTAACTTTTGGTGGATATTCTATACATTATATGAATCTATTATACATCAATAAACATTCTCAACTGTACCTACTGTTGGTTGGTTTGGCATGCTTCCATTTGCCTCTATGTCGATGGGTATATTTTGTATATGAGAGGCTGAGACACCTAGAATATATAGTATATATCAGACGTCATACACAAAATTTAGAGAAAAAATTATCAATTATCAAGATAGTACTTGTTGAGATTAATTACATTCTACATCATCAAGAATTGTTGATTCTTCAACTTCAGTCATTTGTTTCTCTTCTATTAACATCCATCATGTTAAAAACTATTAAGCAAATGTACTTACATATTAGAGACTGACTGTTGAAGTTCTCATGTGAATACTTGCAATTTTTGAACTTGATTGGTTTCAAAGACTTCCATGATGAAGATAGCTTGATTGGTTTCAATTTTTGAACTTGATTGGTTTCGAAGACTTCCATGATGAAGATAGCTTCATTCGTAACATGGAGCCATAGAAGGTTTACCCCTTTGTGCATTTACTATATTACTTATCTCTATTCCCAACATCACAAATTATTGAGATTAATTACCTTCTACAACTTCAACAATTGTTGGTTGCCCAAATTTGCTCATTTGTTCCTCTCCTATATTGACATCTGTCCTATAAAAAACTATTAAGCAAATGTACTTACAAATTAGAGACTGACTATTGAAGTTTGCATGTGAATATGTGGAATTTTGAACTTGATTGGTGTCAAAGGCTTCGATGATGAAGCTATCACTCGTAACATGGAGCCATAGGAGGTTTACCCCTTCGTGCACCTACTATATTACTTCTCTATGTATACACAACATTCTCATAAACTGTCATTCTTACTTAGAATGTTGTTACGGCTATGAGCAATTAATGTGAAGTTTTCTCTCTTAATGTTCGTCAAAGTTTGCATGCTATGGCGTAGATGAAATTATTATATCTTTGAATCTCCTTTTTGTGGCGGAGAAGTCTAACCTCTAAGATCCTAAGCAACCCCCCCTCCTCATCCGAGCTTTCTTCCCCTATAATTTCTTCATGTTCGAGTAAAAGAATATGTGGAGGGATTGAGGGCTCCGCAAGGTTCTTCCTTACATGAATAACTATTGGAAAAGCTTTGGGGATCTTCAATGTAGTTTGGTCGGGCTAGTGCAAAGGCTTATGCTGCTTCCTTTGTTTTGTGGGCTTATAGAAGAAGGTAGATTTGCAAACTCAAGTGTTGAGGCTGTATGGACTATTTCTCTCTCCTTGGTTGCTCATTGTGTTCTCCAGCCTTGTGTAGTTCCTGTGTAGAGCTATTCGTCTGGTGGCCTTGGCCTCCTCGGGTTGATTCTCCTTATATGGCTGGCTCTAGGAGTCTTTCTTTGTCTTTGGCTCTTATCTTTGATCACGTGACCTTTGGCCTTCCTTGTCTATGTGCCCTACAGGCTCTTTGTCCCCTTGCTTATTTTCTCTATCATTTCCTTTGTCATCCTCTCCTTCTCCCTCTTTTTGGAGCTATTTGACTCATCTAGTCCTTTGTGCTTGTCCAAACGTTCCAGTTCCTCAAGGATACTTCTCCCTGCTTTTCTTGTGGTATGGTATGGGGATAACCCATGTACTCTATTTTGAAGAAACATGCATTTTTCTCTATTTGCAATTAAAGTTGCCTATGGACACAAATATAAAGTAATAAAAGTTGGTAGGTTCATATGTTGAGCACGCCATATTTGCTAGATTTTTGTAAATTTTTGCAGTTAATCTTTTGTGAGTGCACTCTAGCCATTTTTAATCTTCTCTACATATAGCCATATCCATCAATGCTCTCACCATGCAGAGTATTAGCTACGTTGAGAGGTGCCTTTTCAAACAGGAATACCCATGTAATGAAGTTTGTAACCATGGGGTGCATTTGAGCTTGATATAAATCCATAAAATTGTGTAGCAAGGCTAAGGTCCCCTTAAAAAACATCATTATTACATGAGCCTCTAAAGCCTGGGGGACCTGCTTGCATAATCTAGCAAATTGTAATAGGGAGAGGAGCTCTCATCAAGCATCATCCATTGGTAAATGAAAGCAAGACACAAGCTATATCTAATTAGCTTCATTCAATTGTTGTTGCGAGGGCTCTTACTAGGTAAGGGAGCATTAATGCTATGTCTTTGAAGGTGGCATCCCTTTCCTCATGTGGCTTTGTTGTAGACAGGAGTGGAAGGTGTGGAAGCTCTTCGGCCTACTTTTGTGCATCTTTGGGCATCTACAGCTCCTTCTCCAATGCCTTTATGTGATCATCCTTGACCTACAGTTGCATCATCCTTGATTTGCAGCTCCTTATCCAATGCCTTTATGTGGTCATCCTTGACCTACAGTTGCATCAACATATCTTTAGTGTTTTGCTCTAGCACTCTTTTCATTTTATCTACTTGCATTTCATTCGCCTTGGAGCATGCCTCTACTAAATCCGCACTACACTTGTTGATAATTTGATTTTTTTGCTAGATTGTTCAGTTGAATCTAGAGAGGTGTGGTCATCTAGCATGGCAATCTTTTGAGTAAGCTTGGTGGGACACCTTTCCTTTTACTTTTACCTTCGCTTTTAGCCATTGCACTTGATTTTCTAGAACAATCCATTCTACATGGAGGGTTTTAGCTTCTTGTGCATGATTCCACTCTCTGCACATTATACATCTTTTAAAAGCAGTCTCATACATCTACTCCTTTCCTACATGTGATTGCAAAAGCTAGTGAAGATTGTATATAATAGCCTCCCTTCTCTACTTTCAGGCTTGGCACATCTGTATAATCCATCTCACCATTTATATCCAGTAATCTTGTTGTCTACTTTAGCATTTTTTGAAAGTTTGGAGAACCACCTCATCATTTGTATCTAGCAATCGTGGTGTCTACTTGGAATTTTTTGAAAGTTTGGAGAACCCCTTAGTGGTTTGCATTTTCATGAATACTGTAAAAGGGGTGGCTCAACTCTACATCAAGTACTGCAAGTGCTCTTGTTCCTCTTGTAGTCTTTTTCTCTTGTAATCTTGTTGCTTGTGTTGCATTCCGCTCCATAGTGTCTACTCTAGTATGTGTGCTACGTGTCATGTTATGAGCATCGAGGACTCCGTACATATTGTCTAGAGAAACATTAGACCATCCAGAAGCAAAGGTGCAAGCATCGGTGTTGAAGGCACCGCATTGACACTCCAATAGGCATCTCCCATAGATAGGAGATTCTATCAAAGGCCACCACTTTAAGGGCATCTACCAAAGATAGGAGATGCCACCGACTCCACTGACTTCACCACATCTTGTTGGATTGTTTATATGGTCCCTCGACTCATCTTGAAGGACATCCTTCATCCCTCACCCATCATCCATCGTTCTTTGTCCATCATCCTTATTCTCCATGCTTTATCCTTCATACCACTTTGTAGCCTTAGTCTAGGTGTGGTGCAGTCACTTGTCATCAACTTGAACTGTGTGTCGTCCTCTTTGATCTCTGCTAAGTGTGCACGATATAATGAAGGACATGTAAGAGTGTTCTTGGAGTAGTGCAAGTGCTCTTGTTTTGTCGGAGATGGTGCATCACCCACGAATAAGCAACCACGAAGGGTCACGGCAGCCAACTTGAGGCCATGGGCTCTCTCTCTCCCTCCTATCCCATGTGTCCACTCACACCAAAGGTGTGTTAGAGGGATGAAAGAGCCCCAAGGGTATTTGACCCTTTATATGAAGGTGTGCAACACAGCTGTTATACTACATATGGGATAAAGCGTGCCATATGTCATCCGAGGAGGAAACGACCCCGCCAACACCCCCATGTCATGTCAACAAGGCTCCCACTGTAGAATTAGAACAAAGGCTGTAGCACATGAGGATGACTTGGCTCAGAGGCACAATGACTTAGCTTAGAGGTCACGACAATAGGCTTGGGATCAGAGGCACGAATAGCTTGGCTCAGAGGAATGAATGGGCGTGGCTTGGACATACCCGGCAGCATGTAAACATGAAGGGAGTATAAGAGAGGACACACAGAGGTGAAAGTGAGAACCGACACACCGATACCAACCTGAGGCCAGGGGCTCTCTCTACCTCCTATCCCGTGTGTCCACTCAACCAAAGGTAAACAACCACGAAGGGTTGCGACCAAGCTGAGGCCAGGGGCTCTCTCTACCTCCTATCCCGTGTGTCCACTCACACCAAGGTGTGTTTGAGGGATGAGAGAGCCCCAAGGGTATTCAACCCTTTTATACGAAGAGGTGAAACACCGTAGTTGAGGAGGAAATGACCTCGCCACATGTTCCTCTCGCAGTATTGTTCTCTTGCAATCTTGTTGCTTGTGTTGTGTTTCTCTCCATAGAGTCCACTGGTACGTGTGTTGTATGTCGTGTTATGAGCATTGAGGACTCCAAACATATTATCCAGAGAAGAGCCACCACTTAGTGTGCTGGGCAACTAACCCTGCTCTACAGGGACACTAAAATTTGGCATGGCCAATGGGACTCTCGTAATCAGTAATTGGATAATTGTTGTTGCGAGGGCTCTTGCTAGGTAAGGGAACATTAATTCTATGTCTTTGAAGGTGGCATCCCTTTCCTTGTGTGGCTTTGCTGTAGATAGGTGTGGAAGGCTCTTCGGCCTACTTTTGTGCATCTTTGGGCATCTGCAACTCGTTCTCCAATGCCTTTATGTGGTCATCCCCTTGACCTACAGTTGCATCAAAATATCTTTAGTGTTTTTCTCTAGGGATCTTTTCATTTTATCGGCGTGCATTTCATCCGCCGTGGAGCGTGCCTCTACCAAATCCGCACTACACTTGTTTGATAATTTGATTTTTATTTATTTATTTTGTTCAGTTGGATCTAGAGAGGTGTGGTCATCCAGCATGGCTATCTTCTAAGTAAGATTAGTGGGACACCTTTCCTTTTACTTTTATCTCCACTTTTAGTCATTGCACTTGATCTTCTATAACAATTCGTTCTACATGGAGGGTTTTAGTTTCTTGTGCATGATTCTACTCTGCACATTATGCATCTTTTAAAGCATTCTCATACATCTACACCTTTCCTACGTGTGATTGCAAAAGCTAGTGATTGTATATAATAGCCTCCCTTCTCTACTTTCAGGCTTGGCACATCTATATAATCCACCTCATCATTTGTATCTAGCAATCTTGCTGTCTACTTAGCATTTTTTGAAAGTTTGAAGAACCACCTCATCATTTGTATCTAGCAATCGTGCTGTCTACTTGGAATTTTTTGAAAGTTTCAAGAACCACTTGGTGGTTTGCATTTTCATGAATATTGTAAAAGGGGTGGCTCAACTCTGCATCAAGTAGTGCAAGTGCAAGATGTTCCTCTTGTACTCTTTTTCTCTTACAATCTTGTTGCTTGTGTTGTGTTCCGCTCCATAGTGTCTACTAGTACGTGTGCTGTGTGTCACGCTATGAGCATCGAGGACTCCAGACATATTGTCCAAAGAAGAGCCACCACATTAAACCATCTAGAAGCACAGGTGTATGCATTGGCATTGAAGGCACCACCACATTGACACTCCAATGGGAATCTCCCAAAGATAGGAGATTCCACCAAAGGCTACCACTGTAAGGGAATCTACCAAAGATAGGAGATGCCACCGACTCCATTGACTTCAACACGTCTTGCTGGACTACTGATATGGTCCCATGAAGGATATCCTTCATCCCTCACCCATCGCCTTCTCTGCATGCCCAATACATGCTCATGTGGGGTAGTCTTGTCAGCCCATCCAAAAGTCCTCTCTCAATACGCTATAGTCGAAAGAGGTTCAATTGTGTACCACCTAGGGACCCTCTTCCACCTCTCCCTATGGCAGCTAACATTGGTAATCCCACTCTCGGTAACAATGCCGGAGGCCAAGCCAACCCTCCTGGTCCAACCAATCCTCCTGGTAAAGAACCTCTTTCCATGGTGCTGGGTTGAGTCAATGTCAAGCACCGAACTTTTAAAGGCTCTTCCACTAAAGGCGTGGATGCCACATTCGGCGGTTCATCTTCATATATACAAGAGCCGAGGCCTTGAGTGGGAGGATGTCTTTTTGGCACTCTTTCCATCCACCAGTATCCAAGGCTCTGCAGGTAAGTGGTTCAATCAATTTCCAACCAACCATATTGTAGACTGGACCACTCTGAAGAACACCTTCCTCTGCACCTTCCATCCTAGTAACTATGAGGACCGCATTATCTAGGCGCTAGGGAAACTACGATTGCTACCAAGGGAGAGGCTGTCGGAACTAATGACATGGACCACAGTGTTGGTGGCCCGATTACCAACTTACCTTGTTGACTTTAGTGGGTGACACAGGCTTTGCCCAGGTCCACCCAACAAAAGATTCGAGTCGGCCCCCACCAACTACATTGTTGGAATTCTAGGAGCTAGCCTCTCAACTTGAAAATGCATGATTCATGTCAGCTGAAGCGAGAGTAGGCACTCAAAGTGAGCCAGAAATCTCCAAGCGAGGAAAGTACTCTGCTTCAACTCAAATGGGAGATTAAGGAATTGAAGACTCAATAAGAAGCCAGGAAGGGCCTATGGTGTGCTATATGCCAGTCACTTGGACACACCGTCCAAGAATGCCCAAAGAGGACGTACTGCTCCTTTTGCCAAAAAGGAGGACATGAAGACAAAGACTGCTACTATCTGCAGGGGTTCAAACTTCATCAGAAACAAACCCCTCACCCCATCTCAATAGCCTCTAACCTAGCCCATTACACCACAACTGCCCTTGTCATTCCACAAACCTTGAAAACAACATGCTACACCTCCCCCTTGCCAACCTACTCCTCAGGTGACCTACCTTCCACCACTCATTCCTAATCCTCCTGCACCACCCACCATGGTAGCAACCCCCATGAATCGTCCTACTTGCCCTCCTTAACCCCGCAATCACCCCCTCCTCTACTACATATGGCCATTACCAAATCCCATGCCCCTTCCTGAAGGTGCTTTGCCTTGCAAGCATTGTCCAAAATCCAAGGATCATTATACCCAGGATTTCCCCAAGCAAAGGACATCCACTTCCTCTGACTTCACATTCCCAACTCCTACCAGCCACTTAGTCTCAACAAGACATCCACCGTTCACTTTCCCCCCTTCCTCTCCCACCCTTGGTGTGTTTGTCACACCCACACCAACCACTCATGAGGATCCACCATTTACCATAGTGGTCACCTTATCACAAAGGAGGGCCATGTTTGAAGAGAAAATGGGAGATGAGCCCAATGATAACACCCCTCCACTCCCCCGCATAGTCATAGACTAGTCCTTCTTGCAAGCCTTCAAGGACCTCCACAACCACTCCTCTGTGTCAGCGGACAAACCACCTACACCCTCCCTCCCACATTCCAAACCACAATTTACACCTTTCTCCATGGAGGATCTACTTAAGGAAAATACAATGTCAGTGAACCTCTTTGATCTTCTCCAGATTAGCCCCAGTGTCCAATAATATTTCAGTGCACTACTAGAGCAACTCAATGGTATGCCAACTAATTCTAGTGGGCAGTATGGTCGGTTGTATGGTGGGTTTCTACTCCTTTAAGGCATTTCCCGTTGCATGGGTATCAATCGTACACCAATCCCTCCCTTAGTGAGTACTGGAGCCCTCCATCTCTCTGCGCGGAGATTCATGATACCCCACTTTCTAGGGAAATTATCGATGATGGTGGCTCTAAGGCAAACCTCATGCCAAAATTCACATTCCATGCAGTCAATCTCAAGGTAACATGACCGGCCAACTACTATGTGTTTGGATGGCTGACCAACAGGAGGTAACCCCCACCATTGGTTTGGTAGAATGTGTCACTATAGTTATCTAGGGGATCCCATTCCTATTGGATTTTGTGGTGATCTGGCTTCTTGAAGTCAGAGGAGCCTACTCATTACTCATTGGTTAACCATGGCTTAGAAGTACAGGTGTCCTACACGGCCAGGGCTCTGACCGATTATGGATTCCTCAAGAACATGGCCCCTAGGAGCTAAAACTAGAGGCAGGCTTGTATCAAGGAATCCGTGGTGCCACAGTCACTCCCACATCCTCTGTAACCCTTTCTCCTCTAACATTCTGGCTTAACCCTAACAAAGGCATTTTCTCCCACAAAGATGAGATCGAACTCCTAGACTGGCTTCGGGTAGCGGAAAGCCTAACATTCTACATGGTGGAAGTCATTGTGCGGAGAGCCCCCAAGAAAGAGGGTCAAACAAGCCCATCCAAGGTCCCAACTTGGGAGGACCCATCTCAAATTGAGCCAAGCATTACTATAAGAAGAAGAAATTTCCTTTGGCCTACACACTTCTACCCAACTCCTAATTGTAGAAGGTTCCACCACCCTCCCAACCCCCACTTGCTCGCCAACATCCACATTCCTACTGGCACCCTTCCATTGTCCAGTCTACTTCACTGCTAAGCAAGCTTTGTCACCCTTATGCTCCACACCATCTATTTTTTCATTGCCCTATTTCATCTTCGTCATCCTTAACCTATTTCATCTTGGTCATCCTTAACCTATTTTTTCATTGCCCTATTTCATCTTGGTCATCCTTAACCTAACCTCCTCTTCTACCCACACCATGAGGGCCACCCATGACTCTCCTTCCCCTTCTACACATGCCATCATGGACGCCCTTGTTGATCCTTACCACACACACTTGCCCATCTCTCCTAGCTATCTTCACCACCATCTTCACCCTCTAGCACCATTGGCCACTTTGGTAGACAAGTGCCACCTCCTACCTCTAATGGCGATGCCAATAAGCCTCATCGCATTTATTTACCACAAGTCGACAACCCCTACAACCTCACCATGTGGGAGTCTTTTCTTTCACTCTAGGCCACCATTCACCACCTCTGCGAGTCAGGCATGCCACTGTATCCAGAGCTAGCAACAAGATCAACTCCCATAGAAACCCAATGCAAGCCCTACCCACCTTGGCAAGCAAGTTTCCCTTTTAGCCTCTCAAACAAAAAAACAACAACAACAAAGAAGAAGAAGAAGAAAAAAAGAAGAAGCAAAAAGAGGTAAAAAAAACCCTCATGTCCGAGTTTCCCTTCTTGTCGACTCGGCATCTCGGTGTTTTTTTCTTTTTCTTCCCTTGTCCATTCCCCCTTTCACCAACTAGCCACCCCCTCTCTAATCAACTCGACTGCCCCACCCCCTCTCAACTCCTCAACTTATCCACCTCACCTCTATTCTGAATCGGCTGCCACCGACCCCCCTCTCCGCGCCTCCTCCCAAACCCCCTAGCCACCCCCCCATGAATCAACCCAATTTCCCTCTCTACTCCCCCCCATGACTTACCCACTCTCTGTCTACCCCTCATCTCACGACTCAACCCCTTTTCTCTC